>NW_028288668.1:1254982-1568727 GCF_059628265.1 Tinamus guttatus
AAAACATTGTTTCCTTAGGCTTCCACTTAGGCTATGTTCAGCAACCCATTTGTGTCATAAGGGAATACAACAAAATTTTGATAGTACCGATGGAATTAAGGTGATTATATTTTAATCCGGAAAAAAAGAAAAGAAGTAAAAAAATTTCCCAAACGTTCAAATACTAGAAGAGAATGACTGGAATCTCCAAGCATCTTAGAAAAGAATCAGAGCTGCTAGTTCACTCTGATGCCAGTAAAATGTAACTTCTCTGTAACATAAACAACACACCTGAGAAAGAGGGTTATTCAGGAAGATATATAGGTAACAGCGAAACCACTGCAGCTGACAAAGAAATAGTCAGCTCCTTGGAATGGTGGATTACATAAGCATAATTGTACCTTATGTTGCTTCCTGAATAAATAAACTGAGAATGCTCTTATTCAATGACATATAAGGGAACAGGTTACCTGGACTTAATAAAGAGTCTAAGAAGTGAAAGGAATTAATTAAAGAAGGTTTCTGGTGCAATCTTCTTGCAGTAGAGTGGTCACAGCTAGAGACCAGTGGTTTATGCATAGTAGATGCTAACAGGAAATGAGAGTTAATAAGCTCAGATAGAGAAGGAGGCTTTGGCATGGTTGTAAAAGACTTTATGTCTTAGTTGTGGGAGGCCTTAGCTATTACTATTTTATTAGCTGAAATCGACTGCAAACCACTTATTGCTGTTACTGAAAATGGCCTTGTGAACACCCCAGAGAATTCACAGCTTACTTTTTTTTTTTCAGCTACAAATGGATGATCTGTAAATTGAATCCGAACCTGGAAGAGATTTGGTGAGGCAGACACACTCTCTAAAGCATTTGACAGAAGTGGCAAAGTTCAGCATTACCAGGTTGTGCTAATAAAAATAATCTTTGTGTTCTGAGGTGAAAGACTGTGAATTTCAGATTGACTACATGGCATAAGAATCCACAGAAAGCAATTAAGATTAAAAGCATAGAGCATATAACAGCATATTCCTTATCTCTATCATCATTTTAAGAGGAGCTATTACCACTGCATGAAATCCTGTTTCAAGAATCATAATTCCTAAGGTGTTATTAAGAATTATGTGAAAAGCAGTCATGGAGGTCAATAGGGATTCTTTTAAAAGAAAAAATCTAAAGAAAAGAGGAAAGTTATCCTGACCTCAAGCGAACAGTAATATTGAATAAGCTCTTAAATTTTGCTGTGTATGCCAGAAATTAAGATCAAGGTGTAGAACAGAGTTATATCGATGGTATAGAAAAAAAATCAAGCTGGAGCAAAGTAGGTATAGATTATTTACATTGATTAGGAAAAAAGAAAATCCAAAACATAATTATAAGAACTTTGTACTTACTATTATTCTGACTTTTGTGGGATAATCTTGCTGGGAGATACAACTAAACAAATGATGGTGCACATCAAAGATATTTTTGCCAAACAAAGGCTTACTTGATGGAGTTAGCTGTGCATGAACATGAGCAGTTTGAAGTGGAATATTGGCTTAATGAGCTATACGCAAGGCCCAGTGATCTTCAGTAGGGCGGTGAAAAGCAGTGTGTGACACAGGAAACAAACACAGCATAATTAGACACTAGATCTTTGCATTAGGAGTTAGCCAGGATGAGCGGCTATCCCAACTTCTGACAGCAGCAGGCCCGACGTTCCACAGGAATTAAGACACAGCCTAGGATACCTCAGACACTGTTGGACTGTCTAGTTATTATTATGATTTCATATGTTTTCATTAATAACGGTTTTAATTATAGCTGTCATTACATTTTGACTTGGAATGGAATGTGTGGTATTTGGGACTATGCCTTCAAAGGCCGAGCAACTTGGCAGAGCACTGTGAAACTCTTGTTGCAGTGCACAGACAGCTGGATGCAAACAGAGGATTATTCCAAGCAGCTCCACTGCTGAGTAGTGCTGTAGACCACAAAAGGAAGAGCTTCTGAGGGCCAGAAGACAGCCTAAAGGCAAATTGCCCTCTACCTATGATTGATCTGCTAAGACCCTGTGGGAGATAGGCCATTTGCTTCTTTTGCAAAAGGAGATGCCAACCCACCCAGAGAGAGGGATTCTGAGAAGTCTCTGAAAGGGGAACCTCAAGGAATGTCCCTCCTCCCCTCAGTAGTCATTCCTGCGGAAAGCATCGCCTGGCTCCTAAGGAGATGCTAAGTCCCAGCGACTTTGTTACGAGGCAGAAAGCTCATTTTGTACACTTTTAGGGCTGTGCAAGGCCTTCAGGATTTGGTCCATGGGCAGTAGAAATTGTACTGCTTAGGTTAGTATGAAATAGGTTGACAGGTACTGCAGGTGAGACATTTTTCTGGTATGTACAACTTAACTCTGGCAGGTTGAGATGGTGTGACTTGGTTCCAAGCCTAATAAACCAATAGAACTTGTGTTTCATATGAATGGGTTCATTCATTTCAATGGGAATGTGTGTACATATGTGTTTTTTTGTGTATGTGCATGTGTAGAGAGAAAAGAACCATTCTTCTCCCTTTCCTCGTTGTCTGTATCCTACAGCATGTCTAAATATCCTGTTTATCAGCTCCTGTATAAGGAATCTGAAATAAAGAGTCCAAGGAAAGCTTAACAGCTTTATAATTTGTAATTCTCTTTGGGCCACATTTTGTTTGTCAGGGAGAGCACAAGAATGAGGCCACACATAATTTAACACCTTCCCCTATTTAGAGGTTGTTGGTTTAACTTTTTCTGAGATTGTTTTTTTAAAAAATGTTTGTCTGAATTTAGTGGTTGTGAAAGAAAGTGACAGCCCTAAAGACTGAAGTTTTCCTTCTAGAACAGGCACAGGACGAGCTCCAGCAGAGCAAGTTTCCCCATATTGCCACCCTGATTTGGCCTTGAATGACCTTTTGTAAGGCCCAGTATGCTGAACAATATCTCAGTCTTCATATCTTTTCAGTTCTTGGCCTTTTTGCTAAGGCTGACAGGAAATGGCACCAAATGTGGCGGTGCTTCTGGGCGGCTGATATATGTCCAAATCAGAGCCTGACTTCTTTCACACAGGCATAATGTTGTAATAACCTTTTCAATAATAAGGAGGCTGGCAAGCAGAGCTAATGAGACTGAGATCCCAGGGTGAATATTTCAACACCTGCAGTCATGGAAGCGCCACCTTTCCCAAGGGCTCTATTATTACAGCAGTGCTTAAACTTTCACAAACTCAGAGCATGACAGAAAATAAAATGTGGGAGGAGGAATCCTTAAAGCCACAACCCCTCCTACTACATCTCCTTAATAAAGGGAACAGAAGCACAGGCATATAAAACAGCTTTTCAAAGACCCTGCCACGGTTAAGAAGAGAAAAGGATATTCGAATGCCCTGTGCATTGATACTGCTGCCTTCTGAAGGTGACTGATGGGTTTAACTTCCAGAAAGCAGGTAATAGTCCAGGTAGAAAATTATTGCTCTGCTACATCCCCAGATTTTGTTCTATCTTTTGGATTTTTGAAAACAAGGGCCTTACTTTTCTTCAAGAAAAACTTGAAGATCACACCACGGCTTTCCTTAACACAGACCTTCCCTTTTAGGCATCATGCCTTCGAAACTCATCCTGATATTTCTGTTGGGGCTTGGTTTGGGGCCATGATAAAAATAGAGGTATTTAGCCTCCAGGAAAGAAATCCTTGCAAAATGCAGGCTGTTTAGATCCAGTAGATTTGTTGGGCCTATCTCAGTAGAAAACTGCTTTCTCACATTTAATCATTTTCACATGGTATCCAAGCTAGCAAAGGCTAGTGAAGAAATTACTATTATTATTCATTAACTCTGGTCTCTCAGAGGAACCATATGTGCAGAGCAGAGGGAAAAGAATGCTGTTGGTTTTTAATACTGAGTCACTGCTACTGATTAAGTTTGTTTCTTTTTAAGACAAAGAAATTAAAAGAAAAGGTTTTCCCTGAAACCTAAATGTCAGGAGAATGTACCTATCTCCTCTAGCTGCCACAGTGTCTTCAAAAAGTTCCAACAGGCCAGAGTGCTATCAGCCAGCACTTGTTTTAAAGCATATCTGTAAAAAAGTCATGGTTAGATTCCTGCATCTCAGGTCACAGGAGAGTGTGACTATTAACGAATTCCAGCTGCTTTACAGAGTTTCACCAGCCATTTGTGGATTTTTTTTTGTTAGGAAATCTTTTAACTACTTCTTTTTTTTTTTTTTTTCCTGAAGGTATATTAAAGCTTTAAATCTTTCTATTTTTTTTTAAGTTAAAATTAAATACTCCCTTTATGCCCATGCTGAGGAAGTCTTTAATTACATTAGCATTAAGAAAAGAAAAATTCTGATTTTGCTCAGCGTTGCTCTATGATTTTGTCGTCATCTCCATTTGCGTTCTTTGCATTTATTTTCCCAGCATGGTGCTTGTTTCAGTGCTTCAGCTGATGATCTAAAACTGCGCAAGATGTATTTTGCTATACACAAGTTGCATAATATGAAGTGCCAGATCTCTCCATCTGGCTGAATTGTGCTGTGCTTGGGGTGGCAGAGAGAGACTCTAGTCAACCATTTTGTACTTCAGTTCCAGGAAGACGCAGAGCCTGGCTAGTCCCCAAGGAATTTACAGCAGCCCCTGGTTATGGTGTGCTGGCAGGTAAGGCAGCAGGACAGCGCTACTAAAGCATTACTGGATTTCAAGCAGGTCCAGCCATACGTCCCTTCAGTCTCAGTCTGCTCCTCCTGCCAGAGCCAGTCCCACCGGCTTGACTCCACTGAAGAATTCCCTTATTCCCTCTTTTAGCTTTTCAGCGAGGGTTTCCAGTTGCTTCACTCAGCATTGCATAGCTGCCAGCGTTGGGGCTCAGGACTGACCAGCCTGTTCTACCTCAATTACCGTTATTTCAGAACAGGAAAATAAGAAAATAAGAAAAACAAATATAAAGATGCTGTTTTTCACTCCAAATTTAAGGGGTCTAAAATTTTGGCACTAAGACCTTTGTTTGGAAATTTGAGCTAGATCTGGATGGGAGCAAACACAGTGACTTACTGTAGTGTCTGTGCTTGAATTTAAATGAGAGTAGGCAAGGTACTTCTTCATTTAAAGTTGCAGTATTCAGAAAGTAAATGTCCATTCAAAGATGCTTACCATGATAGGAGTTCAAGAATGGCCACTTGCCAAGTGATTATTAATAGCAAAAATATGTGGATTCTTTCTTGCAGACTTGATGTTTACTACACTGTTGTTTATCCTATATACATATACAGTCTCCTGAATAAATATATGTATATTTATATGATGCATGTGTGTGTGTCCATATTGTATGTATGTATGCATACACACATTCCAGATATTCTGCAGATGTGGGGTCATCATTCTAGCTAAAAAAAGAGAAACTGGAAAAAATGTAGAGGAATGGTTAGAGAGCCGCGGACATGGCTGCCTAGCAGGCCTGCTCAATTCCAGCCTTCAGGTTTCAGTGAAAGAACAAAGGGACTGCTAACTAGGAGATAAGGAAGTAGACCAAGGTCAGAGGGAATAAAAGAGCTGTTGAACTAAAAGGATGAGCTAAACAAGTAAGGGGGGCTGTAAGGGTCTTAGTTAGATCATTGTCTACCAATTAGGAGCCTGTGTAATTACATCACTAACTGCTAGAATCATATAAATGTACTGCATGTAAGCTAATATACGAAGTCAGTTCCAGCTTCTATGAAGTTGATGTCTGGCATTCCTGACCCGCTCCAAGCTGCAACAAGTGGCGCCCGAACAGGGACAAGATTCCGAACAGGGACAAGATTCCGAACAGGGACCTGGCACAACGGTGCGGGATTCCGGAGGACGACGTACGGGTGCAGCCGAGTGATCCGACCAAGACGGGGACCGGAGCGGGTAAGCCGGCCGTGATTGCGCACACGGAAAAGACGGCGTTGGGGGGCAAGAAGCTGGGGCCCGGGACGGAAAGACGTCGTCAGGGAAGGGCTAGAAGCAGAGACCCCGGTGTACGTACAAAATGGAGCGAGAAGCTGCTGTACAATTGCTGCTGGACTTATTAGCAAAGAGGGAGGCGGCAGTGAGCATGAAGAAGCTGTATGAGCTGTATAAATGGGCTAGAGACAAGGGACACTTGCAAAGACCCAAGCTGAAGCGAGGGGGTTCTGAGCCCCACCGTCGCCCAAAGGACATCACAGGGCCACCGCCGGATCGTGAGCCTCCCGAAGCTGCGAGCAGTGTACCTGTAAGGGCCTTTGCAAGCACTTCAGGACCAGGACCGCCACGCCACCGAAAACCGCTGGTGTCTGGAGATCCATTGCCAACCCCCCCCCCACATGCGTCCTCATCTGTGCCTGTGGTGCCTGCACTGTCTGTGCCCCTACTCCCGGACCGCCCCGTTGTGCCTAAGAACGGCCCGGCTGGGTCCAGGACTTGTTAGATCACCTTGAAAAAAGGAGAAGGGGGGCCAGGGAAGAAAAGGCGAATGAGATCAAGGAGACTTATGTTGCTGAGGGCTTGACAACAGCCAGGAGGGAGGTGCAGGGGGATTTGATCCGTCTTTTAAAGTGGGGGTTGAAGAACTGTAATGCTTTAAGTGAGGACAGAAACCATTAGTAGGGCTATTGTTTCTGTTTGCTATGTTCATCTCTATTATGTGTTGTATCCTTTGTATATTGATGCCGAAACGAGGTATGGTTGAAAGGTGGAAATTTGTATGATCCATAGAGTCATAAAACTATTGTACAAAACAGAATCCAAGACCTTGAGAAAGAAGATGTTTGCCTGCCCAGTCTGAGTGATAAGGAGCATGGAGGCGGCTGCCCAGCCAGGCTCACAGCCGACCTCCTCCGAAAGCAGCTGAAGGCGGCTGCTCGACCGGGCTTGTAGCCAACTTAATGGCAAACATCCTCTAAATTAATTTGAGGGTAAAACACCCGAGAGGGAGGGAGATGAGAAAGGCAGGAGCCTCAGACTGACGGCTGGGACCACTTACTGGTATGCGCACCTGCACGACCAGGAGGGAAGGTTATGTGACTGAAGGCGGGTTTGTCCGCCCCCTGGTCTGCCTGCTGGCACGTACTGGCCCTACGTGGCAGGATGCACCGGGCTTAAACAGACAGTGCAGAAAGAGGGGGGGTGAGACTCCTAACACTGAGGCCCACGTTGTCTCTGCGGGGACGCCCGCTGAGTTAGGAGCCTGTCAGCAACCCTCTAATCTGCCACCTCGAGAGAATGTTCAGTCTCAGTGTCCTGCCGACAAGTATTACCTCACGAGTAATTAGTCATACTTTGCTTCTTTAACGTGCTTTCACCTGAATAGCCGTAGCCACTTTGTTCTGTGTGATTATTGCCGAATCCCAAACCCATTCGCAACCTAATTGGCAACGAGGATGGGATTAGGCAATTGAGACAGTGGAACTCACTAGTGGAGTGCACAGCTACGTGAGGTCGTGCCACTGGATAGAAACTGTGTTTGTGCTGTTTGTGTGTGTGGTCTTTAGATCTTTATTGTGTAATATATATATCAGCAGAGAGGGCTGAATAACCACAACAGGAAAGTGCAGAATTTGAAAGCGGGAAAGCCAGGAATAACTCAGACTATGGCACCCCCCCGCCCCCCAACCAGTGGAGGACTGGGAGCTGTACTCTGACTTGTATCCTTGGAAAGAGACTAGGGAAGTACTTTAGCATGGGAAACAAGAATGAAGCGACGGCCAAGCTCCAGTGCAACTGGCATGGAAGGACCGGCAACAGTCCTTACAAATTGTAAAAGCCTCAATGCTACTGGAGTGGGGGCCTCCTTAATATATGGAAATCCCAAGCAATTTCTGGGGAGGAAACCAAATTGAAGCTATGCAAACATAAATAGAAATGGAAATCGTGAACCTTTCAAAATGATTGGGACATCTTAATAATCGATTTGAAAGATTGTTTTTTCACCATAGTATTGCATCCTGAGGACCATGACATAGTGGAACGTATGAACCAAACGCTGAAATGCCAGCTATAAAAAAAAAAAAAAAAAAAAAAAAAAAAAAAAAGAGAAAAAAAAAAGAAAAAGAAAAAAAAAGAGAAAAAAAAAGAAAAAAAAAGAAAAAAGGAAAAGAAAAAGAGAAAAAAAAGAAAAAGAAAAAAAAAAGAGAAAAAAAAGAAAAAAAAAGAAAAAAGGGAAAAAAAAGGGGAAAAAAAGAAAAAAAGAAAAAAAAAAGAAAAAAAAAAAAGAGGAGAATTGGAAATTATGCCTGCAGAAAAATTGGCAAGAGCAGAATATGTTTTAAAATTTTGAGATTACCCCAGGACAGCCTAGTCCCTCTGATGGTCAAACACAGGGCTGGGCTAAAGGGAGCCCTGACAGAAGTAAAGTTGGGTCCGTGTAAGGCGATGCTGAGAGACTGGAACACCGGAAAATGGACGGGACCTTTAGACTTGATAACCTGGGGAAAAGGGTATGCTTGTATCATTACAGATGCTGGAACCAGATGGGTGCCAGCAAAATGGGTAAAACCTTGGCTGGAAGCAAACTTGCATACACCAGATGTAGCAGGCAAGCAGCCGGTACCCTAGCTGTGGAAAGTGTGAGTCTGCAGAACAACAACATGGGAGGAAGAAGTGTTACTGTTATTATTAGCTGTATATTGTGGCTGTTAGGAGGTAATGTTACTTTTAATGCTATTATAGAAGCTGATGCTACTTTTAACACTAATGGATATGTTATGCTTCTTGGGCATATTGTTAATTATACCCAAATTAAGAGTTGTTGGTTTTGTTGGGACAGCAGACCAATTTGATGTACTGGTGTTAGGTATTCCTTTAAACAACTGAACAGTGTTGTAGAGTGACAAGAAAAGGATCTTAATAAGCTCCAGGCAGAGGTGGAAGGTCTTGAAGAAAGGAACAGAAGTGTCCAGGCAGCACTTGACAGTGCTTACAAGGAACTTGCAGATCTTCATAAAGCTAATGCCACAAAGGACAGTGAGGCACAAGAGGCAGCCCTAAGTCGGGAAATGAAGGCAAAGGAAGAACTTGGTTTAGCTTTGGAGAAGGCCCAGGATGAGGCACGGCAGCAACAAGAAGCTTTGGTGATTCAGGTGGCAGAACTGTGGCTAGCGCTGCAACGTGCAGAACAACAGGTAGCAAGAAGAGAGGACTACTTACGGCAAGGAATCAGTGAACTACAACAGAGACTGCAAGAAGAGGAGAGTCGGAACCAAGAACCGAGCCAAAGTGTTACATCTGCTACACAGCCACTGCTTCGGCAGATAGAAAATTTGCAAGCCATGCTGGGAGCGCAAACCTCCTTGTGGGAAAAATTGGAAAAGAATCTTTCCAACAGACTTTGGAAATGAGGTGAATCTCAAGCCCTTTTGGCAGCAGCTGCCGAAAGAGAATGGGCTGCAACAGAAGAACTTCTTTCTACTAAAGTTCAGATGTCTTCTACTGAATCCCAGAATAGTCTTTTAAGGCAAGAAAATGCTCGTCTCCAGGCTCAACTAGAAGGGGAGAGAAACAGACTGAAGAAAATGGAAAATGAGAACAGTAGATACGAGGCTGAACTGGAAGGTCTCAAAGTTGAGTATGCAAAAACCCTTGAGGAGGCAAGAGGGGAAAAGGAATGGTGTAACAGAAATGTTACCCACAATACGGGAACTATCCGGCCTAGGAAGCTTCCCACCGGGTGGTTTTTGATATGTGGGAACCGAGCTTGGGCTGGCATTCCGTCCCAGCCTATGGGTGGGCCTTACACATTTGGTTGCCTTAGTATGATTTGGCCACACGGCCCTCCGGGGAACAGCAAGACCCTGTTAAGGTGATCAAAAAGAGCAGCGAACTCTTTTAGCTCAGAATGTGAGGATAGCGTTGATCTCTGGAGCACTTGGGGCTCTTCGTCCCTGGGGTATCAGCCATGCGGGCACACTGAAATATTGAGCTCCTTGCCTGCTAGGCCTTGAAACAAGCGAATGCAACCAGTACTGTGCTTAGTGAGTTGTCAGATGATTTAACCCAGGTACAACACGCTGTGCTGCAAAACTGTGCCACTGTTGATTTCCTGCTTCTTGCTCACGGACATGGGTGTCAGAACTTCGACGGAATGTGCTGCATGGACTTGCAAGATCACTCGACAACTCGGCGATACATGGACAACTCCACGACTTGACCAAGCATACGGAGAAAGTAACAAAGGATGCGGGATTTTTCGGTCTAGACGGACTAACGGACTAACGGACTGGTTAGGAATTGGGGGATGGATAAAATCATTGATGAAATCGCTGTTAATGTTGTTACTATGGGGACTGTTGCTTGTAATTAGCTTAATGATTGGTTGTACCTATTTGCGCGCTTTAATGTCACGTTTGTTAACTGCTTTTTCACGCAATCCGAATCTGACACCTCAAGGCTGGCTTGCTTCCCGGGGTCACCTAATCTAAAGAAAAAGGGGGAATTGTAGAGGAATGGTTAGAGAGCCGCGGACATGGCTGCCTAGCAGGCCTGCTCAATTCCAGCCTTCAGGTTTCAGTGAAAGAACAAAGGGACTGCTAACTAGGAGATAAGGAAGTAGACCAAGGTCAGAGGGAATAAAAGAGCTGTTGAACTAAAAGGATGAGCTAAACAAGTAAGGGGGGCTGTAAGGGTCTTAGTTAGATCATTGTCTACCAATTAGGAGCCTGTGTAATTACATCACTAACTGCTAGAATCATATAAATGTACTGCATGTAAGCTAATATACGAAGTCAGTTCCAGCTTCTATGAAGTTGATGTCTGGCATTCCTGACCCGCTCCAAGCTGCAACAAAAAAACACAACATTTTAATCAGCATCTATTCAAGATTTTATAGGAGAACTGGGGCATTGCCATGACAATTCAAAAAATGGGAAGTTAATCCTCACTGTAAACACCTACTCATCTACTGCAGCACTACCTAAAACTTTTAAGGATGCTTTTTCAGACCAGATATACATAGAAAACGTAGGACAATCCTTCTTCTTCTGTATAATTATTATTTTTCTTAATGTAAATATAGATTGATACTAATAAATAAGTTCTAATTTTCATGAAACTCTGCATGCCTACAAAGTTTGGCATGTATTAAAAAAAAGCACCTGGAACTTTGTAGCTCTTATGTAAAATTAATAATAAATGTTTTCTTGCCAGCATCAATATGTTTATATTATGGTCATGGGACTCTCTCTGATGCCTGAATTATTTAACACATTAATTTTTTATCTCCACCCAAGCCTGATACATAAAGTTGCTGAGTTTGGTATCAAAGGTGGTGGTTCAAATCAAAATGATGTTGCATTTTAATTAAAATAACATTAGGACATATCTCTCAGTCTTTGCTCCAGTAAAAAATGTGCTAGAGTAGTGGAAACTTATTCATGCTCTGCTTTCTGCTTTGCCAGGTCCTGCAAGGCTGAAGGTAGGCAGGGAGCATATGCAAATATTGCCTCACTCTCTGATCTCTGTTTTTATTTGCCACTTTTAGGTTGTGCTACTTAAGTCTGCCACAGGAAAAGGTCAGATCTGAGCCTCAGGCCAGATCCTCACTGCCAGTCTCATACTATAGGAAAATGCATGTGAATGTGGTGAGTGTGAAGATCCCGTGCCCCGAAGGATAAGCCGCAAGAGACGGATCAAGAGGAGAGCAGCCATGCTTGCATAAATACCTCATTGGTACATTTTTCATAGAATTCACAGAATCATTATGATTGAAAAAGACCTTCAAGATCACCAAGTCCAACCGCAAACCCACCACCACCATGCTTGCTAAACTATGTCCCTAAGTGTTTCATCTACACGTTTCTTGAACACTGACAGGGATGGTGACTCCACCACTTCCCTGGGCAGCATGTTCCAAAGCTTCACCACTCTTTCCATGTAGAAATTCTTCCTAATGCCTAACCTGATATTCCCCTGGTGCAACTGGAGGCCATTTCCTCTTGACCTATAGTTATTCTGGAGAAGAGATCAACCTCCGCCTCACTACAGCCATCTTTCAGGTAGTTGTAGAGAGCAGTAACATCTCCTCTGAGCCTCCTCTTCTCCAGGCTAAATAACCCCAGCTCCCTCAGCTGCTCCTCATAAGGTCTGTGCTCCAGTCCCTTCACCAGCTTCGTTGCCCTTCTTTGGACATGCTCCAGCACCTTGATGTCTTTCTTGTAGTGAGGGGCCTAAAACTGAACACAGCACCGAGTACAGGGGATGATTGCTCCTCTGGTCCTGCTGGCTACACTGTTCCTATACAAGCCATGGGCCTTCTTGCCTACCTGGGCATACTGCTTTTGTGCAGAACAAGGATAAATTGGATATAAGGAACGCTTAGGCTGAAGGTACTGCTAAAATCCTCTTGCTCTTAACTGAAGCAAAGGTCTTTCAAAAAAAGGTCTTACAAACAGTTCAGTTTTTGATTGCCTAAATTCTTCTTTACCAGAGTAAACGTTTGCATCCTCCTTCTCCATCATTTTATTCTTCCTGTATTACATGAGTCTTCAGCTAGAAGGACATTATAGCCAAGCAGATGACTTAAGGTTATTAACAGGTCTACTGCTGCTGTTTCCTCTGGAATACTCCCTCCCTATGTGGCTCCTAAGTTTGCAGGAGGCTGGCTCTTACTACATCACCATGGGTATGCTTTTCTCATTCCACTGGTGACTTAGGGAAAAGGGCTCACAGACATATGTTTGCCTAAGCTGCTGCTCTTCAGCAACCACAGTTAGCCATTGGTAATGAACTTCCGGTAAATTGTTAACAGCTCAAGGGTCTCAGCATCATCCTCTCTCTGATCTGCTATCATCTCACACCTGTGTTCCTCTACACTATGTTATTGTTCTAAGTGGAGATGGAACTGCCTGTGTTTTGACTTGTACCCATTACCCCTTGTCCTGACCATTTGGCCACCACTGAGAAGAGTTTGGCCCCATCCTCCTTACATTTTCCCCTCAGGTACTTGTACATATTGATCAGATCTCCTCTCAGTCTTCTCTTCTCCAGGCTAAACTGGCCCAGCTCGCTTAGTCTTTCCTCATAAGATAGATGCTCCAATCCCTTAATCATCTTTGTTGCTTTACATTGGACCCTCTCTAGAAGTTCCACTTCCCTCTTGTACTAGGGAGCCGAGAACTGCACACAATACTCCAATAACTACTGTTACTTTATAAAAATATGACTATATCAAGCAATTAAAAAAATAAATAGAAACCTAACAAACACAAACAGATTGGACAACAGTCACTGGTTCATCAGAAAAGTGTTGTTACAGCTAACCATACTAGAACCATGATTCAGACAGGCCTAAACAAGTATAGATGATACCTAAAAAATCTTGAGAACTTGCAGAATCAGTGGAAAAGCTGTCTTGTTTAACAGTGACAAGACTTTCTCTAGGCTACAGGGCCACACTCTGCCTGCCTTCAAAACTCTGACCTCTTCTGGTGGGCACTACCATGACCTTACCTTAAGTCTGTCATGAAATAAACCTGCTTTCAATGCAATTCTGTTCTTCTTACCATATTCGTTCCCCTTGAGTTAGGAAGATTCAGATACTGATTCTTATCCAGAATAAGATAGAATAAGATGAGGAAGGCAGGTGCTATAAAGGTCTAGCTTTGCTGATGTCATCGACTTATTCCTGTCATTTTATTTTTCAAGTTGCCGAAGCTAGGCCTTGTTCCCTTGCCTTATATTCTTTGTACTTCATTTTCTTGACAAGATTTTGGGATTCCATGCAGCTCTCCTCTTGGTTGGGGAAGGCCACAGCTCTCCTGACCGGTGACAATACCAGGAAAAAAAAAGTGTGTCAAATGCATTAATCCCATATGTTCTTTCAAAAACTGAGCTTTGTATAAGCCACTGGCTTGTTTCTGTTTTTCTGCTTACTCTCACTGAAAAACTCTCTCTTTTAATTTTTCTTCACAGTAGATGATGAAAAAGTATCCTTTTTATTGCTTTCTTATTATAATTTTTTTCCTTTGATACCCCGTGCACTTCTCTGCAAGTTATCTTTCTAGGAGATATGTTTCACTGACCTGAGATTCACTGATTTCTTCAGGGGCCTGTTGTCTTTCACCTTCAAGAGCTTTCTGTTAGGAATTCTCTACTGCAGCCACGTTTCTCGACAACTCCCTTTCTAAACATTCTTGGTTTTAATGCAGACTCTTGTAAATCCTCCAGAATAATGTATATTAGGCTCTGGTTGCTGTGCAACTGATGTATCCAATGTAATTGTCAGTATCTGATCAGATGCATATTACTCAAAGAAACAGAGAAGGGACACCCCATGCCATGTAGTTTGTGCTCTTCCTTCAAGACAGGCTCTGTCTTCCCAAGCCATTCCTTACAGAGGTTTGTCCAGCTTATTTTACAGACCTCCACTGATGTGATTTCCATAATGTTTCTGTATCTTTCTCATTAGAACAAATTTTAATGTCGAACATAAGCTTTTCTTGCTGCAGTTCAAGTCTACTGGGCTGAGCTTATTCATCATTGATGTGGAGAATGGCACATTCCCTTCCTCCTTGCTGTACTCTTTTCCTAGGGAAAACTCTTCCATCATGACTGTCCTTACAGACACACTGTGCAGGAATTTAGGGACTGAACTGAAAGCAGTCTTTCTACTGACTTAAGGGGCCTCAAAATCAACAGAGGGCTTATATTTCTGTTAGCATCTAACAGTAGCAAAATGATAGCACTACAGAAAGTGCTATGACACTAGAATCACATCTTACACAGCTTTGCAGCTTTGGAAGGGACTATACAGGATCCCGTATAGTCTCCCAAATGTCTGTGAAAGTTTATGATGTAAAAGCCAGTGACTGCTCACTGAAAGATGGTCATCTGCCTACAGGGTTCTCTCCTCGTCTCGGTGTCTTTCTGGTTATCAGCCCACATGCCTCCACTCCTCAGATCTTTTAATCCTAATCTCTGTTTCTGTTTGAAAAGCATATTAGATAAGGGCTTTCTTTAGTTACATTTTTTTCCTCTCTCCTATGGTAGTAGTGACACACATTCTTTTTGCAAAAGGTATGAATAGAATATGAGTTTATCCTTCTTTTTCTTAAAATAGCTTAGGTGTAAAATATTTTGTAATCTTCTGCAATTATGGCATTGAGCAGGCCTTGAGTTGCTTCCCAATGAAATCATAATCACAAACATTTCCTGTATTACAATGCTCAGGCTGAGGGCTTTTGCTAATTCCTTATCTCTGTGGAATGGGCATGTGTTCTGGCTTCATAATTTAAAAGTTAAAACCAGTGTTTTTCCAGTTCTTGTTGTCCTGCATCTTGCAAGCTCAATATTTCAGATAGTTAAGAGTAGCATGTTTGTTTATATATGTTGCTGCTAATCCAAACTGTCTGTTAAACTAATCCCTTGTTAGAATGAAATCACGTCAGCTATTTTAGATTACAAAGCTAAAACAATAGCTTGGTCAGACACTTCACACATCTGTTTTACTTTTCCTGAATGGATATGCAGTTTTTCTTACATTCTTTTACTACAAAAAGTGTCACCAATTAGCTATACTTTCCTTTCCTTTCATTTTCCTCTTTGACCTAAGTCTTTTGTTTTCCTGGTTCTATTGCTGATTACTTTTGAAACACTGACTTTTTTATGTGTTTATTATTTTTTCTCAGTAATATCTTTTAAAATGGATAAAAATTTCATGCTTATTACTTGTTAATATGTTATCATACTCTATTACCCAAATTTGGACCAGAGGTAATTCCAATGTGGGAAATGCCAAAATAATACATTCTTGGAGATGAGATCTTAGACAGATATGGAAACCCAAAGTAGGCTTTGATTTACTTACAGTCAGCAGGAAATGAAGCATTACTGCCAATGTGGTACATAGAGATCTTAACTGCAGATAACTTTATTTCCAGCTTTACCTGCTGCTTTGATTTAAACAGTTTTTCACATCATCTAATTTTTCATGAGCTTTCACATGTTTAGGTTTTGGCTTTTTTTTAAGGGTTTGCATGCGTTTTCATTTTGTGCAGGAAAAAAACCCCTTATTTAGTGTATTTACAGAGCACTTTACAATGACATCAGGTGAGGGTTCTTCCAGCTTTTCTGTGCCAAAAATGTGGAACAACTCCCCCTGCTCCTGCACATGGCTTTACCTCAGTGTTTTTTAATAAAATGTTTTTTGGCCTAGTACTCAGATAAGATGGTCGTGTTTTAGCCAGGATAACCTCAGACACAGTGTCTGATTTTATATCATTTTCTTGATCCACTTGCTGCCCACTTTAATGGGGAAATAGTTTTCTGAGGCAGCTTGAGGCAACTTTATGTCAGTCACTTTGCCATTATCAGGTGAGGAACTTCTAGGGCTCCACTTGCCTCAGTTCTGCATCTGGTGGGAGGTAAGAATTGTTATTGCTTCCTTTTTGCTAAAGAAGGCATAGAGAAATCATATAAGATAAATTTAAGCTGTTCCATATCACCTGGAGGCTGCCAGGAAATGAAACCAGTCCAGTTTGCCTGCCTAAGCTTGTGGGAGCTACAGCTATGTATCGAGTGCATTTTTCCTCAGCACCTTCCTGAGTATAAATGTCTCCTTCCATGCATAAGCACTGCACATTGCACCCTCATGGCTACCCACATTCCTACTGCTTTCCAAGCAGGTCTTTTTTAGGCTTGTATCCAATCCTCCATACTGCTTTTCAATGGTGGCAAGACATGTTTTTTACTTTGCCTACAGGGTTTACATTCTGTGGGCTTACAATTTCAGCCTTAATAAGAATATACAGCTGCAGCTTTGGACCCAGGACTAACTCTGCAGTGTTCAGGCAGGTTCTTACAGAGTGGATGAAGACACAGCTTACCTTACCAAACGTGAGCAAGAAGTAGAGGTCCATCTCTCTGGAAGTGGCTGGAACAAGGCACTCACCCTGCTCACAGACTCCAAGGACTGTGCTACCTCTCAGCAACTATGCAATAACTGGCTCTGACCTGAGAATAAGACAGTTTGGCTCTGATCCAGGAGCTATAGTAGCCATAGTAGACAGGAGATCAAGTCAAAGGCATTTTTCTTTCCTTTGATAAAGCCTAAATCCTACTGAAATCACTAGGGAGTGAGTTTTATGCTTCAGTAGGCTTTGTTTAAATTGGGATCTCAGGACTGCATATTTCCTACTTAACGTTAGGCATCTGGTGGAGGAGCTTGAATGAGGAGTCTCCGTATGTAGTCAATAAGAGGAGAAATCACGTCCACAGGGAAAGTCCGTTAGTGCCTAATGATGGGGAAGATGACCTGATGCCTCATTGTGCAAGAAGCTGGCAATCCTGTCAGAACAATGACTGCTATATCTCAGGGTCTCACAAGATTAATTACCCACCACTGCAGACAACCTCCCTAATTACCTGGTTAGATTTTCATACCTTCTGGATTTCTAATCCCCTGTCTCAAGGAGCGACTTCAGCAAGTGAGTAGTAGAACAATGATTTCCGAATAATGTCCCTTTCCTTCTACACACGCACATGGTCTTGGTTGCAGTTCCTACTGGCAGAAGGACTGATCGGTGCCACTAGGTGCTACCACCAAGGTCATGGGCTGAGACAGTGCTAAAGCAGAGGCAAATGGGTTCAAGCCTCTTAGTATCGTTAGGCTCAGCTTGACAATGAGGATACATGTGGAGGGCAGTGGGAGTTTGCCAGTGTAAATATATAAATAATAAATTTATCAGTGCACACAGACTCTCTGCGGACTGAGTTAAACTCTGCTGTCACAGTTTCACTGATGCTACAGACTCTTTAAGGCAATGTGTGTCCTCTCTGCCTTCCTCGAACCCCACTAAGATCTCTTCTCCAGGGATGGGATTTAATGCCACAGACATCAGCCCTGTGGGCATTTACATCCAAGGTACACGCTGTGTCTGTAAATGCACACTCTGTGCATTTACGTACAAGGTACACCAAAGCACTCTGTGTTTGCTGTATAAATGATGGAACCAAGTAAGCACTTTAGGGTAGGATTCATAGGGCTTCTGCTTCTGGAGGAGATAACTTGGCGCCTAGAAGGGTCAACTTTCTTTTCATCAGCTTTAAGGGCAATCTAAGGTAACTAATTCTTAGACAGATACCTTTATTCAAATGCTATTTTGACACTCTGAATGTGAAAAGTACCACCCAGCTACTGTGCCATGATATTATTGTGAAGAACTATAAAAACTGCATGGCAAGGCAAAGTGTACCTAGCAGGCTTTCTGATAGGTTGCTATCTAGTTTTCTATCATCTCTTCCTGTTTATTATGGTTTCTCATTGTGTAACTGCAGTGTATGGACATGTTTGGTCCTTGAGGAGAACAGGATCATAGTTTTAACAGTTTGTCTGTTCTCTCACTAGGGACAGAGGAATAGCTCAGCAAGTCTGCAATGCTGTGTCCTATTCACTTAGTACCTCTTGTCAGCAAATGCAAGAGCTAAGAAATAGCAAGGAGTTATCTCCTCAACTCTCACTCACATTCTTGCTGGAGGGAAAAGGCTTACTTAGGATAACACATCCATAATGTTAGTGCTATGGAGGACTTAGTTTTGAAAAATACTATGACATTCTGAGGCAATAACCTTCTGTCTGGCCACTAATGTAGCATCTGACTGGCCACGCTAGTTTCTTCTATTGGTTCTTCTTACAACTAGGAGTCCAAGTACCTCTATGAACTGCACCATGTAGTAACCACAAATGCATTGTGCTCACAGTGTATTTTCTGCGTGTGATTTCAGACAATGAATAATGGACCAGGTGATGTTCCTTCTGTGCTTTTGAAGTGACACCCATGAAAAGTTGCAAGGAAATCAGTTCTGATAATATGTCAAAAGGATATTGTATTATATAAGAACAAGATCTTAGAAGTCTAATGTAGATGAAAACAGGTTCTAGTAGGCCATTTTGGACAACTGTGGTACAAAATCAGTCCTAATTATTGGTGTATGTTATATTTCTAGCATTTTATCTTCCCTTTTTAGCCATTTCCATGGTTCTTGTAATACCATTTTCCAGTGTCATAACCCTTGAATTCAAGGAAAGTGGACAAGACAAATTTCTGATTCATGTTTGCCATTTTAAAAATCTGTGGTCTGTTTTTCTCTGCATTATATCTCTTTTTCAGGTCTCTTGACACTAAATGATTCCCAGTGCTGCTTTTTAACACATTTTCCTCAGGAGTGTCGCTGCATGCTAGGAAAGTTTGATTACCTTAATTTTTACAACTGGATTTTTAAGCTTCAGCATTGCATAAAAAATCACAAAGATATTTTAGAGCCCCATTTCCAATAAATTGTTGAGAATCTTGGATGAAGTAACTAGCTCAAGTTTCATGCACACACACACAAAACTTTGTGACAAAGCAGGCAACTAGGTGGGCAAAGTAGGCATGTTTCCCAATTCTACCCTAGAGGCCTCCTACTGGTCACCTTGTTTCTCCAGGAAACACTAAAGCTATAACTAAAGGAAAATGAAAAGGGATGACCAGCATTATCCTGGACTGCTCACAGTCACACATAACAAACTGAGCTTCGTGAGGACTGCCGTCAAAGAGTGAGCTGCAGCAAATATCTGGGACAGAATCTGTAACTGTGATCTGGCAATACTTTGCATCACCTCTAGGTCATCGTGGCAGTTCTGCTGGTAATTTCTTCTTCCTGGTTTTAACATGATGGGATGTGATTAGTTCTGAGCACCTGTGACATGCTCCACTCTTCTTGCTGGACAGAGACGTACCATGTGCGTAAGTTGCTTATTCTCCAGGAGTCTGTGCAGGAGGCATATTGCAGTAGATAATTTGTTGGAAGATAATATATCTTATCTTCTGCAGTAGTACAAAGCTGAATTCTCAGTTTATTCATTCCCTGTGCTTACTACTTTGTTTGTCTTTTCCAGACCAGAGGATACTCTCCCCAGAAGGTTTGCTAATTGAGAAGCTCATACTGAGCTATTGTTTTTACTTGCTGTCATCCTGCAGACAGAAGTGCACAAGAAACATGTTTCATGAGGAGAACAGGTCACCATGGGATGTGGGATGGGGGTTGAGGAAGAAGCAGGGAGAAGGAGGAGGAGAGAGTTGTGCAGATTTCCGGCCCACACTTCAAAAGGGGCTCTCTTCTCCTGTATTATTTCCTTTCCCATTAGTTTCACTTTGTTGGCTTATGGTTCCAAAATGCACCAGGAGTCAACTCCAGTGCAAACCTGATATTAAAAACTAACAGGCTAATGCCAGGGAAAACACACTCTCCTTCTGGTTTCAAAGACAGTTTTTTTTTTCATAAGTGCAGCCATGCTTTTCTAATAAAAATTCATTAAACAATGGTTATGAAGGATGAAGGGTGGGAGAAGGGAGAAGGGTTACAATCAAGTGAGTCCCTTTGAACTTGCTTGAAAAAATACAAAAGCAAACAACTGAGCTGTTAGCGTCACACGTTTTCCTTACAAACAGAAAGGCCTATCAAAGTTTGCTCACAGTCAGGAGAGTAAAGATGAGTTAGGTACCTTCTTCAAACTTCTCCCTCCAAAAATTGTAGGATTTCTATTCTGTAAACATGGATCTGGAAGCTCTTTTATGTTGCTTCAGTTTCCATTATTGTGGGTCTAAACGAGCATAGTAGAGACTGCTTAATTCGTTTATGTAAAGTAAAAACAAATGTAGAAGCCCTCGCTACTTTTTATTGTTAACATCCCATTGGGAGGCAGGAGAGTAAATATTTTAGAAGTTTAAAGCAATCTACTTAAGCTTAATAATAATGCTGGGTTTCAAGTAACAGAGAAGAGTACAAGTCACTGGAAGATCAAAGATTATACTGAGTTTTATAGCAAATCTGGGCAAAGATCTCTTGGGAGGGGTAAATCTTCAGAACTCTCCTTTCCCAGTCTTTCATGGTGATTGTTTGACATCTATTGAACAAGAAAGTGAAGAAGCGAGAATTCAGACAATTCTGTTCCCAGAGAAAGAGGAGGTCAGAAAAATGACCAGATGCTGATTCTCTAGCAAGTTTATAGCCTAGGAATTATAAATAACTAAAAAAAAAAAAAAAAAGAAAAGTAAAAAAAGAATGCTAGAGACACACTTTCTTTTTTCTTTTCCTGGATCAGTTGGTAACCTTGTGCTAATTGAATTTTGAGTGAATATTTTCTAAATAAGATTGCTGAGAGTTTTCCTCAGTTTATTTTAAATGCTTAAGCTTGTCAGCAAATTTTGTGAATCGTTTACCTGTTGAGAGGCAGTAGACACTCTTTACATTCTTCCCAGCAACATTGTCCCTTTCATCTGAAACAAGAATAGGAGAGTGCGTATTTTGGGCCATAGGCATGACTGGTTATTAAAAAAAAAAAAAAAAAACAGAAGAAGAAAGAAAAAAAGGAATCAAACAGAAAAGCTGATAATGCATGATGCCACATAACAATACTGTAATATCAGGTATGTGGATGTGAATGCGTTCAGGGGATTAATATTTAGAGAGTGTAATCAAGAATTTCTTACATAGGAACAGAAACTGGGCCACACTGTTTTCCCATGGCTGAGAAAATTTCCACTGGTCTGGCTCCCAATTATGAAAACACTGGAGTCCTCAGCCATTACACCAAAGCTTGTAAATTTCCTAATGAATATTTAAAATAACCCTATGGAGTTTTTTAATGTTAATGCATTTCAGCCTTTGACTAACACGAATATCCTACAGGGCTGCCATCGTGTTTAGCTACATGGTTAATTCCATTCTTTCTTTTATTACTAAAATATAATCCCAGAGAAAAAAAAAGAAAAAAAATCTTCAGCTACTTCTGGTGTGCATTTTGTGTGTTTCTTGCCACAGCAAGCTTCCAGACGTGGAGCAGATCCATATAGCCAGGTTGTACTCTGTACAAAACAAAAGCAACATATACTCCATGCCATCCTCTGGAAAAAAAAAAAAAAAAGCAATTATTGAAAATCAATAGCATAATAATGGTGAGCAGAGCTGTGTTTTTTCCTTGATAGCCAATTATGAGCAATTTACTAAAGTTGTCAACTCATGGCAAAACAAATAGTGTTAATAGTGTAGATTTCATAAAGACCTATCTGTCATGTTATTGCTGCAGCCTGAGCAAACTTCCAAGTTCAGGCTGCTAATGGAACAATAACTCACGCAGGGATGAAAAGAGCATCATCACCACCGCTGGTTGCATCTGGAGCATGGGAACTGAGGGCCATGCAATATGTCCAAATGTGAATCTATTATAAATAAAACCTGGAGCTTTGCAGCAAAGGCAGAGCCATTATACCTTGCAATTTTCTTGGAATCTTTTTGGACAGTGCAATGAAATACTTCTTATTCTTAGAAGAATTTTGAAACTTGAAAATTAATGTGTGTTTTTGATTGCTGACTTTATGCCTTGGGAGAGGCAGTGAGAGTTTTCCATGTGTTTGCATAGTCTCTAGCACAACAGGAACTTCGTGGCTTCTCTGTGCTACTAGCCTGCCAAATTATATGGAGAAGGAGAATAAAAGTGATGTTAATGTGGCAGACGAAAAGTTTGGTATAAAATCAAACAGATCTCTTTGTGTTGATGACAGTATTACTAGGCAGAGTTCTGCCAAATTGTTTAACTGTGGGAAGCTATGTTTTATACATTGCAGCAAATATGAAAGTCTCCGCCTTTGTGAGGAGAACACGACATTGATCTTGGCATTGTACACTTACAAATTCGTAGAATGCTTAAAGTTGGAAGGGACCTCTAGAGATTATCTAGTCCAACACCCCTGCACACGCATGGTCACCTAGGGCACGTGGTACAGGACTGTGTCCAAGAGGGTTTTGAAGATCTCCAGAGAAGGAGACTCCACAACCTCTCTGGGCAGCCTGTTCCAGTGCTCTGTCACCCTCTTCCTTCCTTATTTAAGGAAGGACAATAAATTTCCTGGGCAAGCTCCGGAAGTGTGGGATAGATGAATGCACAGTGAGGTGGATTAGGAACTGGCTGGATGGCAGGGCTGAGAGAGTGGTGATCAGTGGTGCAGAGTCTAGTTGGAGGCCTGTAGCTAGCGGGGTCCCCCGGGGGTCAGTCCTCGGTCCAGTCCTGTTCAATTTATTCATCAATGACCTGGATGAAGGCACAGAGTGCTCCCTCAGCAAGTTTGCTGATGATACCAAACTGGGAGGAGTAGCCGATACCCCAGAGGGCTGCGCTGCCATCCAGAGGGACCTGGACAGACTGGACAACTGGGTGGTGAAAAACCTCATGCAATTCAACAAGGCCAAGTGCAAGGTCCTGCACCTGGGGAGGAATAAGCACAGACACCAGTACAGGCTGGGGACCAACCTTCTGGAGAGCAGCTCTGCAGAGAGGGACCTGGGTGTCATGGTGGACGACAAGTTGACCATGAGGCAGCAGTGTGCCCTCAGGGCCAAGAAGGCCAAGGGGATGCTGGGGTGTGTTAAGAAGAGCATCTCCAGCAGGTCGAGGGAGGTGATCCTGCCCCTCTACTCAGCCCTGGTGAGGCCGCATCTGGAGTATTGTGTCCAGTTCTGGGCTCCACAGTACAAGAGGGATGTGGAGCTGCTGGAGAGAGTCCAGTGCAGGGCTATGGGGATGATCAGGGGCCTGGAACATCTGCCCTATGAGGAGAGGCTGAGGGAGCTGGGCCTGTTCAGCCTGGAGAAGAGAAGGCTGAGAGGGGATCTAATCAGTGTCTATAAGTACCTCAAGGTAGGTAGTGAGGAGGATGGTGCTGGTCTCTTTTCAGTGGTGGCCACTGACAGAACTAGAGGTAATGGCCACAAACTGAAACACCAAAAGTTCCACAGGAACTTAAGGAAAAATTTCTTACCAGTGAGGGTGCCAGAGCCCTGGAACAGGCTGCCCAGAGAGATTGTTGAGTCTCCTTCTCTGGAGATCTTCAAAACCCACTTGGATGCAGTCCTGTGCCACGTGCTCTACGTGACCCTGTGTGTGCAGCAGAGTTGGAAGAGGTCCCTTCCAACCTTAAGCATTCTATGATTCTATGAAGGAAATTAGTTCTGATAGTGCATGATTATGTCCTGATTTCCTGTGACAAAGGGCAATAGCAAAGAGAAAGCAAGCAGAAAGCTCTATGGATCTGAGGTGTTCTCACCAGGGAAGAGGCAAAGATGAGGCAGATTTCTTTGGGCCTTGTGAAATTCTCAGCAGTGAAGGGTACGTGTATGGGGTTGTACATGCTGTGTATGTCCGCACAGTTCAACTCAGTTGTAAGTGTAGTTGTTCTTTATATCCTTAAATGTGTGCTAAAAGGTATTCTGGTGTGGGCCTGGGGCATACTGAGGAAGGAAGCCTCATCGCAGTTGGCCTGTCCATGTGGCTAATGCTCCTGCTCAAAGCCCTGGAGGAGTGGGCAAAGGCAAGGTATAGGAAGACAATCTAGACTCAGATTTATGAAGAACTATCACTGTGCAAAGCATTTCCAAGCCTTGTTCATCCTTCTCTGGCCTTACAGAAGCAGAGACTTGCCATGGCAAGTGTACTCCTCCAGGGGCCATAGGAGAGAAGGCCCAATGCTTCTTGTAAACTCTACCCATCCTCCTCTTTTAAAGATATGTGTGTATGTGAGTGTGTATTTGGCATTTAAATGTAGTTTCCTCCATTTTTATCCCTTCCCAGCTAAACAGTGCGGGAGTGACACTGGCCTTCCATTTGTGAGGAGCTGCCAACAGCTGTGTCTGGTGTGATGTCTGCCACACACATGTGGTGCTCCCTAATGATGGTCTGGTGAGGGGAGTACGTTCTGAAGACAGTAACAGAGCTTGCTGGCAATTGTAAGACGCTGTTCTGTTTTCCTTTTGTATGCCTCAGGCTTTAGAGCAAGTGTAGTCTCCGTTTTCCTTCCCAAGGTGCAGCTGTCAGTGAAAAAGGGGTGTCTACACTGGGAACTGGTTCCAAAAGCTCACTTAAGCTGCCTTGTCTGTTTAAATCTCCAACTCCTTTTCCCACGTACTGGAACAGCTGCCTCGGCTGCAACCTCCAGGGTTGCTCACAGGGTGCCTTAAGTGCCTTAAACCCATTCTCTGCTGGAGACTGTGAACATCTCCTCTGCCGTAATCTCAGCTGTGTGTGGCAGGAATGGGAGTTGGCATCACACCTTTCCTGGACAGCTTTACCAAGAAAATCTTTCTGGAACATAAAGGGTTGATTTTTTGTCTTAGAGCCTGATCTGTTTCTAGCTAAGCTGAGCCTGATGAACAAATTTTAGGTGCCTCTTTAAGCATTTGCAGATCCAGCCAGCAAAGAAGAGGAAACTGGTTTGGGGAAAATAAAAACCAGCCTGCACATGAACAAGAAATTGGAACGAATTTCCATTTCAGGTTTAAGGTCTGTTTTAAAGTCTAGGTCTGAAGCTGAGGTGTGGAATCTAGTTTGGTAGTGCTGAAACAGGGCAATCTGCTTTGTGAAATTTCTTCTCAAAAGACATAAACTCAAAAACTCAACTAGCCTTCAGGGATTTCCACAGTCCTGGGCAGTGTAGAAAAGAACCTAAAGTTCCAGGAACCTTATCATGCTGGTTTTGTCCTGAAACTGAAACAGATGGGAAAATATTTCACTACTTAACAGTGAAGGGGTAGATGTACAATGCTATTTATCAGATCATGCAATACCATATGCCATTTTAAGACAGGAAGTGAGGAAGAGCAACCCTTTCAAGTGATTCTGCAGGGAGAACTTGGTGAGACGGTGTTCATTAAATTTGACCAAGATGCTGTTACTAGTACAGCTCTTCTGGGCAAAAAACCACGTGACCTTTAATTGACCACAAGTTATCAAGGGTCAGTAATAATGCCAACCACAAGGTACTTGCAAGTTAAAGGTGCATAATTGGGAAAAGTGAGTTTCACCAGTGGACTCTGCATAATTGCTCATATTGTGTTTCATTTCATGCACTAAGCTGTAATGCTATGTCCAGATCTTGAAAAGTGACAGATGAGGAGCACAACATGACAAGGCCACAGTGAGAATTGTTAGCCTAGTAGGTCTTCCTTTCCACACAAGTCACATCAGCGTGGACCTGGGTCAGCAGTGTAAAAGTCCCAGATGGAAAATGGAAGGTCAGAAGGTCTGGTCAGGGAAGGAAATGCCTCTGTTTCAGTCATATAATAATTCAGATGTTTGTAGAATGGTAGAATGTTGATGCTGCTCATCTCTATGTCTCTGTAAGTAAATAAGGGATTTTGTTACTCTTTTTGTATGTCTCTATAACTCTGTACTTGGCTCTACCTTGACTGTAGTTTTCCAGAATCATTATTTCTGAAAAGTGGTTGTGTTCCCAAAAAAGACTGTCAGTCTTTTTACTGAGATTACTTGCCTGAAAGTCAGGTGCATGCTGGCTGTCCTTGCTGACAGGTTCTCTATGCTGCCAACTGCACTTTGGAGTTGTCCCTTTTGGTAGTTTCCACTTTTTGGTCCATTACCTCGCTTTAGGTCCTTAATGTAAATGTCTAAATAGTTTCTTAGACTCATGTTTCCCTTTATAGTCTCCTCCAGATCGTGAAAAAGCATATGAGCCCAAACTAGATGCTCTGACTGGTACCCTCAAAAAGTCTCTCTCTCTACATTTCTGTTGCCTATAACGAGGTTCTAGGCAAAGTCACAGTGTGATTTAGGCACTGGATTTTGGTATCTGGTATTTACAGGCCAGTCTAAGCAAATGGCCAGTGTATGTCATGCTGTACTGAAAACAGGATATCCATGTTTTTGTCTGTGGAAAAGGTGCTGCTGATAAAACACTGTTTAGAGTAAAACTGAGCACTGAAACTCTTTGCCTTGAATAATTTATTTCATACACTGCCTCTTTTCTGGAGTGTGAATTGTATGTTAATAGCTTGCAGTTTTCTCACATTTGTTGGTTATTTGAAACTATTGTCTGAATAATTTCTATGAATAATTCTTGGTGTGTAGGTCTTTCATAGTCATTTCATTGACATTATTTGAAAACTGAAATTCATCTTTCAAGCTGAGTTAGTTTTTATTGGTCTCATAGACCATAAAATATATTTCTTTGCATGGAATTGACTGTTGAAAAATAGCATGTATTGTCCTATGAAGAAATACATTTGGGTTCCTGATGAGCAAGTTTCATCTGTCTGTAGGTTCTATTTGGTTTGCTTTAAATGATCATTCATAGGAACAATCATAGGATTAAACAGACTCGCCAGGTCAGCTAGCCCAATCTCCTGCAATCCCAGCTTAATCATACAGTGATTCAAAGATTTGGCTATTGATCCAAAAGCTTAAAAATTTTTAGCCTAGAAAATATCTATCTGAGGAATGGCCTTCCTTATGATTTTGATCAAGCCACAAGACCTGCAGACTTTAACCCCTTTTTTGTGGACATTTTATTTCTCCTACATTTGGTTAAGGTTAGATGCAGAAATATCAGAGATGAAGAGAAACACAGAATATAGGAAAAGTAAAACTGAAAGAAATCTCAGATACCTGCCATCACCAAGACTAAGCAATATTTTAATATTTTAAAGAGGAAAAGTTAAATATTTATAAACCTTACAAAATAAACATTTAATTTGGGTTTGTTTTGAATGTGAAAGTTTGGGTTTGGTTTGTTTCTTTTTATCTCAAGAGGTTCTGTTATGCCTGTTAATTACTTCTATTCAGGAGTATCTCAAGAAACTTTCTATCATGTTTGTAAGAGCCAAAAAAAAAAAAAAGAAAAAAAGACCTGTAGCACTAACATTGAACAGGATGAATTATAATGGTAGTGAATTCAAGCATGACCAAAAGTCTATTATTCCCAGCCCATAAAATTTTTACTCTCTAGTAATAAGCAATAAGCTGACATACAAACATAGAGATTTCAGTATCAGTTATACCTCAGACAATTTAGAATTCATAGATTAATTTTGATTAAATACCCTAATTAACCAATTTGGGTATTTTTTCTTCATCAAAAATAGCCTGCTCTTAGAGGATCAGTATTTTATCTTCAAATCTTTTGAAGCCTCCATCATACAAAAATGAAGGCTTCCACTCTATACAATGGACACAATTCTTCTGTACTCACTGTCTATCTTGCCTAGATATTCTGAACAATGCCTTCCTTAAGTGTAATATATAAGTAAAACAGGCAGACTTTGGAGTGTGACCTTTAGTTTCTTCTGAATCTACAGACCTCCAGTGCAAGGCTTGCTGACCCCAAACAGGGAGGTATGACAATTGCATTCCAGATGTGTATTTGGGCAGCAACATGGCATGGGCCAACCACAGTTTTGTTGAATGAGCAGTACTGGTAACATCCACTGCATGATCTGAGAGGCCAGGAGAACATGTAACTGGATCTCGTGGATCATTTTGTCAGATACCCTTGATATCTGTCGCATTCTGCTGGATGTTTGTGTAAGCCCCGATGATGCAGTTACCATAGCCTTGCCAGGCAGTCCATCTTGGTGTTCTACATTCCTTGCTGTTAGAAAGCTTCTGCTATATTGACCCCAAATCTTCTTTGCTATAATTTTGACCCAAAATTTAATGACAATTATTTTCTCTGTTTTTGCAAGAAAACTTCTACATACTTGAAGATGTTTATTGAGTTTCCTCTCAATCTTATTTTTTAAATACTGCTCATTCCTTTAATCTTACATTCATTCTAGGTCTTGTCCTCTAGATCTTTATTTGTCTTTATTCTCTTCCAAATAGCACCTTCTTGCAGTGCCTGAGTTGACTCCTATGGAGGCCTTCCTCCTGCTGCAAAAGGAGCTGGTTGACTTCATATGCCTGCAAGCAACATTACTTTTTAGATATAGCCCAGTACATTGCTTGCTTCCTTCACAGTAGCATGACATTTTTGTGTTCCCTCCCTTCATTCTGGTAATCGCTGATGATAATTAAATGATTAGTGTACTCTTGAATTAACAATCTATCATATTCAATCTGATATGTTGCACT
Source organism: Tinamus guttatus (assembly GCF_059628265.1). Lineage (NCBI taxonomy): Eukaryota > Metazoa > Chordata > Aves > Tinamiformes > Tinamidae > Tinamus > Tinamus guttatus. The sequence continues at coordinate 1,283,844 of NW_028288668.1, forward strand.
GAGTACTTGTGAAGCTTAGCTGATCCATTGCCATTTCACTCTGTCATGCTGTACCTATCTTCTATAATATGTTGCTGTATGACTGTGCAGTTTCCTTTTTTGTGTGTCGTCACAGTCAGGCAGGATCTCTAACATAATACAACTGCCATGAGCTCAGGTTAAGCAAATACAACGTATTTTTATTGCTTGAAGAGGACCTAAACCAAAAAGCTTTCTTCTGCTCTGGAGTGGGGAAAAAGATGGTTTTCAGTTTTTAAGTTGCCAACCTCCTTTCAGGAAAAATTTCTGGGATGTTCTGCCCTCATCACTACTATCCATATACATATGTAAGGCCCACCTGCATGTAGCATTGTTACAATATTTTGTAAAAAATAAGGCCAAGTTTTTCTAAAGATCTCAATAAACAGTGTGATAAGGACCTTGAAAATCTGGCCAGTGGCTGTCTGTGTGGTGGTGGAACCATACAGGAAATCTGGCTGCTTCAGGAAATGCTGAACTAATTTGGACTCCTGGCCCTCAGGGCTCCAGCAAATAAGGAGCTGCTGGAGACAGTCTTCAGTAGCGGGGCACTTTTGATCAAGTGAAACGGTAGATCCCTTCTCATGCTTCTGCTGGAAGCTGCCCTTCATCTGCTCTTTCACCTCTCTTGTCTCTTCCTCAAAGCACGATAACTAGATAGCCATGGGCTGGAGTGTCCTGGCAAGCATTCACTACAACTAAGCCTCCCCTTTTTTCTTATGCAACTTGACAAAAACATTCATCCTGTGTCTCTGGAGGTGAATGTTTAGTTCAAACTTACCATACTGCTATAAAGCATATGACAGCCATCTTCATGGTGGACTCAGCAGCCATACATGATAAAGCCACCATTTGCCTTCAGATGTTTTTCACACTCCCCTTTTTGATAGATTAAGTAATAGACAGTGGAGGAAAAAATATACAACTGTTGGTCTGAATTAGAGAGAAGAGTGTTTTGGTGCAGCTTTCTAACTTACCAATTCCAGAGTAACAGGCATCTCATTGTTTCCAGTGATGTTTCTTTCTTCCTAATAAAGCAAATATGAGCCCGCAGGCACCAAGGTTTTCATGTGTCACAAGGTAGATAGCTAGAGAAGCAGACTCATTCCCATTGCAGATGCACAGACGCACCTGCATTTAACTGCAGATGATTACAGTAACCAGCTGGGGAAGTGTTTTTCATACTCAGATACAAAACATTGTGTGCAATTTCCCAAGAAGTTTTTTCTAGAAGGATTTTCTAAGTGTACTCCAGCTCAAGAATATTGCAAAGGAATGACCGAACCACACATAACACTTTAAAGTTCACCTGAAGTTAAATACAGAAAGTCCACAGCTGCCTCTGGTGAGGTGGTCAGCACAAAGTACCTTCCAGGCAAAGGGAGACAACAGTAGTCATTTACTGCAGGGTCATTTACCCAGCATTTTCAGGTGGAGAAAATATTGTGTGTTTTTTATGGTCTGTGGGCAAAGCTTGAAAGAGAGAGGTGAAGGTGGGGAAGTGTGCCGTTTGGTTCTCTGTACTACTGCAAGTATTTGAAGACCTGCAAGAAAAGAGAGGAAAGGGTTTTCCCCATGTCAACATCCTGTTTGCAGCTTTTCTAGATATTACCACATACTAACAAAATAGAAAAAGTATGAAAGGTTCCGGCAAGAGGAAGACTTGGTAGTGGGAGTGTGTTTCAGGAGTGAGGGCACAGAGTACATGTTCAGGAGCCATTGGGACTTTTCTTGCCTCTGACACTGTCCAGCCTTGCAAGTCAGGGCTAGTCACTCTAGGACTCTTCAACTCTCTTGTGGTTGACGCTGGGTTTTAAGTGCTTAATAAGGGCCTGTAAGTACAAAGAACACAAATGAATTTCCCCTATACACCTTCTGCAGGGTTGTCCAATGAACAAGTAGGAAACAATGTTATAAGATGCTATATGTAATAGCCCCTAAATAATTATGTAGTAAAAATGTGGTGACCTCTGCCAGGTGACTAAACAATACTATATACCACCTGCAGAAGAAAACAAGATGTTTCAGAAACAGAGAAAGCTGTGATTAGGAAATCCCCTTGAAAGTAACCCTGTCTTTAGCCATCTGTCCCTGAGCTGACTAGAAGTGACTGGTCAAAAAAGTGGGCACTTTTGATGTTGGGGCTTGAAGCGAGAATGGGATCCAGCTGTTCGTGCCACTGGTTTCTAGTGTAATTGATTTTGCTCTATTAAGTCCCTCTTGGTTAATTCCAGCTACTACTGTGTAATGTGGGCTCAGCTAGTCACCCTAAACAGGGAGGCATTTTAGTTTGTTTTCAGAAAGGAAGGTACTTAGCAGCTCCTTCCAGACACCAGCTGTTGGTTACAAACAGTATCCACCTGGGTTTCCACAGTACATATGCTTCAGCCCTCAGTGTGTTCAGTGTCTGAAGTGTTTGATCCTCTGTGCAGGTGTACAAACAGTCACCAAAGAATGAAGAAATGGCAATTTCCCAAGGCAATGAGCAAGAAAGATATTTTTGTCTTTTTAGCTTGCTCTGAGAACCAAAGTGCTTAGATGGTCAGTTCTGGGCACAGGAAGGATATTTTAGAGGTTACAAGAGACTTTAATGAAATGAATGTTTACTTGACATGAGATCAGATACAAAACTCTGACTCATGCTCAAGATGTGAGGAGTTCAGATCTTGGATTCCCTTTGAGCGCTTTTACATAGTAAAGCTCCATCTCTGTCAATACAGGTGCACTTCAGCCCAGAGAGCTAACCACAGCTCCTAGAGAGAGACCCAAATCAGCTCTTGCCTGTCCAGTTCACTTGCTGATAACAGCAGAGACAGAACAGCAGGTAACTGAGGACTAGCTGCACCGAAAATCTCACCCAGTAGCTGCGCATACTTCCCTTTGAATCCTGTGTTTTGGTGGCCATATAGCTATCATGCCATCTCAGCTGAATTGAAGGTATGTATTCACTCTCTGTGATCAATCCTTGTACTGTAATCCATACCCTGAAACAGTGAGGGGAGCCTGACACACAGTAGGGCTGAGCTTCACCATTCAGTTGTGCTGTGTTGTGAGAAGAGCTTGCATGCCTGGGCTCTGCATAGAAGGAGGTTTTATCCCTTACCTTGTGTTGCCAAGGGCCAAAAACCTAATTATTTCTTTCTGTGATACTGGGGTTATTTGTAGCTGAATAGGTGCCTTGGCCCTCCATCCCTGTCTTTGTCTCTTTACAGGGCAGGGAGACCTGAAGCACTTATTATTTCCTAGGTGGCAAACAGGTGCTTAGTGAAAAGCATAAATCCTACAGAACTAGTAGAAAAAAAAAGTGCTAGATAAAATAGATGCTAGGAAAAAAAAATACAAATCAGTAATTCTGCCACTAGGCACCTGCTGGCATTGTCAGCAAAATTTAGTGAGAGCGGTGTATGGAGCCATAGGGTTTGCAAATGCCTTTTTCGAAGCCTGTTTTAGCTCTCTCTGCATGTTTATTTATTACTGTCTTCACAGCACTTCGTTCAACCTTTTTAAATGATTCTGAAAGGTATAAGATTTAACATCCACAGGTCTGATGTCATGTTTCAACCTCTAGAGTGGGACTAGCAAGGGCACCAACTGGGTGACATTTCTCACACTGTTCGGCAGCATTTCTCCAACTTCTCTTGGAAAACTGACTGCTCGAGGTGAGAGGAGATTGTCATCTGCACACTCACACCATCAGTCCGTGACCTTTCTGTTGACAATACCCACAACGCGCCCTTTCTGACAGCTGCTGCAACAGAGCAGTTTTGTGATAGGGACATATGTCAAAGGAGATCTAGGCTGAAACCGTCAACTTGTTTCGCCTAAGTCGCTGAGCAGCTATCAGAAAGTTAGCGCCTTGTGAATGCTTGAACAACTGCTCTGTTTTTGAGCTGGGGGCTGTTTGGTGACAGGTTCTGATATCCTATTACCAATTCCCAAGTCATACAGCTCCTCTGAACACGTGCACACTCAAAGAACAATTACATATAAATGTAAATGACTCTGAAGTGCCAAGTGATAGAGATGCGACCTTCAGCTGGGTTAGGTGGGTTGTGTGAGACAGCCTGAGCTGGAGGTAAACTGACACTTACAGCCTTGTCCGGGCAGATTGAGAAACAGACTCTCACCCCAAACTCTCCTTGCTCTTTGCTTCCCTCCACCTGCACCCTTCTCACGGGAGAATAAAAGTGAGACTTAATACATCAACTCTGCAATGGCTCTATTTTTAATGGAAATTGAGATCATTTTCCTGGAGATCAGTATCTTGCAACAACTTGTGAGATTTAAATTCATCTGCTGCCCAGGATTGTTGGGAAGCTGCAGTCTGGGTCACTTCAAAGTATTTTTATTTTGAAAAATTGTCCAGGACTTCAGCTGGTGTACATCAACACAGTTCTGTTGCTTCAGCAGAGCTGATTTACTCCAGCTGAGGATATGGCCTGATATCATATGACTGCTTTTTAACTTAAAAGTATATGCTGCTGCCAAGCACAAGACAGGCAGATCCAGGGTTCAGTATGAGAGTAAAGGAGAATCCTTTGTAGGAAGATATTGTTCCTGTATAAAGATATTTATAGCAAATGATTAAGAAATTATGTAACTCTACATTTGCTAAGCATGACATGTTTGGATATAATTGTGTTACTTTGAATATTATTAGTTGCATTTACAAAGTGAAATTCCAACCTTAGTCTTTGAAATTTACTCCCTTCATACTTAGTAAATCATAATTATAGTGTCTCGTCTATTGCCAGTGGACCCTGAGGGTCAGTGGACTACTTTTAAGTGAATCACAAAAGGTAACTAGGAAAAGCAGACCTATTGTTAATATTCTTGAATTCATTATTCAAGGATGTGCAGCTCCACTGAAAAATGTTTTGAGAACTGTCATTTGAAAAGGGTTGGAAAGCACTTTCAAGGAGGTTATTTTTCCTTCTCTTTTTCCTCTTTTCCTGTTCACATTTTGATTTTTTTTAGTCTCCTCTTGATGGGATGTTTATTTTTTCTTTCTTTTCAAAAGCCAGGATGTTGAATATGAAGTGAATATAGTCTTTAAAATGTGTCTAAGCAAGACATTGGTGGATGCTAAGATGTCACCTACATCCTCAGTGCTTTAAAGGCGTCCATCGTTGGTGATGGCCATAAAACCCCGAAGAAGGTCTTTATGACAGAGCCATCTTTTGACCATCACAGCATGTGTGGGATCCTCCCATGACAAATCAAATCCTTTGTGAATAAGATCTGCTTATGCCTTTTAGAGCCCCGACTTTCTCTGGTTCCTGCCATAGAAGATCATATTTCTTAGTCTTTCAACTGAATATGTGTCTTGTATGAGAGCAGTGATTCTGGCGAAATCCCTGTCAGGAACCCACAGTGCAAAGAGCTGAACAGATATTTATAGCAAAAAGAGAGAATTTCCTCATCAAAGAAATTTCAGTCTAGACAAAGTGCCTTTAACAGCTCCCTGACACACTGCTGACCTGTGTAAATGGAAACTCTCTGTCCCCGTGCTGCTTCTTTGTGCTGTGTCCAAATTCTAGCATTAGAAAGGCATGAAACTCTCTGAAGGAGCTGCCACTCCCTTGCATTTTCATCCTTTGCTTTTCCCTGTATGCTGATAGTTTAGCTGGGACAGAGGGAATGCATTTTCTTCAAGCACCTCATCTAATATGGACTTCAAAAAAAAAAAAAAAAGTTTCTTGCTGGCTATTTTGGAATTGGAGTTGATTTAAGTTTTCCAGGAGATATTCTCACATTGGTTGACATATATACTATTAAATCCAAAATCCACATAATGAATGCCCGTATGTGTACCAATAAGTCTTAAATGCATGTATCATTAACAGAATTAAAAAATATACTTTTGCTGATTGTAAGGGAGAAATATTGTTTCTAGGAACGCTTCAGTTTGGAACAAGACTTTGTGTCAGTGTCAGGTAGAAGTCAGGGACAAGAAAATACACCTAAGATTTCATCTGTAACTTCTTTAAGTGAAATGCATTTAATAGCTGGGGACTTACCTTCCAAGTCTCCAGCTTGGACTGGGGTATGCGAGTATTCCACAACTAAGGTTTTAGAAATAACTAGAAATTTTAGAAGATTTGAAAATTTTAATTGATTTTTTACCTAGACATAAGAATAGATGAAAAATGTCATTTTGTGGGGGAGGCAGGAAAATGGCAGCATGTTCATTAGAAGTAGTATTGTCCACAGCTTTTTTTTTTTTTTTTTTTTACAAAAAGGAGGATGCTGTGTTTTTTCCCTTTTCCCTTCCCTATGGATGAAACAGAAAAAAAAAAAAAAAAAGGAAAAGAGAAGAATGTGAAAAAACACACATATAAAGGCAAAAATACTGATATTCAAACATGAATGTACTTTGTTTTCACTGCAAGAGAAATAAGTTTTGAAGGATATGAAAATATTCCAGATTTTCTATTCTGAAATATCCTTAACAGAAAATTATCCTTCTTAGGAGAGCCATTTGTGTTGTTTATTACCAAGCAGTTCAGCAACATTGCATAATTAAAAACATTTTGAAAAAAAAAAAGTGGAGACTTGCTACTTAGCTGTGAAATAACAATGGAAAAAAAAATGTCTCCTAACATATTTAAACATTCATCTAGAAGTCTGTTTAAGACTTCAAGAGAAAAGGTTTCTTTTAGCCTAAGTGTAGGCCACTGCCGTTTCCACTTTTCTCCACAGCAATATATTATAGGCTTGTCCATTTGGGGCTGGCCAAAGCGGATGAGCAGTTGCTCAGTAAGCCAGACCAAGAAACTGGTCTGGCTGAGAAATAACCCAGGGAAAAAAAAAAAAAACAAACCAAACCAACCAACCAACCAAAAACAAACAAATAAAAAACCCCACAATGTTTTCAGCTTTATGGATAAATTTTGGGGTGATCAACAGTGTGAGTCATGACACAAAAGGACAAGCAGATATTCTGACTGGGAAAGATTTGGCCTCATGTGTAGGCCTCATTTCAGGTTTTAGGTCTTTGGGATGCCGACTTGTCCTGGATTTCCATTTGGGCAATGGGATTTTCCATGCTGTCTGTAATGCAATCTGACGTGTGTCTGACTCATGACTCCACGCATCCAGATTTGGCCCTAAAGTTTGCTAAGCCTGAGCTCTGCTTCTGCCTCGATTTAATTGTATTGACTTCACTGGAACTACTTCTCATTCACATCAGAACAGGCGAGGAGATATTTAGGGCCCAGTCTTGTAACACTGAACTAAAGAAAAAAGAATTGCACCAGGCTTCAAGTTCTACAAACTCCCGATGAATACTCTACCTACACGTGTCAAAACACCGCACAAGTCTGAAACAGAACTACAACCTGCTTCTGGACATATATTATCAGTTCTGCTTTCTTTTTATAGATTGAATCTCAGAAAAATTAAACCCAATACTACAGAGCAAATTTAGTTTGGACTAGATCTCAGATCTCCTTCAGGCATATTTAATGAAATGAGTTGTGCAAATATATGTGTCCTTTTAACTGTGGAGGTGCACCTGTGGGAGGACTAGGGGGATAGAAATGTTCCAAGAGGTATACCTTTTAAACTGGCACAGGAATAGCTATATGGGCTCTGTGAAGTAAGTGACCTTTGATCTCATTTTTATCCACAATAACACAGTCCTCCCATGCTGCCTTCCACTCTTTTCCCAGCTGAAGCGAATGCCTGTCCTATATGACTCAACCCTACATATAGAAGAATTTTCTGTGCATGAGAATTTCCTTTCAGATAATTTTTCACATGTCTGCCTGGACACTTTTTTAATGTATTCCTTCAGGACCATTAGTGAAGCAGCGCAGTGCCATTTTTCTAGGGTCCTGAATGTTTACTTCTCCAGGTAGGGTGATTATGGGCATGATGGAATGATGTCTTTAGTCAAGTGTAGATCTTATCTTCCCATGTAACAAGGTGGCCTAATGAAATGAGTTTTATTCAAAGACCTTGTCTCATAACGCTTCAGGAAAACATGATAAATTGAATGATTCTTTTAGAAAATGCATCACACAAAGCACTGGCATATTGCTTATGAAGTTTAATTTTGTAATAGTTCATGGGGTACAATATACCTGTAGCTATTTCATTGGAATGAATCTTACAGGCTCATTACAAAAGCAGAACTCTTGTCCCAAAATATTGCTTTTCTTGTTGAAATGTATCTGGGATTCAGTACAATTTACATGTATAACCTCCAGGGAATCACTGTATTTCACTTTTTAATTTTTTTTCTTTTATTGTGCTATTATTATGAACTATGATGAAACACTTCTACTTAAGCAGTCAAAGCCTAGGTGTTACAGAGGTTCCGCTGACCTACCATGGCAGACCAAATTTAAACCTAAAATTGAATTAGGTATTTTATTTTCAAATGAGAAAAGTTTGGTTGTTTACTTGCTACAAGAAAGCAGAACAAGTAGAAAAGTAAAAGTATTGTGATCTGAACATGCTTTAGTTCTCTAAGAGCTCAGGTAGTGCCTTTAACATATCTTATGAAATATGTTGGCTATATTGGAAAAAGGCTGAGGCAACTTTTTTTTTTTTTTTTTTTTGTGGGAATGAGAAGAAACTGCTCTCCTGATAGGGATATATAGCTTCTATAAAGTAGCTATACATCTCTATTTGCATCTATTGCTGTGGTATGGTGCAGCACCTAGTGACATTTGGGGTGAACCTTGAATATGTATTGCCTGTACTTCCTTGACTATATTGGCCTTCGTACATGGTTCCTATAAGGGTTTTTCTGCAGCTGGAGTGAGCCAAGAGGAAAGAGCAGTAGGATGGATGGTGTTTGCCATGCTCTTGTGTGCAAGCCCTGGACCTCCAGGAGGTCCCAATGTGTTTCCAGGAGTGGTGGTGTGAGCAGGGGGCCAAGCACAGCATCCCCACCTCCTACTCATGCTTTCAGTGGAACTGCCAGAGCAGGGCTCTTTGGCTGCCGGGTAAATTGTAGAGGTAGACACTGTAGCTTGTTTCTGTCAGAATGGGTTTGAGAATGATCTAGCTGTCTGTATAGGCATAGTTCAATGATATACTCAGGTTTTTGGCGAAGCATATATTCAAAGTCTTCTTGTATCAGAAAATTGGTACCCTAACCAACCACTTCAACCTCAGTCACATACAGTGACAATTTCTGGAGAATGATCAGCTGATCCTCCAGAACGTGCTATGCTTGTTCCCAATTTGTATATCCATGCTTTTTTTTTTTTTTTTTTTTTTTTTTTGTCCCTTTCAACCAGAAAGTAGGATGAGAGAAAGAGAAGATATGAACGTGGGTCTTATTTCTCTATTGGGTTAGGATGTGATAAGCATATGCTCCTGGACCAGGGACCTTTAAAACACTCGTAGGTTGACCTATTTGGACACAGTTCCTAAAACCTCTGTGATTGCATGACATACTGGATTGATTACTTCCTCCTAACTTTTTCCCAGCCTCATTAATTTCTTTTTTGCCTTTTTCTTCCCTACAATATCCCTAGAATCAAAAGGACTGAAATAACGACACATGAATTCAGGGAAACAGACTCAAGACAAATTATATGCAGTCCACTGAAATCAATGTGACTTTTTTAACCTTTTTACAAAAGAAAAAATCAAAAAGGCATAATACTTCAGCCTTTTTTTTGTGCTGTCATTCTATGTTGTTTTTGTTACAGTAATATTTAGAGGAGCCTAATGAAACTGGAGTTTCATTGTGTTAGCCTCACTCTTTCAGCTATTTCCTATGCAATGGTTTCTGGATCTTCAGCCTCACTGAATTTGTGGGAGTTTGGCTAAGGCAAAACACTGAGACTATGAACAGCAGCAGAGATGTTACTGGGTAGGAAACTACTGACCTCATGAGGCTCAGATCTGGGACCTCTTTATTCTGTCATAGTAGAAATACTTATTGCTGGTAACACTAATGCAGTGGCAGAGGAGTTAAATGATTTACCCTAAGTCATGAAGCAGGCTGTGGCTCCTGTGATCCAGACCATCTGATCTGATCTGATGGATCTGATTCATCATCCTTTTCTACATGTCTGAGGAAATATTTTGGCTGAGCATTATGCCATTCGGAGAGCCAGTTCCAAAGTAGTTTCTGCCCTTTGGATGTGAGTGGTAGAAGAAGTCTATTGGCACATTAAGTAAGAAGAGTGAGTATGTGTCTTCTTTGTTAGAGCCTGAACACACTGGAAACATTCTGATTTCTGAGGGGTAACAGGTTTGATTTAGTCATAATAACATATCCTTTCTTATTACTGTAAACATCTCATTTTTTGGCTCCTGAATGAATAAAATAAAGCTCCAATATTTGACTTTGAACAAGAAAATTGTCTAATATATATTTTTAAATTCTTGCTTTTAAGTAAATCCCCAAATTATATTCCGTTTGAAAACCTTGACTCTTAAGATTACTCTGTCTTTTTAGCCAATGTTTATCTCTTTTCAAAGCACTGAAAGGTGCTTAAGCTTGAAATTTCCTTCTCCAGACCTTTGCAAAGACTATTGGTTAAGATATTTATGTTATCTAGTTTGCAACTCTTTGTTTATGAAACTTGCAATAACACCGAGCATGGTAGGATTTATCATGGGATAATGGACTTAAAAATGTCCGTGGAATTGAATTTGAAATCTATATAATGCATGCACTGTATTACGCATATATACCAGAGTCAGTATCTTTAATCACATTTGGTGTTTCTGTCTGTCTGCATATACTTCACAATTTTTTTCTTCCATAGCTTCAATTAGTGTTTAATGAACTTAGTGCGAGTTAATTATTAAAAAGTGACTTCAGGGGTCAAGCCTGTTTTACTTAGATCCACAAAGACGCAGCATGAATGTGGTTTTGCCACTATGAAAATTGTAGTGAAAAGCTCATTATTATCTTTTTAATCAAGGAATGTGAAGCTGACCAATGTAAGTATGCTTTTCACCACATGTTCTCCAGCATTATTACTATACATATTTATAAAGCAGCAATCTGCCCTGTATTCAGGTATACCACTCTTACAAATCTAACAGCCAGCATTCATTTAAGTCTGAGAGCATCATTCTGTGTTTTTTATGTTCCTCCTCCTTGCTGATTTAAAAATGTTATGAAATTGAAGTAGACTGCAGTAAGTACAGTGACAATATGTTATTTTCCCATTAAGGACAATGGGATGTGGTTTTATGTGTTCATCGTTTGTAATAATTAAATGTTAGGGAGGAGTGCTGTATGTAATATTTTTTTAAATGATGCCAGAGTCAGAATGTTAAGGCAGAGTCAACATGCCTACAACATTTTGGATTCAAATTCATAATTTTTTCAGCTGACATTTGTGTTTTGATGAATATCTTGTATGGTCATTTTAATATTTGAGCTGAAGCTCTGTCTGGCATGGAATGTCCCTACCATTCCTTGTTAGCCACACCTGGCTAACATTTTAGCTGTCAGACCTTGCACTGGCCTCTGCTCACCAAAGAGATCCCGTATCTTACCTGCTGCGAGGGAGGATGGACAGCAAAATGTTCCTGCACACATCAGTCCCTTCCACGTCCTTCTGCTGCCTGTGCAGATCAGGTTAAAGGCAACCGTTCTATGCTAACCTGAACTGCTGCACTCATTCCTTTGCATCATGGTCCCCATCAGCTATTTTATGGCATGAATAGATTCAAGTCATACAGGTCTCTTGCATAGCAGTACACCTCAAGTCATCGCCTTGCTTCCTCTAACTAATACAGTTAGGCTGATTAATGTTGCGTGGCTGGTAATAAAGCTGAAGATACTCAGATTTAGCCCACACATCGCCAATACTCTGCTCTAAATAATAACAAATGTGTGTTGTAGGTTTATATTGATTGGAGAGTCCTGTGACAATGAACTCTTTGTCCCTGACATTTGAAGAGGTCAAGCTGTCATTAATCTTCTCATGTCTTCACAGATAATTGTTGATCTGTTTTTGAAAGATTCAGAGCTGACTTTTCAGTGGCTGATGAAGACTGAGGCCAATACCTTTAACACATAGCCTTTTGGTGGTGTTCAGAATAAAGGCTCATGCATTCTACACTCAGGTTTGCAACCTGCACTTACGTTGCAGCCATGTCCCTTGCATTTCACCTTAAGCATCATGGTAGTTTAGACAAAAATCATATACTACATGTGGTGTTTATTATCATCTTGTTGGTCTGAGTCAGCACAGCCAATCTGCAGAAGAATGGTGTATGTTTTATGACGATGGAGGCTTGGTAATTTGAGATGAATAATTAAGCGCTGACAATAAGCAAGCCAAGCGTCAACATGCAAACAAATAAGTAATGACGAGGAAAGGTGGCAGAGAAGGGAAGAAAAAGGGCAAGGTTTCCTGAGGATCAGACAAAGATGTTTCTCTGGAATTATTTTGATTGGTGTCATGTCTTCTTTTTTTATTTAGGAGCAATTTCTTTCAAAGCAATAAATATTTGAGAACTTCATATTTACTATCTGTTAATTTTACCCCTAGGCATTTTGAGCTAAAAGTTCAAAAAACAACACTTGAAATGCACTCCAGCTCCATCTGTCCATCACCTGCTGTATGCTTTGAAAAATGTCACCCAAAGCCTTCATTATATTTAGAGGTGTTATTTTTTCAGGTTTTGGCTCCTTGCTTTAACCTTTTGTACCAATATCTAGATCTCTGTGAGTGATCTCTTCGATAGTCTGTACAGCTATGTTTAGTCACTCACTTTAGCTCAGGGAAGTAAGGCCAGCACAGGGAGAGGCCCTAGTTCCATTTTTAATTATGGCCTGTGGGTAGAGATCTGCATTGAGGACTTCGGACCGCTTCAGTCCCCAGAGGATTTCCTATTGGTGTCATTGGAAAATTGTGTGCAGAGAAGAAAGACAGCATTCTTTTCTTCTTTCCTTTTTTTTTCAGGAACCAGATGAATAGTTATTATTATTATTAATTATTATTTATTTTGGTGACTTATTTTGGCAGTTAGCAACACTATGGAAAATGCACTCCCATATAGGCTCATGGAGTGCTCCGTGTTTCTCTCCTATTCCTTCCCTTCCTTCTTTTGCTTTGTGCCCTTCTGCCCATTTTGGTCCACCTCCTAGCAATTGCCTTCAGCATTCCCTCTTCGTAGAACTTCCCCAAACCTCCCACATCTCACATGCTGGAATTATCAAAATCTGAATAATCCATGCTGACCCCTTTGAGTCTCATTGTTAGGGGGTTTCGCTTAATCTCTTGCTGGGAACGGAGATCTGGGATCTCACAAACTTGCAGTCTTCAGTTGTCTGTGTGTTCAGCACCATAGCACTTACAATTTGCACAGTTTTGAAGGATTTTTTTCTGTTTTTCTTTTTAGTTTTTGGGTCACTGAAGGGAAACAACAGCTCAGGTTCTGCAGAACATCTATCATGAAAACACCAAGCTAGCCAAATCCCAAGAACAGGGCACAAGCAGGATCTGCTTTGAAAAGTTTTTTATCCTTTTTTTTTTTTTTTTTTTTTTAACCCCTGTGAGAATTAGGTTCCTGATTGCAGTAAATGATCATTGTATGTTTGGTATTTCATTACTTCTGTAAACTAGGTTATGTATTTAAGTGAAGTGTGTTTTAATTGTAACTCTTAAAGCTTCAATTTTTTTTTTTCTTGCTGGGATTAGGCAAGAATTTCTTCTAACCTGAAATGCTAAAACTTGCATATTCTTACATTTTTGGTGACTAAACATAACAACAACATAACAACAACAACAACTAAAGAATGGTGGTAAGTTGTGCTCAGGATGTCTGTTACAAACAGCTATCATTTGATGACACCAGTATTTGCCTCTAAAGGTCTTGAGAGCTCCACTTGTAGGTCTTTTGACTATAAATCACTGTGGTCATACCACCCTGAGTTAGTTCTTTCCCAAAGGCAGATGTGCTCTCCTCCTCAGTCACAGGTCTCCTTGCAGGGGCTGTACTGATCCAGGCAGGCCACTCTTCATGGCACAGAGCTGTTCAGGCTTTCTTACTGGGAATGTGCTGGTTCAGGTAGACTTCTTCTGGCTCAAGAATGTTGCTGCCCTTGTCATTGGGGCAGCACTGATTCAGGTCATCTGTAGCTTTAAACGACTATGTTCCAGTGGTCTTCTTTGAAGCACAGATCTTCCCCACAGAAAGGGTGGAATCAGAGGAGGAGGATCCTTCCCTTGCAACATCTCCAGATGACAGAAAGACACAATATAGAGAGAGTGGGAAAGAGGTATGTCTTGTCAAACCCTTATCGTCAGGCTATAGAGATCATAGGCTGTCAAAAAGATTGTCCTGTTTTTCTGTGTCAGCAGTACCCGTTCCCCAAGACCACAGCTTCTGTATAAACATCTGCCTTGCTTTTCTCCTAGGTGTTTGGTTGAAGACCATAAGAGCCTTAACGGGTCACCAGCATGGTACAGAGTGTATCGCCTCTTAGGGATACTTACTCCCTTAAATGAAACAGACATCTTACCATAGTTGTTACTGACAAGGAGTTGCACCGAGGAACTGAAGTTTCATCAAAAGCTTTTTGAGATTCCAAGCATAAGGGTTTGGGTAGAAAGGACTGGAAAAAGAACAGGAAGTCTCTTAATTATTCCCTCTTACACCTTGACTTGACTGTAGACCTTAGAACAGGATCCCAAATTTCTTATTCTAAGTCAAATTATTCAGCTGTACAGAGGTTGTTTCTACCATTATAAATATTAATAATAATAATTTATCATAATTTTACCTTCATAGGGAACAGAGAGAGAGAAGACAGGTGAAAATAGATTAATGTAAAGGGCAATGGCTGACTCCAGATTTTATTTAAAGGACCCTAAAAATAAACTTTTTTTTTGTATGAGAGAATATACTGTTTTAACAATGTAATTTATAGACATGTATTTTTTTGCATGTGTTGTATTCTTACCTCTTGTTTCATCTGCCGATAAGATGTGACAAAGCTCTTTTCAGTGCACAGTACCCAGTGCTGGATGACTTACCCGAGTATCTGTCCTGTCTCCTCACTTTCAATTTTTACTACTTTGTGATGTGCTAACATATTGAGTTATCAGTCAAGCTATTAGGCTAGCTGTAAGTATTTTTAACAAAATACCACAAAATCACAGAAAAATGTTTGAAAGATGAAGATTTGACCACTTAACATGTGTTATAGATTCTGAACATGATGTACAAATGGTAAATTCTGAAAAGTTATATTCCGTATAGTGTCATTTTTGCACAACTCTCTTGCTTCAGGGTTGTGAATTATTGTGCTGTGAACATTATAGGAGAGTTATTTACAATAAATCGTGTAAAACCCCAAATATTTTGCAATCAGAATATGTCAAATGCTGAGGAATGAGGAACCCACTCTGGTTTATAACTTCTTTCAACTATGAGCCAAAAACTGTACAGTACAGCACCTAGTGGAAAAGCATCCAGACCAATCTCTATAAATACTTACCACAGACTCATAAAACAACCTATTAGGAGCATGTGACATTTACACTTATATCTGTAAAACTGGTGAAAAAAGTTACATGAGCTGAGCCCTTTAATGCCTTACTATCATTTCTTGTGTGTAAAATAACTGGTACTCTGAGGAATTGTTCATATAACTGTTTGGCCGACTGTTATCTAAAATATAGTTCATCTGAATAATATGTACCATGTTTCCCTGGGTCCCCCGTTTATGGTGTTCTTTATTTATCTTGTTCAGTCAGTATGCTGTAAAAATATGCTGAAATATTCTTGGGTTGTAGTGTAATATGAGTCTTCACAATGGCTGTGAAATTAATATAGGATATTACGTTAGTATAATGTCATAGTTATTTTACCCAAAGGTCAGGAAATTAGCTCTGCCACATTGTCCACCTGCAATATTTGATATACATCTAAGATTGCTATTTTTGTTGTATATCAACATAGGAATTTAAAAAGAGAAACAGAAAACATCTTCCTGGAAAGGATGTGGGCAAGTAGGTCAACCCACACATTTTCTTGAACTGCCCTGATTCAACTATTTTGATTGTAGGTACAGAAAATTTAAAGAAAACATTTGGGAGAATATTTGAAAGGGACTCAGTATATTAGGGATGGATATGAGCATCCTTAAATCTACTGAGCAGAAAACAGAAAAGGGAAACAAGAATATCAACAGTAGAACATCAACATAGAACCTACACATGAACAGTGTGGTGTTTAACAGAGATCTGTACATCTACAAACCTAAATAAAATATCAGACATATGAGATGTGGAACAGACCACAGGTAGATTTCTTCGCCCTTAAAGCTATTCGGAGAAAAACTAGACCTGAAGCAAAGGAGTAAGAAGCATTCAGAACCTCACAGTAAGACTATGTGAGATTCATACCTGTTGGGACCACATCCTTGCCTAACATAAACTGATGTGTCTACTGCTTGCAAATGATTTACAAACTGTAGTGGAGACACTAAAAGTATAAGTGTGAGCACAGTAAGTGTAAGTGGGACAGTTTCTGCACCTGATGTCCAAACACCCAAGCATTCAAATCAGCTCTCTGCTGTTTAGTCCAAAGCTGGTATTTTTGTAAGGAAAGAAACAATGCAAGGTATTTTGGAAAACTTATTTTTGTCAATGCCTGTGTCTATCATCAGTCATGTATGTATAGCACTTCAGTGAAAAGAACAAAGTCTTGTAAACTAGTATTGATTAGAATGCCACTTGGCTGCTGTATCACTTGGTTTCCAGACCATCTATGGTTTGGTGATTGGATGCTGGTTTCCATAATTACTTATGGAAAAGCCAAGGAACATGTAATGTAGTGCCTGGATATTATTTGTTTTCAAATAGAGCAGTCAATTTAGCGGCAGACTTTTAGGGTCAAGAAGCTATGCCTTTGTGCATGGCTTCTTTGAGCTCTTAGTCACAATGCTATCTTTTTCAGTAAAAGCTAAATTTTAAAAAGAAGCCACTCCTGGTCTGCTAACATACTGCAAACATACTGCTAAGGTAACTAAGTGAATGTCTTGGGAGTATGCCATGTGTTATCCTGTAGAATACTGAAGAGTGTATATTTTTAGGGAGATTATATGAGAATGAATTTTCAAATATTATTATAACTTGACCCATCCAATTTTATATTTGATGATTAAGATTAGCTGCTAAATCACGCACAATTTGAAATTATCAGTTATAATATCAATATGCAGAAGTAAGATCCATAATATCCATGTTGAGGGACAAATGCCTAGGATTCATTTTTATTAGGACTACATAAATTTTGATGAAAAATGCACCTTTAAAATTTTGCAGTAGAATTCCAATTTGATCTGAGTAGCATAAGAGTGCATTTCGGGTGAGAGCATATCATAGGTTGATGCCAATAGTACCTAACTATCCCAATTATTTTAACATTATTTGGAAACTCTTATGTCAATGGCTTTGACAAAGCTGTTGAAATGCGTTGGCCAGTTTTTGGGTTCTCACAAAAAGTTGTTTACTTGGTGACAAACAAGTCAGGCAGTTTTTCACAACTCTGATATTTCAAGAAGGAAACTCCTCTAGAGAGAAAGTTTAACCTACCACAGAGGAAAAAATAAGTCCTTAGAGCTCATGAAACCAGCACAAATTATGGCAAGTTAGAGGATACCAGCAGTGCTCCATGAAATGTACAGCACATTACAGGTAAGGAAGCTGGGTAGAGACACATCCTGTCTGTTATAGCAGTCCTCCAAATCAGATATTTTTTTTCTCTTGCTGCTGATGACAGCCCTTTGAATTGTTTGGAAAATGCTGATTTTGTCTGCTGTGATCTGCAAAGACCAGCAACAAACGTTGCTTGTCAAGAATCTGAGGGATTACAACATTGACTCTGACTTTCTTGCCTAACACAGAGGGAGCGTCAGGCCAGTGTCATTGTCATAGGTACACAGTTTAATGTCTCAGCATTAACGTGGAGCCAGCAATGATTTTAATGTACTTCCTCAAACTAGGCTGATGGTTTGGTTCTAGGCTTGGTGTTCAACCTACTTATACATATCTACCTTTGGTGACTGCTAGGATCAAAGCCTGCTGTATAATCAGAAGGCAGTTAAAGGACTTCCAACGCTTGTTTAGTCCATCTACTTGCTCTCCAGAGGTCATTACTTTACTATGTTGCCTTCACAAGGAGTTGAAGATCTATACTGAAAAGATACTTTAGTTAAATGCCTTAAGATACACAGGCGATTTTAGATTTTTTATTTTATTTTATTTTCTAGGTAAACCCTGAGAAAAGTTTTCAGTCTTTTAAATTCTTTTGCACAGTTGAGAAAAGGCAGAGCTCTGTGGTGTCAGACCCTGCTCCCCACCCCCATTCTATGTTCTCTTGTTAAAGGAACCAAAATTGTTTGGAAATTTATTCCAGACACACAATTCTTTTCCCTTAATGTATATTTCTGATGCAGCCACATGCTGGGTTCTTTACATTAAACACATTTAGAGATTCAAGTTTACTTTTAGAAACTGCCTGCTTTGTTTTCCGTTCTTACTTGTTTTTCTTTTCTTTCTTTTTTTTTTTAAACCATGAGTTTACTTTTCGTACGCCTTGTCCTTTTAAGGAATGCAGGCTTCTTCTTCTATCCCCTATTGTTTATTTAGTGCTTCATGGAAACACACTGATCTTTGTAGCCAGCAACCCATTGTCAGCCTCCTTGGGTTGCCTCTGGCATTGTAACTTTTAAAATTACGATTTCCATCCATTAAGAGGTAACTTAATTTTGGATGAGATTCATCTCATTCAGCTGTCTAAAGTTGAAGTATCTGTGCCAAGTTAGCTAGCTATATAGGTTCTTTCTGTAGCTATCGGGAACAAAGGGATCTCCCGAAGGTTATTTTTCTAGCCTATCCTGAATGGTTATTTTCCCTGTGTCTCTCTTCATTGAAATAGTGTCTGGATGATGCCTAGGCTCTGTGTGGACCCTCCCTGCTGGAGAGTGTTTCAGTTTCCAGGCTGGGTGAGAAGTGTCCTTTGTGGTAATGCGTCCAGCATTGAACAAATAGTCCTTTGGCACAAGTTCTGTTTGCTTTGGTTTAGCCTCAATCTTTTCTGACCTGCCATTCTCGGAATTTAGATATTTAGTGGGGATAAAATCGTTCATGCATGCCTTTACACCTGTTCAATTAGAAGAATAATCCAAAATGAATTAAGCTAAACTGATGCCAGTCTGAAAACACACAGCTCTATTGATTTCTCCTTTGTGCATCTAATTTTCCTGGAGAAAGCTGCTCAGGGCCATAGGTTTTGTATTGGCCAAAGGCTGAACACTTCTAATGCTGTCTTTCCTTTTCAAGACCACATCTACACTATATTTCTTTTGCAGCTTCACTTTTCCAGATTCCCTTTGTGTTATTATAGATTCCCTCTCAGGATCAGCAAAATAATATGTGAAGAATATTACCGATACGGAAACTTGCTTCAGGGTTATCTTTAGATATCTGAGTTGAACTCTACAATTGAGGTACTAAATCTGCCTTGAGATTATCAATACAAAAACAGTGAAAATATAGGCTTTAAAAACAGCTTGAACTCTTTTGTTCCAGAGACTGGAGAAAAGAACAGAACCAAGGTCTGCAGTCAATGTTGCAATACAGCTGGCTTCACTGAACTTGCACTGATGTTACTGAGAGACTTCACATATCCTACTTAAAACAATCAAATATCATGAGGTACGCAAATAGCATCACATGGGTGAGGCATAGTAAGAGATACAAATGACAGCCCATTTTTTCCTATAATCATTGTGAGTGGTAATGATAATGGTATTGTAAGATTTTTTTGACGGGGGTATATAAAATAATTGTTTTAAAATAGCTTAGAAAAAATGAAGATATAATAGAAATATATAAGTAAGGCTTAAAACTCAAATCTTTCATAGCCCTTATCTAGCTCACTGTATCTTCCGTGTGGCTGCCTGTTTTATTAGCTTCCTCCCTGCTGAAGTCCACGCAGAGTCTAGTGATTTCCAGAGCATACAGCCAGTGTTCACTAATTCTTTGGAAAGAGTAATCAGCTATGGTAGTAGCTCTTTTCTACGTGATGACTGAATGAATTTAAAAAATTTGTGGAAGTTATGTGAGATTTCTACCACCAAAAGCAGTCTTTTTCTCTTATTTTTACTATAAAAATTTCTAGGTGAAATGAATTTTAAACTTTTAAGGCATAAAGTTTAGGTTAGACTATTTGTATTTTTTTTTTGCAAAGTTGTGTACTGCATACATATTAAGAAAACTTTACAGTCTAATTTTTGTGAAGATTTGGATACGTGGAAACCTCTACTAATTCCTTATCCTCTAACTTCTTTTACCACAGAACAGTTCCTAAAATTTCATGTTTTCAAACTAAAATCTTCTGCTATAGTTTGTACATAAAGCAATATCCTCTTTTTTTTTTTTTTCGTATTTTTTCCTTCAATTAGTTAGGCTTGCACAATAAATTTCAGTGTTTTGTTACTAATAACTAATGAATAACAGGTAACAAAAGCCACAGCAGCATCTTGTACTCATTAAAAATTGGATCAAACTAGCTTGCACATCACATGAAGCACGCCGTCACATATAGACAGCAAGAAGTGTCTGGGGCAGCATACATTATTAATTAGAGCTGAAGCTGGACTTCTGTTGTGGCAATCATGACTTTTATGTTCTATTACTTTCATGTTCTAAAAATACTATGCGTGACTTGTTCATTTATGATTTCTGTGTATGAGCTGGTGGACAGTGGATGCATTTCGTGACAGGCTGCAAGCATAAATCCTGGCCTAAATAGTAGAGAGGGAAAGTTCAGCAAGGATGTGGTACCAACATAAAGCCCTTCTGCTTGAAAGTGAGAATCCAGGGATGGCAGAAGTTGTTTTTTGGTATCTTTAACTCAATTGGATGAAGCTGGAATTTTTTTCATCTCTCGTATCCCATATTCAGAACATTGAAAATCTCTGGATATTTTGAAAACTCCTCTGTATTTCATATTCATTGAGACTTCTGGTGCTTCTGACCTAGAAGGAGGAACATCTCTGTTCTTCATACATGCACTTTGGCTGTAGTGAACCTACCTTTTGCAGATTTCCTGCCAGCTCCTGGTTTCACTACAGAAATACTTTTCAGCCTCTTCCTGCTTGCACTGCTTGAATAGTTTTTTTCTGCAGAAACAAAGACTGGCCTCCCTTTTGGAAATAATTCTCTCCATCTTGTACATGTAATGAATTTAAATACGATCAGTTCCATCACGTCCTTCCAGGATAGGGATAGTTAGTTAGGCAACGAAGCTGTTAACATGATACTTTCCAATGATTGGATCCTCCTTCTCAAAAGTGACTAATAAAAGGCAAATGTGTGTTCTGTTAGCATGAATAGCTGCACGCACCTGGCAATGTGCAGCTGGATGAAGTGTTGGGTTAGAAGGTGGCTTTCTGACAGGAGCTTTGTCAGAGGTCTCTAGGTTGGTTACTAGGAGCACAACCAAATGTGCCCTTGGAGTCACACTTCAGCAGATGAAACACTTACCTGGGTGCTTCAAGCTGAATGGTTTATTCTATACTAAAGCATATAGAAAGTGTAAACTTAGTTGCAGGACTTTTAGATGGGGGCCAGTTACTGGCAGCTGAAGGGCAGTGACTTCCTGGACTGCTTTAGCAGGATCCTCATGATTCTCATTCTATCCTGGGGTAGTTTTAAGTAACAGTGTCCACAAGCAGAACTCACTAGGCAGACTATGTGCCTCTCTTTTGGGATCAAAGAGCTGACACACAGCGAATCAGTTGTGTTGCTAATAAACCGCACTGTTGACCTAAGGAAGTTGGGGTTCTTTATTCTTATAATTGTGACTACTATTTTATGGTGTAAGGTTCTGTTCTTGATCAGATATTTCTCCACGAGCTAGTCCTCTTCTTAGGCAGGTACAGGCTTTTTGTATTGCAGTGCAGTGAGATCACGTACAACTGAATTGCTTAACAAGCCCATCATAAGAGACATGATGCAGAGACAATCATCCTCATGTTGTTAGAACAAGAAGGAGCAGAGCAAGAGTAGAGTGGTACAGTTTGTTAGTGCTGTTTTGTATTTGCAAAATCAAGAAATTGAGAAATCAGACCAATTAGTTTATCTTTTAAGACCTTTTTTCCCTCAAATAAAACTGTAATGGGAGAACCTTCCATCATCATACATCTTTAATGGAAATGCTTTGATTTATAAACACGAAAAAGACATTAGTAAACATATAACACTTCATGAGGTCTATCTTTTGGCTAACTTGTAAAGTATTTTTCAATAATTTTGTTTGTTCTCTTTGTTGCTTCAAGGGCTCTATTTTCATTCCTGAAAGATGTTTGTTCAGCCAGTTTCTGGAATTACCAGTATTTTCCAGGGCCATGATCTACTTTGACAAAAGCAAGTCTGAATATGGCTGATGTTCCAAGGAACATGTGTTTTGAATTGAAGAACAATGATACAGTTTTGTTTGCACTCATAAATAATGAATCTTTTTCTGACCACAAGTAAAGATTGTCTAAATTAGTCTCCCGATTCAGTAATTGATCTGAAGCGTATGCTGTGTCAGAGCTATCAATATACTGATGACTGCATGCGTCTGAAAGAGAGCTACAGTAGTGTTTATGAAGGGCATTATAAAGAATATAAAGGGGTTTAGAAATGATCTTTGTGGATTATCTTCAGTTAATGTCATTTAATGGACCTAATTTACTGAACATTAATAATGCTACAGTTGAGGTAAATCATTTTAATGGCAAGATTTATGTGAATAGCACTAGCACTAATTTACCAAAGGAATTTACAAAATCCATTTAGCTCTTCTAAAGAGGCGCTAAGTGGATGTTATGGCTTGGTTTTAGACTGACATTGTCACAGGAGCAGTGCAGCATGGCTCTTTCGTTCTCCCTTGTGCCTGTACTGCAAGGGCCAGAAGATGAGTTCAGCAATAGCACTTTGGTGAGTCACAGGATAGTGCTGAGTGATCAACCCTCTTTTCCTGTGTCTCCAGCAAGAGCAGCTGACTAAAATTGTGCCAAACTGATACTGAGAAGACATCCTTGGGGATTGCATCTCCAGCACAGTAACCCTCATATTAAATGCGTTTACCTTCAGATAGCCAAACTGATGTGAAGTCTTGGATCCTTTAGGGATGCAGACTGTTACTGGGAAATCAAGATGCTGGGGATCCTGAATGCCCATGTCTATTCTGCTAATGAAATTATTATCTGCTGTATTAAATTTAGAATAAGCTCCAGTATTTATGGTGTGAAGATGACCAAGATGACTGGAGAGCATTTCTCTTCCCAAAAGATCACTGACTCTCCTTAAGCAAGAACTCTCTTGACATATATGGCACACTGGGCCAGTAAGACTTTAGTTAATGAAGTTCCCATGCAGAGAGATGATGTAATGGAAGAGATGTAAGAGAAACACTGCAGAACCCCCTTTCCCTGCCATATGAGAGAGAGAAAAAAAAAAAAGACCCATATTCAAAATAGTTGAGCTGTGAAAAGAGAAAAAGAAAAGAAGAAACTAAGAAATTGCTATTTCCTTGTTTAAATATGTGGAAAATGCTTAGACACTGTGGTAGTAGGGTATAAACAGAAGATATATAGATGGTTGATGGAAAGAAAAAAATAAGTAAGCACTGTAGCGTTTGCTAATCAGGCATCTAGTGTGAGCATACAGACTGATCAAATATTGCATAATTATCTGTTTAAAAATGATGGCATGGAGCATTTGATTATTCAAGGGAAGTTACGAGCTCAACTGAGTGTGAGATTTTATGCCTGTCTGTTGGAACTGGTTGTTTATGATGTGACATTCTCTAATGGTAAAATGAAAAACAGCACAGTTCTGTGCCAGGACACAAGAGGGTCATAGGGGGAATACATATTTATGAAGCAAAATAAATATGAAGATGGAACGTCCCCCTCCCTTTCCCATTCCTCCCTCCCTTTTTTTAACTATGTGAGGTCCATGACATGCAGTTTACACTGGCTTATATAGGGAATAGGACATCTCCTGTCTTTGTGTTCATTTTTAATTATGGTGTTGCATTGCTAGTACCCACTTTGAGGAGTGATGAGAAGGAAAGCTCTCTACCTGGCTTTTCTTGGAGGGACATTTTTGCCTTTACTGCTTTCAAAAGATTCATGTACTCCTAAAATGATGCAATACGCCAATTTTGCAGAGTTGTGGTTCTATATTATCCATCCATTTTAAGGAAAGGTACGTAACTCTTCCCCTTCATCTCTTGCCATAGCATTTCTATGTAGTCTATAATGTAGTCTCTAATGCAGAAGAGAAGTGCTCCAGTCCTTCTTTTACGAGAGAGAGGGCACAAGCAAGAGATATCTGAAAGTTTCAAAACAAGGTGATGGAGTAACGAATCAGAGATAATTTATGTCTTTAGTCTGTACATTAAGTGCTAGACTGATTTTTCTCTTCTTAATGTTCTCTAATATCCACGTTTTGCTGCTCCTGATCCACTTGCCAGTAGAGGAGATGGTATCTGGCATATGCTATCTGCTCCTTTCACAGTTTCTCAGGCTGTAATTTGGGTAGATTTGATGTCTGTTGTTCCTCCTCTCCAACTTTAGGCACGTAACTGAAGTGCTTAAGCTATCAGCTTAGTCACCCAAGGTTCCTGTCATAGAAAATGGAGAGAAACTGGTACTTGAGAAAATCGTTCCACTTTCTTAATTTCTAATTCAGTCTTGAAGATGTCAGTCTCCCTTTCACTAGAGAGGAAGTCTAGGGCTTTCTTAATTATGGGTTCCAGTAATGTCTCAAGTTGGATGGGATGCATATACATTTAGTGCTTTGATAGAGAGACAAAACTTGGATATCTTGCAGAGCCTAATGGGATCATGATGTATTCTAGCAGTAATTAACAAAGAGAAGTGCTTTAAGGAGTTTTGAGTAAATTGAACGCAGGGCGGCTGCTAGCACTCATCTTTAGTCATTCATTGAGCAGGTATTGTGCAATTCTGCCAAAAACACCTCAAAAGTCTGTTTTTCAGTTCTGGGTACAGACAGTTGCCAACTGTATCAAATAATGAGGTGTTTTTTGTAGTTTGCACAAATGAAGATGAGAAAAGTGCATTCCTTGTAAATGCATTCTCAGAGGGAAAAAGGAAACCAGAGTTCTGGATGAGACATGACACATGAAAGCATTCAGTCTGACTCATATTACCACTAACTCATCATCACCTTTCCCAATAAAACCAAGCTGCTTAAAAATTGTGTTGAATATTTTTTCCCAGGGAGAAACAATATTTCAGGTGACAGAGAGAGAACACAGTAGACAGCAAAGAATTCAATATGGATAAAATACTATGTTTTTGCTCTAGTTTTTTTCTTCACTGCAATTTGGTTTCTTCTGAATTCTTTATGGGCTGTGTTCTACAGGGGAAAAATGCCCAAAACAAAACAAGCCCAAGGAAGCAAAGTAAATTTCAAAGACATCCTGGAATGAAGAGTGAACATTCAAACAACCAAGAGGAAACATATCCCTCCTTTGAACTTAGAGTTCAGTATGAACTGGCAATACTTTCATTCAGACCGTTCCTTACAATTAAGTACAGCGCTGATGAAAACTCAGAGAGGAGATCAATGATGTGTCCTGGAAAGAGCTTGAACCCATAACATAAAAATCAAGAGCAAATGCTTTTTAAACATGGGGCTCTTAAAGGGATCAAAAGAATTGCTTCAAGAGTCTGTTTATTTACCAGCAAAGGCACTTGTATTTAATATGCTACTGAGAACAAAGAACGAGCACTAGTACCTGGTTGCTTTATTTCCCTAACTCTGCTATCAGTACCTGAGACAAGTTCCTCAACAGAAACGAAAAATGGGCCAGACTGCAACTTGCCCTCAGCTAGGTGGGTCAAAGCAAGAGAAACAGTGAGCTTTTGTCTCCTTGTCACCAGCTTTCTCCCACAGCGTGGGAAAAACCATCTGACCACCACAGTGCTCACCTGCAGTGTTCAACAACACACGGTATTCCCACTTCTAGCCGAGAGCCTGGGATCTATCGAGGTTCCTCACAAGGAATCCCAGAAATTCTGCTCTGAGGTGTCTTGAACTTCATCTTGTGTGATCTCTGTGGCAAAACTATAGCTGAGAGCTTTCAAAAGCCAAGACAGTTTAGTAATGCCATACTGGTGAGTTTTATTGTTGGGAGTCAGGATGCCAATGGAAAGTTTTGTTTAAATGGCATATATTCTGCATTATTTCACTTCTCAGAAATGAGCAGGGATAATTAATTTTTGGCTATATATCCCTGATCACCTTCAGACACAAATGTCCATCTAACTGTATGCTTGGATATTTCTGTGTAACGGACTCATACTGGGACTTGTATTTCTAATCCAAGAGACCACCAAGGGACGTTTTTTAACATGGGCATAATCCCACTGAAATGTGGCTTTGCTGAACTGGAGTCAGAAAGCTCATCACCTTCTTGTTTTGAACCAACACTAAGGGAGCCTAGGGATGTATCTATTCACTATAGCAGCACCAGGCAGCCAGAGCCTCCTGGTGAATCTTGCCCATTGTTTTATATTCTATTTATATATTTAAAAGTGTAACAAATGGAAAGATTATTATACATCATAAAATCATGGTGAGTGTTCATAGAATTTAGAGGAAACAAAATAAACAGTCACAGACCCTCAGTTAAAAGAATGAAAAAAGAACAAAAATTCCCATTTTTTTCTCCAACCAGAGATGTATTCCCATGATGTACATTCTTACTATAACTCATATCGTGCAAAATGCGTAAACACAGGAAACAGCCACAATGCGAATAAAACAAGAGGAGGAGGAACTACTCCATTTTTGGCAAAGAATAACATTAAGAGAAATTAGTATCTGCAGAACCTGATCACAGAGCCTCTTTTACTGCTTACATATGATAAAAAAGGATCCTAGCTTTTAAAACAAAATGCTGTTTTTCTTTCTAATGCAAAAATCCTTGGATACTATCCATAACTTATTAATATTTTATCTACCTAAATTAATTACTAAAGGTATACATCAGAGTAAAACTTAGGTTTTCCTTTCTAGCTTACCATATGCTGCATGCCTACCGTTTCTATTTTTTTCCAGTTTAAAATCACCTATTAACCTTATCTTATGCAACATACTCAGCTCTGTAGGTCACTAGTACTGGAATGAGCTTTAAGTTGTAGCAGTCAGTTTCACATATCAGCTGAATCACTTAAAGAGTAATATGGTATGTGTCCTTTGTACATCACAAGATCTTTGGCCATTCTTTGCTTGCGATGGGATTTTATTTGTTTATCCTTTCTTCCTTTGGATTCAAGTATCTCTTGTCTCAGGTGTTCCTAGCCACTCCTGGAGAAGACAAGGGAAAATGCTGCCAGGTCAGTTAGCCAGATTGCTTCAGAGGTTGACATGTTTCCTGCGATATGGCTGAAGAGCTCTGCCAGCAATGAATGGGTAGCAAGCACACTGGTCCCACCTTTCCTTTACCTTTCCCTGTACCTTTTTGCACTAGCCTTTTGGCAATAATTTTTTAAGACAAAAGAGGAGCATTTGGTGGCAGTCCTTGCATTCTTGTTTCTTGCTGGAAGGATGGGCATGTAAGGTCACGTTAGGGCATGGCCTCAAGAGAGCAGACTCCAATTAACATTTTTTTAAAGGCACCTCTGACATATCCCTTTACCCAATTTATTTATTCCTTGCACTTTCCTAAGGAAAGTACCCAAGTATATTCATTTACCTTTTAACAGGGTGCCAAAATCTTCATGCTGCTGGCGATACAGTTGTGGTCAATGATGGAAAAACATTCCATAGTTCAGTGAACCTCAGACCTGCTTTTCAAATGCTATGCTAAGAAAACAAAGGGGAATTTGTCCTCAAATGCAGGGACTAAAGGAGCAGTGGATAACTTGCCCTGTGGAGCAGGGTGCAGTGGATGCTGCTCTGCCTCCATCCATGAAAACAGGACAGTTTAAATAACTATAAGGGCCCTAGGGCACCCATGTCCCACTGTGGGAGCTGCTGGTGGCTGTGGGAAGTGAGAGGCAGCACGGCAGGGAGACTGTGATCCTGGCCATCCTGGCTGGGGCCTGCTCTGAACTGAGCCTGGATCTGGCTGTCTCCACAGCCCTGCTGCCACATCACAGCCACTATCACGCTACTTTTGAGTCATCTCTTCTGGGAAGCCTGTAAAATGGTGTTTCTGACTCCAGAGGAAGCTGGGCTGCCCTAGGTCCTCTTCAGACTGAGATTAACTGCTTGACAAGGTCTGTATCTGTGGAGGAGAGGAAATCCTGCATCACCCCGCCCAAACCCTGAAGACTGACACACCAAATCCTTTATGAAGGCTGTGCCTTTCTTGGAGGCTCTTCTTAACCTCTCGTCACCTTTTATAAAAAGGCATCTGCAATACACCCAGCTCCCTGGGTAGAAAAAAAAAAAAAAAAAAAAAAGTCTTCTGCCTCCGAAGCTCTTCCAAGTGTATCTGAGTTCATGGTTCAAGGTGTGTGTGAGGAGGAGCAGAAAGCCGTGTGGTTGCTATGGTCTGTAATGGCTTGCAACAGTCCTCTAGCACTTGTTTGTGTATGTATGTGTGAATGAATGACAGAGAGGAGGTATGCCATGGACTATGCTTCTAAAAATATGTAGGGATGGATGACCTGGCTGATTCTCCTTTTACAGCAGAGTGAATTTCACTTAATTCCTAATGCACTTAGCCAGTCTTTTAGCCCGTTAGCCAACTAACAGTGAATAAAAACTGTAGCATTTCTTCCTAGAATACATATATATATATAGGAGGGAACTTGTGAAGCAAAGAAATTGTATACATGTGAAGGTAATGGGTAATTCTGACAGCTAGCAATGTCCTATTCTTTGCTTATTTGGCTACTGCTAACTTTTCTATTTTGCTTTCCATAATATTCAAGAGTCTGTGTGAGGGGAAGAATCACATAGGAAGGAAATTGGACATAAAATGGGAATGGACTTTTTCTTAGGTGCTTACATTGACCAAGAACATCCCTAATACATAATATGGAAGTTATTATTTTGGATATTTGCAGAGAGAGAACATTTGTAATGTATCATACACACCTTTGGTCTCTGAGAAAACTAATAATGTGAAGGATAAGAACACATGACATAATCACAGTTCCAGTGCTGTTCTGTTTCCATATTTCTGTGTCTCCATGGGATACTTATGTTGCAGTCTTGAATGCATTAAGTGTTATGCATGAAGTCACATGACTTGAACTCTGGGGCAGACACAGATTAATTGATTTCTAATGGAAAAATGCATGCCTGATGCTATTTTCATTGCAAAGGGTCCTTTTCTGTGTAATGGGCAGTAACCCTCTATCTATCTGAAGATTAAATCTACAGCAGTTTTCACCCTCTTTGATAGCGCAGGTAGTACAAATGCAATGTTTCCTTTTCACCTTATCAGTATTGGCAGTATTATCAAATCCCTTCTTCTGGAATGAAGTGGACTCCTTCTGTGCAAAACTTATCTAGACTAATTTTTAAAATTAGTCTTACTAAGAGCTGTCTCTGAGGGAAACATGCTGGGTCTGAGGATACTGATGGTGCATAATGGTACTGCGTGCGGTGCATGAAGTGCATACATCTAGTCACCAGAATAAATATCTTAGGTTTGTTAGGAATAGACTGGCTAGAGTATTGCATGTGCATGTGTGTTGGCGTTGGTAGTAAGTGTGACACATAGTCTGCAATCAGCTTACCCCTCTGAAACTGTGCATCTTCTTCCTCCCCCATTTGCCACTTAGAAGTAGGCTGAGTCAACAAGTAGGCTGAATCAACTTAGACCTCTCCCAGTGCACTTAAGCCATGTGGACATTTGCTATTCCCATTTGTCCATCTGCAGCTAGCCAGACTGAACTGGGCAGCAGTGAGATAGTTGTTTGAAACAGTATGATGGCAGCTCATTGCACTGCCTTCAGCAGAGTATGAATTTGACACTGTCTTGGTCTTGTCTTGCTGGACCAGTTCTCACAGCCATAACAAGAGGTATAATAAATAGTCATATCTTCACTTTGTTTTTCTGTGTCATTTCAGTCTTCTTCTGCCTTTTGGTCTGTTTAGACAATAAGAACTTCAGGACAGGAGCCTAGTGTTCTTACACATCTGTACATTACCATTCTTGTCAGTGCTATATACATCAAAATATCCAATGAAAAGCTCCATAATTCTAATTGTACTTGCAGTGCATGCTTTACCCTAGGGACAGACACAGTGCATCTGAGTCTTTTGCACTGGCACACAAAATAATCCTGAACAGGAAGACTGAGTCATCTCAGTGCATCCTCATATAAGATACTGTTCCTTTGTTGGTCATCGCAATAAGCAGTGACAGAAAAAAAAATCTATGTTTTTGACCTTTCTGCTTTTGCTCCTTCCATTCAGAGCTTCAAGAGAAGCTCTCTCTTGCTAAATAACCATCTTTGGTGGTAAGAAACCTTCCTAAGATCACTTTCTAAGGAATTTCCATGATTCTGGAGAAGTTAAATCTGCATTTTATTCCCAAGAAAATAGTGACTACATTTCTTAGAAAAATCTGGTCACTAATTAGACTTAGATATATAGCTATAGAGTGAATCAACAACAACAAAAAAAACCTGCCGTGCAATATGAAAAGAAATTATCCTGCCTTTCAATGACTTCTTTCCAACCTGGATCAGTTTTCCTATCCCTATATGGATGCAATTCCGAAATTGTGTATGTTTTTCCCTCAGCATTTCTTATGTTGGGTGCCATCTCAGTCCCTAGGGTCTCATCTTTTTCTAATTAAAGATGCTCCTGCCTTTTTAATAACTAGAGCTAAAAAGGTGTCTCTGCCCCTCTAACTTATCAGTAATTGTCCTACACCATTACAGAGATGTCAAACACCAGTCATGAGCTGGATTTTAAAGATGTATTCAGCCAACATAATTCCTAGTAAATTCGTAAATTTGATTCAACCTATCTTTAGAATACACATTTTGTTTCTCAATAAAGTATTCTTTTTGTGACCTCCTAATTAATAAGATTAAGGGAATTTAGCCTGGGAATCTGACAAAAGGCAGTATTCTAGGACCCTCACTGAATATTAATATCCATCTTGTAGCAAAAGCAGAACACTTGTTTATGTATATTGGAGCCCCACTGGTTTAGGTCTTTACTAGGAAAACAACAAAGAAAAGAAAAAAATAACAAATTACAGCTGAAACAAATCATCAGCATTGCTGTTTTCAAATTACTATATTTCTGGGGAATTTCAGTCAGTTACATGAAAAAGAAGACACCAGTTTCAATGGAGCTTTGATAGTCAGGTTATGTTAATAATGGGGACTCATGTAAAATGCATAAGGTATACCTTACAGATGAAGAAGATTGCTAATAATTATTCTGTATGCTAAGAGTGTAGCTCTTTCTGAACTGATACATAAAGACTCCTTTACATCCCAGTCTAATTACTTATAGACAGTTGAGCACAAAATTACTTTCATCTGTTTGAACATGTGGAAAGAAAGAGATTAGAGATGTACCTTTCGAAACAGCTGGTTGGCATGTTAAAGAAGAAAACCTACTGGTTCTTTGGTTCTGATTGAAAAGTGCATTTCTTTATAATTAGACCTATTAAAGTAAATGTCATGTAGGGAGATTCTCAGAGGGGGGGACTGGGGTGCACAGCATGAAAGTCAGTTGCTCTCTTATAGCTGCTCTAGAATCTGGAAGAGGTTTCAAAGATAAAGAAAGGTAGGACTAGGTGTTTTGAGATCTTGGCTTTTTCCCTTGCCATTTAGGGGTTTCTTTTGGTCTGCTGGCTGCCAGTGAGTAGCCTGCTTTGGAAGCTCCTGGGAATTATAGATGGCTGGGGAAAGTCATTACCGTGTCCCTTCTTGATGTCCTTCTTTTGCTGTCCTTCAGAAAGACGCCACTGTAAATGATGTGGGGATCCCCAACTTGCGGAAGAAGAACCATACAGTGTTTCACAATAGCTGTAGGCAAGTGAGAGATCAATGTCTTTCACAGATTTCTATTTGTCTGCTTTAGCAGATTTCAGAAGTGCTGTAGGAAAGAAACCTGTATACAAGGGGCCTAATTCTATACTAACTTTACAGCATTAAGCTTGGATAAAGTGCATTTGTAGCAATACCTATAAATCTCCTCTCTCCTCCCCAGAATTTCTAATTCTGTCCAAGGCTTTTTAGTGTGACCTGATATAAAGCAATAGTAGCAAGTTCCTGGGAAGTGCTCTCATCTCAGTTTTTCCAAGCATTTCACAAAGCAGAGAATTATCACTGCCTTCATGATGCCAGGAGAGGAGTCAAGATTATGAAAGGTGAAGGTGCTAGATCAGAGTTACACACAAGACCTCCAGGCTCATTACGAACAGCCTGGGATCCCTCTCAAACTTTCAGGTATGGAGAAAAATAGTGTCTGAAGCTCTGTGAGCAGGGAACTGCATGGTGCTTTCCAGATCACCAGAAGATCACGATGTACTTGGTGTAACCTTTGTAACCTTCTCCATGTGTGAAAAAAGAGATTTCTTTCTGTGTTCTGTTTCGTCTCTGCTGTCTGTGAGATCATGCAGGGTGACTGGGAATGGGTGAGTATGTATAGCTCGGTGTGGAAGGCAAGGCTCTTGGATTTGAAGCACAAGAGATTGTTTCTCTTTACTGAGCACTTATTAGACCACATCGACAGTACTGTGTTCAGGTTTGGCCCTTAGCAAACAGGAAAAGCATGAACAAACTGGAGTGAGTTCAGCAGAAGGCCACCGAGATAACTGGGCTGCAGTACTTGCTGTGTGAGGAGACACTGTGGGATCTGGGCTTGCTCAGCCTGGGGAAGGGACAACTTAAAACCTAACAGTCATTACAGCCCCTGCAAGGGGTCTTCAAGAAGATGGAGCTCCTTGTAGACGTGCATGGTGAGAAGGAGGCACACAATGGGCAGATGTCTAAGAGCAGAGAGGTTCAGGTTGGATGTAAGCACAAACGTTTTCCTGATAAGGACAGTCAGGCAGTGAAGACTGCTCAGAAAAGCTATGCCCTGTCTGTCTTTGGAGACTTTCCAGATCTGGCTAATCAAAGGCTCAAGCAACGTGGTCTGGCCTCAGAGCTGCTCCTGTTTTGGACAGAGCGTTGGACTAGCAACCTCCTGAGTTCTCTTGAAACCTTAACTATCCTATATATGAATGGCATGGGGTCCAGAACTACATTTTGGTTCATCACTTCAGTGGGGCCTTATGCCTGGCTGGAGAACTCAGAATAAGAAGGCAGGAGCAGCTCTACAGGTTGCGATGTCTCAGCAGCCTTTCCATGACATCTCAGATTCGAGCTCCCAAAGGCATACAAACCTGTCCAGAGAAGAGGTCAGGTCAGCAGGTGCATGCCTGTGTCCCCTGCAGCAAGGAGTCACTCACAGCGATCCCTTGCTGCTGCTGGCAGGTTTTCCTGCATGGCCCAGGGTCTGTCAGCTCATTTGCTTCACTTGAAGCTATGCCCAGCTTGGAGAGCACTAAACTTGTTCATCAACTGCAAGGCTTCATGAAGAGCAGAAGTCTTTCTCCTCATATAAGAAATAATTAGTTTCCAGCCTTCATCATCTGTAGGTATGACTTAGTGTTCCACATGGCACAGAGCCCTCCTGCCTTCCCACCTGGTCTCTGAGAATATCCTGCCTCTCGCTATCTTTTGGGATGCTATCAAGCCTGCCTACTTCTTCACATTCCTTTACCTGGCAACAGAACACATCCACAACAGCACATCTTCTGGAGAAAAGCCCAGTCTCCTGGAGAGTCCCCAGGCACTCCCTGAGGCCCGAGGCCAGCAGAGTTGCATCTGCTCTCAGAAGGTCCATCTAGGTGGAAGCCTCTGACATGGCCAGACGCAGCTAGAGAAGGTGCTGCAACGTGTCATAGCTGTACTGAGGAAGGGTACAGCACTATGGCTGGAGAACAGGGCCTCTTTTTGCACCCTTCTGCACCAACTGATACACCAACTACTGTATCTGTCTGCTGTCTCTGTTATCCGAGTTCTGATTCTGCCCAGGTTTTGTGTTTCTCCCCTAGGTGAATTTTCCCATGTGTAAAGGGAGAAAATTACGGAGATTTTATAAAAGATTATGTAAAATAAACAAGAGGCCTGAATCCACCAAGTGCACTCTTGCTCTTTGCAACTAGACCTGCTTCTGCTTACAACAAGAAGGAAGCTTGGCCTTCATGTCCATCTGGGTGTACTTGTAATGAAATACTGTACACCCATGGGAAGCAGGATTTGTGCTAGCTGTATGGAGCAATGCTCACACATCCCAGCTCTGCTGAACTCACCCTGCTCCTCACAGAGACCTTTGATGAACTATTTTGCTGCCATGAGAAGTATCTTCCAGCTCCTGCTGAATTCATATCAAGATGTTTAACCTCTCATTTGAGAAGCAAAAAGACAATGTGGCACATCATTGCCCCGAAAGGGGACTGGCCTAGTCCTCCAACACTAGTGAGGCTAGTGGAGAGGAGGCTGTGGCATGTGGAGGTCACCTGCTGCCTGGTGCTAAACTGATGGGGAAGCAGGAGGTAATGATGCCTTGCTGAGCACAGAACCTGCATGGACTCCTCTGGGAGTGCTAAGTGCTCTACAAACACATACAGAAATAAGAAGAATTACAGTAGCCCAAATCATGTTAATTCATGATGGGTTAGCCTTTGTCTTTATTTCTAACTTGTTTTGGACTTGGATCAAGTTTGATTTCTTTATGGATAGAAGATATTTCTGGTGAAAAGATGTATCCTGATCTACAGAACCGCTAGTGCGTCCTACATGTAATACATGGCAACAAGGAACTCTGCTGATTGCAGATAATTTAATTCCTATAACAGACTAGAGAAAGCTTATTACCTGGCAGCCAGTATTCAATCACTATTTCCCCAAATAAATAGCCTACCGAATAGCTAACAATAAAAAAGCAAATGTGATTGCCTTAATTTTGTGTATTTTTAAATGTGATATACTGTACTAATACAGACATCCTAAAAGCTGTCTCCCTGTTAATCCTACTCAATGGCTTTTTCCTGTGTTTGTGGCATGGCTTATTTAAGTAAATGGTATTGTTACATTAATTTTAAAATCTGATGCATAGGCTAAATAAGATAGTATAATAGGGCATGAAAACCACTAAAATACTGTCTTCTGTGCTATACTCATGAAATTGATGTTTTCTTTTTAGTGTGCTACAGAAAAGGAAGCATTTTTAAATAAATACGTACAAGTGACTGCATATTTCCTTTCACTGTTATTGTTCTTGGAACTATAGGACATCAGCAGCGCTACAAGACACGTTCAGAGATTCCCATTTCACCTAGGAAATGACTAATTAATTCTTAAGACTGCTCTACTCTCTACAATCTGTATGGCATGCCTAGCCTATTTACCATACAAAATACTAACCTTTCTTTAAGGATAGGATTTTTAAATCCCTCACTATTTTTCATTTAGCCCCCCTACTACATTCTGTTAATGGCTGCCATGGTACTGATTGCCATAATATTCAACGTCTTCGCAAATAATCAGGAATGCTTTTCTGCAAAATCCGGGTAGTGGTCAAATAGGATGGTGGCTCTTACTTTTATTTGTGTTTTTAACTAAAAATACCATTTATGCACAAACAGGAAACATTTTAAATACAAAGCCAAGAATTCATTATCATTTTCATTGAAATCTTTACAGTCTAAACCAGCCTACTAGTCTGGATCTCATTATTTCAGAAAAAGAAGTATTTTTTTTTATAAAGAATGTCTCATTTATGGTAATAATACATTTACAATTATTGTACTTAGCTTCTACCCCTTTTCCTTGTATTATAGCCACCCTTCCCTTGCTCCTGCGTCCTAAGGTTGGTGATTTCCTTCTGGAAAGTTTTTACTTTACTGAAGTTTTTACAGCAAGTTGTAATCAACTTGAACCTTTGTCAGGAGGAATATCATGTTCGTGTTGATGGTTTCTTTTTCCTTGTACTAAAATTCACTTTGTGTGCTTTTTATATCCTTGCTAACATGCTTTATAGCCTTTCTCCTTATTTTTTGGTCTGCAGCATCATGTTGCATCCCTATTTACTATATATATGCTGGACTTTATATATGTTAGATGCCATTTGTATGTTCTTTTTGCTAGCCCACTGCTCAAACCAGTATTGTCCAGCCCCAGGTTTGCATTTATTTAACTGGCCATTAGTGATTTGCTTTTAGCTGTGGGGTCTCCAGTGACAAGCCTGTACCCTGCCTCCCACCATTCCATGCATGTATTTTATACTGCATCCTGTGCCTCCACTTCTTGGCTACTGTACCAGGCCTGTATTTCTCTACACCGAATTACTGAGTTAGAGTTGTAAAACCATGATGGTCTCATACAAAGATAAACAAAAATAAAACAAATTGCCCATAGACACCCGGTAAATTAGAAAATTCCTGTTATGCCTAAACCAAGGTAAACAATGTGGTAGGCAGGTCAAGAAAAGTTCAGTCATAGTAAGTCTAGAAAACTTCGGTCCTGAGGCCTTGCGAACTCAGGACAAAGCTTATGGCCTGTTACAACTAACGTCAATACCATATTTCAGGGCTACATGGTTATAGTGTGCATCTTGGGAAATAGATTAATTAGGAAGAAAATACTACATTCTTTTACATGCACTTAACCTGAACTCATTGAAGGCATTTTATTACCTTAGGCTTCAAGGAGTGCTAATTGACTGAAATTGCTTTCAGTTCCTAATTAGATCATTACAAAAGCACTGTAAACAAAAGCAATGGTGAACTGGCACATGCTGAGTTAGGATGTTATGTCTAGTAGGAATGAACACATGCAAAATTTTTGGAGTTAGACTGCAGTTCAGCTAAAAGCCCAGAAATTCAGGGTGAGTTCCACTGGTATACATTGGCTGCTTTGAGCTGCTCTGGGGATACAAAGCAACCATAAACTTGACTTAACTGGCCAGTAAAGAGGATTTTACTGCTGCTTTG
This sequence comes from Tinamus guttatus, assembly GCF_059628265.1. Taxonomy (NCBI): domain Eukaryota; kingdom Metazoa; phylum Chordata; class Aves; order Tinamiformes; family Tinamidae; genus Tinamus; species Tinamus guttatus. Next base: position 1,320,864 of record NW_028288668.1, read on the forward strand.
TGTCACTGGAGTACTCCAAAGCAGCTGGAATATCCCATGAATCTGGCCCCAGATGTTTATGTGGATCTTATTCAAACTATTCCAACCTCTTTGACTACGAAAGCTGCTGGAAACCTCATGAGTATAAGCTCTCTCAGAAGTACTCTTTCTCCTGCTCTCAATCAGAAATGCCAAAAGAACAGTCAGCCCTTCAGTTTCATCACACTTTTGATCTGGTAAAGGCTGCAAATGGAAAATGAAATCACCAAAGCTTACCTGAGCGTTTTAGAATTCCTCCTTACAAGTGGTTTAATTTTAATTAATTTTAATTCTAAAAAGATCCACTGTATTCTGGTACACATCCTTACTATACCTGAATTGATTAATACTTTACTGTTGTTGATATATATGTTGTGGGACTCACGCTACAGGATATAATCTTACATCTAATTGCTCTGATTTTTAAACTTCTACATGCAGCTTTAGCATTACAAATTCATTTATCTATTATGTCCTGTTCCACTCTAGTGGAAAAATATCATGTAATTCTGTATTCCAGGAAGTGATAATGCGTAGGATTCGTTTCACTTGAGTTCCTGCATCTGCAGATGAACTAGTAACCTCACGTTCTCTTTATAGTTGATGGAGATGCAACTACATTATCTAGCTCACCTGACTTCTTTTAGACTACTAATTTATAGGATTCTTTAAATGTTAAAATTATAACAATTTTGAATGGAAATGCCGTGTAAAAATGCTTTCACTTTGGATAAATGTTCACAGTACTTTCATTCATACTATGTATCTATGTGTAGGAAGCAGCCTCATTCAAGTCAAGGAATTTGTCAGCGGAGTAGAGTGTACTTCTTGGTGTGAATAAGACTCTCACATTCTGTCCCATGCTGGTTCCAGCTCCATTCTTAATCTGCTCTTGTAATGAAATTCAAGTAATAAAGAAGAGATAGTTTATTCTTATTCTGCATATGGTCAGAGATCTCTTCAATCTTCGGGATAGTCATACTTGTGACACCTGTGTCATATTTGTTTGAGATATTTCTTTCTACCAGAGGCATGCTCAAGTTTTCATAACATAGAAATAATGCAAAATGTATAAAAATACTTCTGGCTTGTGTTGACTTGAAACTCAGCCAAATGAAACACTGGGGACTGCTTTGCACGTAACGTCTTTTTTTTTCTTTTTTTTTTTTTTTTTTTTTTTGACAGCATAGATGAGCTAATAGAAAATAACCATCTCTAATGTCATTGATTAAAATTCCTTAAATTTTGGCACACATTTATAAAAATATTGAGCTTTCAATTTAGCCTTTAAAAAATTATTGAAGAAAAATCCTGCAAATATAACTTCTATTTAAATTAGAGACAGAGTAATGGATAGAGAAATGATTGCCTTCTGTGGTCAAGATGAAGGATAAAGTAAATATTGATTAGAGGGTTTTATATGCAAATACTTGAAAGGAGTTAAACAGACACTTTCTTTAATGGGAATATTCTAATCCTCTTTTTATGCTGTGATTAGTTGCTACGCTTTTATTCAATGTGTTTTACAATAATAAGGTTTTTGTATGGGTTGCATAGCAATGCTTTTAAATATCCACATGAAAGGCATGACCTTAAAAAGGAGGCAGGAGGGACAGAATGGTTGAATTGTTAACAGATGAATAATTGGTTCTGAGAAATGCCAACAGAGACTGCTTGTCTACGCTACAGCCATTCCAGGAGCGGTAAATAGAGGTAGTCTTTTTGCTGCAATTACGTGTGCAATATTCAGACTTCTAATGAATGACTCACATGCCTGAGATTACTTGGCCTACTGTGAGTTGGGGCCAAACCTGAATCCAGTGGTACACTGTACAGTGGCCATTTTATTAGTCAAGGAATTTGTTTAGTTAAAATAAAGGTAGCCCCAAATCTGATGACAGTTTTCTCAGTCCATATCTTAATGACTAAGTTCATTAAATACAGAGGAAAACAGCGGTATGTTTGTGTACAGTTTTGTGTATATTTATCATCCAGGTGGTTATAGAGAGTTTAAGGGCATTCCATCCTTTGAAATATGGAATTTGGAGGACCTGGCTAGGTGGAGGTTGCACAGACCCGGTATCTCTGTGCTGAAGACTTCACTGTCTAAGTACACAGTATGGGCAGAGGGTGGGAGTGGAAATGGAACGGATTGCCCAGAGGAAGGAGAATTGGGACCCATGGTGTCCTTCTCACAGTCATTGACTGATCCTGAAGACCATTTCTGCTCTCTCTCTGATTTAATACCTCAGCTAACATGTACCTGAAATGACAACCCAGTGGAGGGTGAGACATCACTCTATTAGCGTTACATTGATTACTGTTTTATCCAGAATCTGGACATAATTGTTCAGGCTTCTGGCCACTTTACTTGAAAATTAGCCCGTGACCTAAAATAAATCACCCAGGCAGTCTGCAAACTGCTGAGAACATCTTATCTAGCAGCAATACTCATCATGTGCTTTTTAGGTGAGAGCTTTCATTTCAAAACTGGTGTCGTAATAAATTGTTTGACAGATGGTGTCAAAGGCTTCCAGTGCTATCTGCTAACTGCCCCTAAATGCCACCAACAATTGAATTCAGAGAAGAGATACTGGGATTACAGGCTCTGTAATCACTTGTTGCGTCTTCATCTACCAAAAGTCCTTGCAGCAACTAGCTGCTAGCAACTAGCTGCAACTAGCTGTGCTGCCTGCTTATATTTACTCATTTTCTCATCATCATCTAATTCTACTGCACACCACTAACCTCACGTAGTCTCAGATCCTTCCACCAGGCTGTTCAGCTCTTTTCTGTTCGTATTAGACAAAGCAGAGGTACATTTTTATCTCCTTTGACTATCAAATTAGGCCTCTAATCTCATAGAATTCCAGCTCTAAGATAGCGTATGTTCAATTTTTAAGGTCACGTTTGTAGAATTATGCTTTGTTAGGAAGCAGAAACAGAGAGCAGAGGTGAGAGATAGACTTCCCTCACCCAGGATGTGTGGGCTGCATGCCAGGACAGTGACACATGTGGGTAAGGATTACTTATTTATATGCCTGTCTCTCTTGGAAGGGAAGCTGGCAGATGTGGCTAGTCATGTCCGTGTCTGTGTACTGCAATTGCTGTCTGTATAGCAACAGGAACATCCCATTATTTGTACATAATACGTGATATATGATCTTTGTATCCTCTTTGTACCTCTGTTAGGAATTACCACTTGGTGTATATGAGGAAGAAATTGACAGCTTTTGTTGCCATCACTGAGATTTTACAAGCTGTGTGATAAATACAAGCTACAGATGTGGTGAAGTGCTTGAAAATTATTTGGCTAAGCACAGAAACTCTAAGTTAAGCACTCTATCCTATTTCCTTTTGCTTTTTCACCAAAATGTTTCTCTCAGAGGACACTATACGATGAGTATTGTAACTGATATGAAGAAAGGACTTTGATTTTTAATTTCTAATTAATCACAGTCTTACTATGGTAGACATTTTGTATCAGGTTACACTAGCTGATACAGCATAAGAAACCAGTAAGAGAAAGCAGAGTCAGAAAAATAATCTTATCCATTTGGTCTTAGAGATAAGATGTCACCTATTTTTGATGGATTTGCACTTCTGGATCTGTTTGCCAATAATTTCATTTAATTCCCTGATTCTTCTTGCTGATTCAGTCCGCAATATCCTCCAGCACTTTTGCATAACTATACTAGGAATATATATTTTTTCCTGTAGAGATGTGTTGCTTTCTTGTTTTTGAAAGGTAACTAACTCCGCTTGATGTTGGCAATGCAAACTGTTTGATGGGGTAGCATTTATAAACATCATCCTTCAGAAACTGCACACCTGGATGAAACCGGTAGGTCACTCCTCTACTTTTATAGAAATGTTTCCAAAGCTAAGACACTTTCATGGCACATGGCATTTCTAGTCTTCTGTTTCCTAAAAAAAAAATGATTGAAATCTTGGATATGATGGAAGCAGCTTGTATTCCATTTCTGTTCTTTCATCAGTATTTATTATTTATCATTTTTTTCACAAAATTAGGCAAATGTGTTGTCATACTTGGACACAACTTTAAAGTAGCACTGAATATTAAGGAGAGAGGTATTATAAAACAAAACCGCATCTGAAACTATGTCCTTGTGGTTTATGGATTGGAAAAAAAATGAAAGAATAAGTAAAGGTGGTCTGAACCGGTTTGGAAATAGATTTAAGATTCCTATGTAAAACAGACATTTTTATATTCAGCTTATGCTCTTTCTTGAAGTAATCAAGGCCTTTGCTTCTATTTAAATTGGTTATGATTCATATTTTTTAGTTCAATTCACAAATAAACAAGTTCAATTACAAGTTCAATTGCATATAACAAATTGATTTACAAGGAAACAAATCCAATTACATATAAACAAAGGCACATATCCGAAGAGCTTGCAGATACATGCCTAACTTTGCTCATTTTTGTAAGCAGACTGATTTTGTCTGGATTCTTAAATGAGTAAAGATACACAAGTGTTGAAGTCCGGGAGTCTGGGTGATCCTGACTGCACGTCAGAGTCCAACCCAGGTGCACACCAGATTTTTCCCCCATCTCTCCAGCAGCCCCATTTTTGATGGGAAAAAAGAAACACATGGGGTGTTAAAGCAAGCAAATGCCCAGAGAATAAGTCCACAGAAAATCTGTGTTATCAAGACCATTTTGAACAGTTACATAAACACGTCACAAACAGTGAACCATTTGAAAAAACATGTAAATAGGTAATGTGATTCTGGTGTATTGTCCACACAGCAAGACTCAGCACAAGAGTGCTGAGCACAATCATTTGATATTAGCCAGTTTATTCCCAATGGAGCAATGCAAGAGTAGCATCATAAAGCTGGTAGAGCACAGAAATGCTTTAGCCCTGAGCTAAAGTCTTGAGCAACAAATAGAGCTCACAAGCTCTTGAGTTTTCCTTGGCTGTTATCACTGCTTTTAGTTCTGGGGGTTATAGGAATCTGAGCTACGCTATCTTTCGCTATCCGTATACAACACAGTTCTTCACAGAGTTGTTTTTTAAAGCATTCTGTTTGAATTATAGTGAACCTCAAAAGTCGTCACAGATAATGGACTGATCATCCTCCAGGCACTCCAGAAATATCATTAGGGAACTGTCCAGCAAAAATTTCTCCCTTGAAGAGTGTGTTTCAGCATTATGTCCCTTTCAGTGGGATTACCTGCTGCAAACAGGAAAGAGCAAGCTGCGAATTGGTAATAAGTTTTCTGAGGGGAGGAAGCGCAACTGCCTGCCCTTTGTTTTGCGGTTCCCTCTCTGGCGATCCTGCAAGAAGAAAGTATCCTTTATGTCAAGAAGTAGGAGGAGATTCAGCTCTAAGATGGTGTTGGGTACTCCAGGAAAACCAAAATTCTGTTCCATTTAACTCCCATGAATTCAACCCACTGTCTACCTACAAAGTGCAAGTATTGATTCATGCTGGACTGCAAGTAGAAAAGACAGGAAGGTCTAGGGTGTAGGAGGTAGCAGTTCAAAAATTCAAAGCCTATCCCCAGGCTTTCTTCTGTTCTTCCTTGGTCAGAGATTTCTCTCCTCGCTTCCAAAATCCTTTTTGAAATTGAAGTGTAAAATGGACTAGCCATTTTCCTACTAAAGCAAGAGAAATTTTGTTCTTGTCTTCAGTATTATTCAGTCTTATATGCAGAGTTCTTTGCACAAAATTACACATCCTGTTAAAAAACTTATTTTATTCATTTATTAGAAAGTAGGGAAATCTCCACTATATGGCACCTTTTTTTTTTAATTATAGCATTCCTTTAATATTGCTTCTATTTTCAACTCTTTCCTCCTCTTGCCTTTTGCGTTATGCTGTTTTTTGACCCTGTCTGTGCTCCCCTGCTTAATAAGGTGCTAATTGCTTCTATCTACCCTATCACCTACAATAAGACCCTTCATTAACATCCTATTAGACACCTTGCACAGTTCACATAGAGATGAGGGACAGATAAGGCTGTAGGAGCACACAGGCAATTGCAAGATAGAAGTGATATATGATAAAGCATCTCCAAGCTGCTTACGTAATTATGTGGATCTTGATTTAAGATTCCTAAACTGACAGAAATGAGTTATGCCACAAAATCTGTGTTCTTCCCTTTTGAACTGTGTAATACCATTAGTGATGATTTGTGCCAAATATCATTAAAATTATGCATGAGAAATATAAATGATCTACGAAGCAATTAAATGCTTATGGTCCCAGACGATTCTTTAGGCACCTCATGCTTTCTTTGTTTTTTCACAAGGGTTTAACATACAGAGAGACGGCTTCTGTGAGACCTCGAAGCCACTTGCAAGAATACAGATTTTCTTTCCAAAAGCAGGGTAAGAGATTTGGAGTTAAAGTCTTATTTAAAGAAAGGAGAATTTGTCCAAACACATTACCAAATTCAGGCCTGAAAGCACCTGGAAATTCCATCCAGCAGTTGAATATATTTGAAATTTGTGACATTTACTGGGAGTGGGATGAGGTGATTCTTCAGAGCAGTGTAAATCTGAGCTGCTTATAGGTATCCTTCATTGCTGTGATGTTATTTAATTCACAAGAGATGTGACTGCTTGCCCTGGTTTGAACCAGGTACAGTGTGGGCAGATATGACACAGATTTCCTTGCACAAAATCTGCTAATGCATCTCAGTTTGAATTTGTAGATCTGCCAAGTTTCACTCATTTGGAGAGAGTCTTCCTCATTTGGGATTAATTTTAAGACTCTTTTAAAATGTGTCTCCGCTTATGATGAAACATTCTGCTGTGTGTGAATGAGATGTATGAAATCTCATTCTAAAGGCCAAATTCATCCCTAGTGTAACTTCTGGGGAATTCCCACGATGCTTTGAAATCTTCCTCATTCAGATGATCACAGCTTAAGAAGCTTGAATACTCCTTCGATTTGATCCCTGTGCATTCTGCAGAGTGCCAGTCATATATTGGTTTTCTGATATGTTCATATAGAGTGATAGATGAGATAGTCACAGATCTTTTTCATTTTTGGCTAAGCTAGGATGAAAATCCTACTAAGAGTTTCCTTATGTGTCTTGTATGTGACATATATCTTAACTATTCTTACATAAAAATATTATATATATTATGACATAAAAACATACAGAAGTACATATAGACTAGAACTTCCCTCTTTTTCCCCCTTTCTTCCTGTCTTCAAAATAAACATATTAAAAATGTAGCTAGTGAGGGAAGATACCTTCTAGTGAAAAACTGCTATATTTATTATAACAAAGACATCTGTCTGCCCTCTTGAACACAATAAACCAGCAGGAACAAAACAAAACAAAACAAAAAAAAGAAGAAAGAAAAAGAAAAAAATGAAAACAACAATAACAGAATCCCCAAATCCAAAACCAACCCCCAAACTGTTCACATTAGTTGATAATATCATTCAGGACTAAAGATTCCTTTTGTCTTCCGTGTGATACTGAAAACTCTTAGACTGATAAAATCAGCAAGGACAGGGCAATTGTCATCGCTCATTTTATGACCCCAGGCATTGCTGCAGTGCCTCAGACTGCCTTGGCACCATTAGTCCCCAGACTGCTTCTGCTGATCTTAAAGAGGCTTTTGTTGGTAATCAGTACAGACTCCGGAATCCCAGGACACTACTGCTAGTTATGCTGAGCTAAAATCATAAGGAGTGCAAGCAATAACAAGCACCAAGGCCCACACTGACCCTTAGCAGCTGCTTATATACAATCATAACCGAGCAAATGACTTTCCAAATGAAAAGGCATGTTTTTGGAACTGATAATAAATCAATCTTTAAAGAACGAGAAATACTTATTAGTTTTATTCTCTACTAGGTTGTAAAAAAACAAATAAGAACCCCTGCCTTAGAGCCAGACGGCTTTCACATATATAGGGAGATTTAAAGGGGTTACACATCAAAAGAGGGCATTTTTAATAGTGCTCACATGACAGAAGAACACTACTGCATTTTTGAAAGTGATATACTCCAGCTTAATGAAAAGTAACTTTCAGAAACCCAACTAAACTCCCATCGAATCTGTGGTAATTAGTAAGAACAAAATGTATATGTTCTTATTGCGGAAAAGGAATAATAAACAACATTAATTCCGATGATCGTGAATTTCAATATCATGAGCAACGTGGTAAAACTGTTCTTGCTTCAAAAGTTTGAAGGTAATTAATAACAGAACTGATCTTTGTAGATGCAGGCAACAATGTTCCATGTGAGCGAGGAGGGGACTCCAGCACCGCGCACTGCAGAAGCTCAGTGCGGAGCAAGCGGCCATGCAGGGCGGCTGGAGTCACCGGCTCCTTCCTTCCCAGACTCACCGAAGATGAATCTCGTGGGTGAGGAAGGGTGAGATTGTCACTTGTGCTGTCCTGATAATGGTAACTTGTTTCTACGGAGAATCTATATTTCATTCTGCAAATGTGAAGAAATAACAATATTTCTTTTCTCTCTCTCCCTGTATATCAGCTTTGTAAATCGATGGAGTTTATGAGGAACAGACAGAAGGCAGGATTCATCTGGCTGAATTAGGGCTTTACACCTGAGCTGGTTAGCTTTTTGGAGGAATGATTTGTCTCATACTCAAGAGGAGAACATGTAAAACAGTTCAATTGACCTTGAAGGGAACTGAAGATGGCTGTGCCAGATGTAGATGTCTGTCTGCCTGGTAGAGATCTTAAGCTTAGGTGAAATGAAACTCATCTAAGAGCCATCCTCATTTTCCTTCCTTTTTTTTTTTCTTTTCTTCCTTTTGGTGGTTTTGTCTCCCAGGTCAAGAGTAGGACAGGACGTTGGTTCAAAATGAACGGTGTCATGTTTGGAGATGTGGTGTTGTTCTGAACTCTATCAGAAGACTACCACACCCCTCTAATGTTTTCTTCATAACATATTGACTGCTGAAGGACTGGCATAACAACGTAATAATAATAGAAGAAATCTGTTTTGAATTTCCTTAGAGTCAACGTCCTTATAAATCTAATAAGTACTTAATAAAGACTTACTAGGCACCATCTGCAGAACTTAAAAATCAGAAGTTCATTTCAGTCTAACAATTAATAAACAAAATCCTTCGGTTTAAAAATCACAAATATATCATCTGCATTTTTGCAGTGCTGTCCCAGAAAAATATTGAAGTGCTTTGAAAGTGGCTTGACCCCTCACTATAATGCTGCAAACAGAAGGAATGTTTTTACTGCCATTCTACGAAGAAGCTGAAGAAGTACTTCCATAGCCCAAACCTTGAAATGCTTGAGTGTTTTCTAAGGACCATTTTCATACCCATTGTAGGACATGAGGAAGAAGACAAGAAATACACTGAGGCAGAGATATAGAAAGGGTGGCCTCCTTTGTAGGTCCTGTGTCAGGGAGAGGCACCAGAAGCCCATGCTTCAGCTGAAGTCAGGTCAAGCATGCACAAGCTGATTTAGGGGTGAACGAGCAGGTGTTTTCTGAGAGTCACTTGGAGCATGAAATATGTGCATGCCCAAGGTGGCTGATGAGAAGAGGTAAGGCAAAGACAAGGAGACCATTGGAGACTCCAGTGAAGTCAGCCAGGCAGTTGAATAGATTCGCTTTTTTTACTGGCACAGTTTGCTGTTGGCACGTTGTCAGATGCCCAGTAACAATTAGGATATGTTAATTGGCAAAGGAAGTATGCTAATGACCATATGAATTGGATGCTAATAGGATTGGCAGGTTACTCTGACAGCTGAGCAGCAGAATAATATTTTAAGTAATAATCAATAAGAAGGTGAGGACACAGGTAGGTGCCCAGCTGACTGCTCTGAAGGCCTTTGCTCCTAAAAGCAAAGGTGTAATTTGGAAGTACTCGTGTGTGGGTGCTTGTGTTACTCTTGAGAGTAACTTTAATACCTCTCCCCTGGGGTCTCCCTGCAGAATAAATGTATGGTCTCTGACAGGGATGAGTTACACTCATTTGTCCAATGTGATGTGTTTAGGAGAGAGTAAATGTGTAGTAACTGCATGAATATTTGTTATTACCATGAAAGCCTTTGGGAAATGCAAGGCCATGTGGCTCATTCCAACCATTGCAATATTGCATGTAAGTGATGGAGAGACGCAGTCATCTGGAGAGACTGAGCTCTTCCAGTATAGAGAGAGAAGAGAGAAAAAAAAATAGAACCACACAAAAGACTGCCAGATTCAGTAGCTATAAATAGGTAAGGCAAATGGAGGGTACTGTCTTTTAACTCTGATGCTATCTATTTATTAGTATTTTATTCCTAAAAAAATATGTATGAATCAAACAAGCAAAAGAGTCTGTGAAGACTGGTGGTTTGTCTTTGAGTGAGTTTTTTTTTTTAAATCAAAATAGCACTTTTTCCTTTGGCTATTTTTCTGCAACTTGTAGAATTAATTGTAAAATCTCAGTTTTACCGAAGAACTGATGAAATGAGACCATTTCTAAGGACCATTGTGGCTTCACAAGGCTGTCATTGGGGTTCATGTTCTAAATCTCTCTGGCCCTTTCGAAAGTATCTGCTTATTGCAGATCTATTGAATTTCAGTTCTAAAGAATTTCTGTTCAGATCTTTTGATTTCACATCTAGAAGTTTCTAAGGCCTTAGCAAAGAGAGTAGTGCTTGGTTAGAGTGTTTATGCAGAATATAAGGATTTTTCAAAAGCGTGTGCACATGCCCCGGCTTAATCCCCTTTGTAACTTCTCTACAAATTTTCAGGTTTATCTGGAAATGTCCCAAGGACCTAGAATTGCGTCTTTCTGCATTTTCAGAACTGCTTTACTCTTATCCGGATTATCAGTTGCTATCAAGTTTTTGTTTAAACCTAGTCATCAGCAAGACAGTAGCATTTCCCCTCTCCAGTTTCCTTGACAACTTGACCTGTTTGTTAGGTATCTTACGACTCTCTTGGTGTAAGTTTCTAACGCAGAGCAGTGGGAAATGCTGCTTTCTTTTCAAAACCTTCCAGAAGAGCAAATAGTAGGGGTCTGAATTTGAAATTGCATTTACTTCAGAATGAACAGAATTGGATAAACATCTTCCTTTGCCTACAGAAGCTTCTGCTTCTCAGAAAAATATTTTATCACCAAAATATGCATTTGGGGAAAGAAAACTCCACTCCCACTATTCAATGAAATTGCTACTGTGAAAGTGAAATATGATATTAACTCATATACCAGGGAACTTCTGTGGAGTGAAAGACCAAAGTTTCAGTACCTCCAGGTATATTTTATAGCAGGACCTGGTACAATATAAGTCCTATGCCACCAAAACAAAACAAAAAAAAAAAAGAAAGAAAAAAAATACCCTTAAAACAGTAACTCCTGCTCAGGTCTTTCGGCCAAAGGGCGGCAATGCTTGCTATGCATGTTTTTCAGGCTGAGGATCCCAGCTGGAGAGAGTTGCCTCCCTATACTCAGGGCAATTCTCACCCTTCATCGGGTGGTGGCATAACCAGGTTGCTACCACTCTTGATCTTTCTCAGCAGCCTCTAAACCGATGTGTGCTGGTAGTGTTGAGTTCAGACAACATCTTGCTGCAAATGTGTCTGGCTTTGACCCCTTTAAGCTAGCACTGTCCTCTTCCCAGGCACTCTGCAGGAGATGTAGAAATGCTTAAGCATTCTGCATCCCACCACTAAGTCAAGATGTAGAAGTTAAGCACTGTGATACCAAAGACCTTTGCTGGTTTTGGCTTCAAATATTTTAAGTGCAAGACCTATTTCAAGTGGATGTGGCTTTGGCCCTGAAATTCCAATCCCATCTGGTAGAATGGAGTAGCATTTATCTTCCTTTTTCTTCTGTGATTTATATCAGATTTAAAGCTATTCCTGGTATAGACCATGACTTGATAAATATATGTGAAGTACTTGGATGTGTTGAGTTTCTGCCATAATTATAAATATCTAAGGAAGATTTTGCAAGGATGGATGCTATGAAATAGCTGATATTGAAAGAGGAGCTGATGACTTGTGACCTCCTCACAGCTGAGTATTTAGAGATTCTTGTGATATATGTAAGGTTACTATTGGTCTGGGGGACTGAAAAGTAGCAGTGGCTTCTTTTCAAGGTGATTTTGTTTGCCTACTAGTGTTTTGCCTCTGTTTTCACTTGCAGGAATTCAGTAGCTGGAAAACTGCACTTGGAGGGCTGCCAAAGGATGACATGAAGTGAGGGTCTTGGTGAAGTAAACATAAGAATGTAATGGTTTAGAATTAAAACAAGTATTAACAGTTAAAATGGATGCCTCAATCACTAGGGCCTTTCCCTCCAATAATGTTTCTTTTTGGAGAGTTGCATAAAGTTCATTGATTCAAAATGGTAGTGGATATTAGCTGTTCTAATTGTAATAATGCATTTTGTTGGCATGTATTTGGCACTGTCTCACCATCCACGTGTGACAGCGCTGAATGGAGCAGAGCTCTAACTTTGAAGGGGGCTTAGCACTCCACAACACTGCTCTTATCCAGGCACTGAGGGCAGGATTAAAACCAAAGGATTCTGCCACTGTCCTTGGTGACAAAACTGGCACCAGAAAGGAACTAGCCCTGTCACCTCCTTCAAGGTAGAGCAGTATTGCTGCCTTTACCAGTAGTGCTTACAAGCATGGGCATTTATGAGAGCCTAATTAACTTTCAGGACATCCAGGGCAAAGAGAAAAAGAACATAATCTCTATAGGTTATGTTGTGTCAGGTCTCTTTATTGCCAATCTTCATTGTATCTAGCTACTTATCTCTGCTTTCTGCTGTATTCAGCTATGATTTTTTTCCTCATAAAGAAATGAACTAAATGAGTGAGCTTGAAGACAGATTTTAAAATATTAAAAGCTGTCCTTCACCTCAAATCTAACTCTTATGTTAGTTATTTACATACATAATTTAATAACTTGCATATATATATTTATATATTATTCTGACGGTTGTAAATGAGACTGGACTCTGGAAAAATGTTCTGGTACATGGAATCTGAATATACACATTTGCATTGGTAAGGTACTAGTATTTATTTTGGAGGGCTTATATTACTTCTCATTGTGGTTAGTGGTTAGTATGACTATCATGTTTTTGCAGTATTACGTATCCGAGAAAATGTAATTTTTTCTATTCCTTTTAAAATCAAATTACAATGTGACATTCAATAAAATATCTTTTGTGCAGCTAATAAAAATGAGATCCCATCTCACTGCTTTGACAAATAAACCACACAAGTCAAAATACTGCCTCTGATACAGTTTATAGCTTAAGCTTTCATGTCAGCCTTTCCTATAAAAAAAGCCCCATTATTTATTAATAGCCTTCTATGTCTTAAAAGTTTCTTTTTCTTGTGTGGAGAAAAAATCATTTGCCTTTTAATGGGGTGTCAGATTTGTTTTCCAAACCTTCTAAAAGGTTATCGTTGTTACATATGGACAAGTGCTTTTTTCAGAATCAATGTAAACTCTGTTACCAGGGTAATTTACTGCAGTCCCTTGGTAGCTGTACGGAAAACTTAATTTCACCATTTTGCAAAGTGGAGGGGTGGGACTCTTTCCTTGTGGTTAACTATTTTCACATGGAGTGAAAAGAAAATGCATGCTTCTAGCACATACTAAATAACTGATGGGCTCTTACCCTCTATTTGAGTTCAGGGCACATTGGCAGTCTGGTAGGGTTCATGGCATAGAAGGATGACTGAGCCAATTAGATATACCATAAAATCTTTTGGCAATTAACTCCCAACTAGCCAAAAGCTTCAGACTAATGCTGGATAGTAAAAGCTTGTTAAATTTCTGTCCAATACCCACACACGTGCACACACAAATATCTGAGCCACATTTTTTATGTCAGAGAAATCTGTACTGACAGAAGAATATTCTATGAAAGATCCAGAGGTGTCAGGTTTGAGTCTATCTTGCAGTTTGATTTAAAAAATGACATGAGACATCAGCAAATATCAAATTCACACTTGTGCATTTAATTATAGCTTGCATTAGCAGCTACAGAACTTTATTTCCAAAAAGGCAATAATAGCAGTGCTTTCTTTTAACAAACACTACTTAGAAACAAACAAGCAAACAAAGAACCTAGAAACCACTAGGAATTGCTTATTATCTAAACATTTTTCTTTTACATTAAATTGATTTCTTCCTATGAGTACTTTCTAATAGTATTTTCTAATAGATTGTTTTATTATGTTGGAGTGTGGGCTACCTCTAGTCTGTACAAAGAAGAACGTGTTTCAGAGCAGGCATCAGATCTTCAAACATCATGACTGATGATCTTTCTGTCTACAATGGTGGCTGTTCACCTGATTTAAAGTAGTTCTCAGCATCCATACTGTGCTTAACAAATGTGAGTTGGTGAATTGGTTAATGTACTGGACTGATGCATGGTTGACTCTAGGCTTTCTGAATTTTGAACCTTGATCTCGTATCTAATCCAGTCAGTGTCCGTGTCTCCGAAAATCTCTGCGGTGTAATCTGAATCAGTCTCTTAACATTGGAGTGTATAAAATTCAAACTCAGCTTGGGAGTGTATAAAATTCAAACCCTAAATTAAAGGACTTGAGTGAAAAGATCACTTGCCATTTAAGAAACCAAAGTTTCTAATTCTTAAAGTGCAAAGACAAATCCATGAGAAAAAAAAAACCCTCAGTGATATTACTTTTTAAAATTGCAGTTTTAAAGTCAGCCTCAGGATTTTGAAAGCCTAGCTATTACTATGAATGCTTGGGGCTGGCAATATTCTTCCTGTGTTGTTATATATGTATGTGAATGGAGAATCTTGTCTTCTTTTCAAGTTTTCATATAGTAAATGAGAAAGAGGATTGGAAAGCCAAATCTGATTCTGATTCTATTAAAGCATCTTTAGACTGTTGCAGACAAAGGTTTAGTGGTCAGATATGCTCCCCAGAGATGAAGGAAAAACTGAAATAATATTTCTTGTTTAGTTCAAGAAGTTGAATCGCTCATCATGATCACAGACCAACAGCTCTCTCTTGCATCTCAACTTACTCATCAGTAAACTATTTGCTCTCCTGGCAGGAATTTGACAAGAAGTTCCAAATTGGATCTTTGAAAATTTTCTAATGGAAGATGCATCAAAACTAGAATGATAATTCAAAGACATCTATTTGTCAGTTAGTTTTTAGGACAGGCTTCTAATAGGATAAGTAAAGGGAAAACAAAAACAAAACAATCTAGAATGAGGCAACCTTAATTAATTCTATGAAGGACTTTGATAAATTTGTGAATAGGATCATGTAGCATCAGTCACCTATGATAAAAAGGAGCTGAATTCACTGACCCGCTATGTCCCATAGCATGTGTTCTATGAAGAGTTCTCCCATGAAATGCTTTCAATGAACTGTCATTTTCATATCAAGGGAAGACTTTGCCAGAATGTCTTGGATGATCTCCAAATATGAGTTCATCCTGAGAATTGCATTTTCAAACATGCTTGGCACTTGTCTAGTCGTACTCTCAGGAGAATTACCACCCACTTAAACACTTCTGAAAAACATACTTGTGTTACCTTCTCAGCAGGTTCAGTCTTTATCTCTTCTCCCTCAAAGAAGAGGGAGACAGAACCCTACGTGTATGGTCAATGTTGGTACTAACGGCTTTAGGGCTTTGATATCCAAGATGTAAGGGATTCATAGGAACATATTTCAAGAACATTTATTTCTCCACCATCCACATGCTTGGGAGGCGTTATTATAGATTTAGTGTTAGTGCTTCTGACTGAAGAAGGAAAGGATGTGCTGCACCCTCTCTAGCAGTTCAGTAGTTTAGATTTTGGGTAACTTCTTTCTAGACAGGAAGTCTAATGGCATATTGCAGTCTAGATGCTGCTTCTGTGCTTCTACAGTGCACTTTATGCATTCACAGGTAGGCTTCTACTTGACCTAGCTCAGGCAGAGACTATTTTGATGTTTCTGCCTAGCATTGTAGTCCCAAGTGTATTATGTGCTGTAAAATATAACTCTGACTGAAGCTTTAGGCCTAAGAGGAATAAGCTGTCCTTCAGTAAAGAAGCAGAATTTCAGCACGTGGAGGTCATCTGATCCTGCTTTCATCTAAATCCTTGGAGTACAGTATGAAGATGCAGCAGCACAACCTTTGGCTATCACCCAAAGTGACCAAAATCAGGCCATTACAAACCTTAAGTCTTCCGTGCAATTGATACCCAAGGTATGTGATACGTTGGTATAATACAAAGATAAACCAGATACATTTTCATGGGCTGTTATTAAACCATTTAGCTACATTATCGACATGTTTGTAATTTCATAGCTGGAATAGCTGAGTAAACTTCACAAGATTTCTTGAGTTTTTTTGCTAAAAGTACCAACTTGGCATTGGAGTCTGAACTTATCCCTCCTAATTACTGAAACATGAACTAATACTAGGAACCCCTTGGGATGTAGAAAAACTAGAAAATGGAAGATATTTGGAATTTCACTAGTATCTCCTTCATTTTGTGGCTCAGATATCATTGAAAAAACAAAGACCAAAGAAAGAAGTGCTCTGGTCCTAGTTGCAAGGCCATCTTTGGCCATCAGAAGGAGACACTGAAGAATAAGTCTTTCTCTGTACCTTGGCCATGAAACTTTTGACGTGCAAGGGACTACAAGGGGGTGAAACATGCTCAATTCATGTGCCATATGCCCTACATATTGGCTCAGTCTGCTCAGAATAACGAGACAGCAGGACATTCTTTGTGCTGATAAAGATTTTCAGTAATTTAGCCTCTAAAATGTAATGCATTTCCAGTGAACATCAGAAACTTTATTTCTTTTTTCAAAGATTTTCAGAGAGCTGCAAAGGAGAAGTTCCCATGCAAGATGGCATTCCCTGAAAAATATCCTATTCTTCCTTCAAAGCAGAGGATTCTAGGATTTCTCTATAGCCTTGTTGTAATATTGCCACACTGTACACAGTAAATGCTAGTTCTTTTATAACTTCATCTTTAGAAATTATTTCTGAACTTTTAAATATTGCTGCTACTACTTTTGTCACACTGTGGCAGTCACACAACTGTGAAAAAAATGCTCAGACTATTAGCATTTGGGACAGTTGCAACATCTGAAAATGAGGCCTTATAATAGGAAGTATTAAATAACTATAAGTCACTATACACATGCTCTAGCCACATAAGCTGAAAGATATAGCTAAAAAGGGAGGAAAACTCACCTCAGATATAGCATCAAGTTTCTGTGTGACTCTGCCTCTTATACGAGCTTACATCTGGGGCAGTGAAGTCATGGGAAGGTCAAATGATGCACCCAAGGTCAAAGACTGACAGACAATGACTGAGTCACTATCACAGCTTATGGAAGTTCCTGGCTACAAGCAAAGTACAAGGTAAGTGACACTAAGCTACATCTTCTCTCAATTTCCATTATGTTTCTAATCTCTCTTCACTACAGTAATGAATGATAATGAGTTGCAATCTTTTCTCTCGGTTGTTCTTGCTGCTGCATCGGTGACACTTATTGTTACAATAATGACATAAGTGGAGAAAAAAATTGTGCTAAATGATATTATGAATAAGTAAACCTAAATAACTTACAAAAAGAACGGCAGTTACAATAGCTTTTTAAAAAGGGACAGTCTTACTCAATGTGTCCTTAACAACCAGGTCACTCTCTCCTTTGTCTGGAATTGAAAGTACTGGTAAGAAAATGGACATGATTCAGTAATCTGCACATGTGAGGAAGCCTTACTAATGCAGGCAGTTAAAGTCCATGTAGGGATGTGCAAGGACAGGTACCTAACTGACCAATGATATTTACTGTGCAAAATCAGAAAGTAAGTCAGTTATCCCAGCCCCTGAGGAGCGAGCTGCTGTTGTGCACTTGCATTTAGAGACTGGTGAATATTAAGCATTTCAGACTCATGAGGAAGTGATTTTCAAGAGTGCTTAGTGGTCATAGTCTAGGTCAGATTTTTCCAAAGAGTTTAACATTCAACAAAACAAGATCAAAAGGCAAGAGGCTTTCAGTCCAGTTCTGTGCTCGGCAGCTCCAACTAGATGCATTAAGCTCTAAGGTGCTAAAGCCTTCTTAGTAGTCTGGTTGTTATCAAGTGCCAGACGAGGCAGGCTGTGAGGAGGGCATAGGAAAGGGTTGTCAGCTGCCCCTCTTGTTTCTATCTCCTTTCCATCCTTCCCTTAGTCCCTGTTTCCTGCTTCCCTGCTACACTTGCATCCTCAGCACAGCTTCAGCAAGAAAAAAAAATGCAGCACTGAGTTTGGAATGAGAAATGCCAGGGTGGAAGAGTACGGAATATAGATAACTTTGGGGAGAGGTGGAAAAAGACTCTTCTTGTGCGATGAGCAATCTTGCCCACCTTGGTGTTAGTCTTCTAAAAGGATATCCCATCCATGTGTGCTTGGTAACAGTATTAAGAAAGTTGGCAATTGGTGAAAGCTCAATAGTGATGGAATCCTTTGTGTATTTTATACTGAGAATAGTCCATACATTTGTTGTTATCCTCTTAGGGATTTTAGGCAATGTTTAGGGTTATACTTTTCCTTGGTTTGGTGAAATCCTGTTTTGTCTTGTTGTTAGCTCTAAACACATATGTGTGTGTGTATAAGACTATATATATCTATGTCTAGTATAATTATTTTATTTTATTTTATTTTATTTTATTTTATTTTACTTTATTTTATTCATTTCTAATTTGTAAGTTCCACTGTTATCATTCCTTTAATATCTTGTTTTGGAAATTACACTACTGGCTTGCTTTTTATTTAAAAATAGTATTTAATTCTAGCACAGACACAAACACAAATCCATTCATACTGATAACAAGTCCATCAGGGACTTAACGCTGTAACTAGTTACTTAGTAAACTTGGATTTAAAGGAAAAGAGGGGTAAAAGAATTCAAATGGTAGGGGAACATAAACTGTAAACCTTGTTGGATCTCCTGCAGGAAGTATTCTGTGATATGTGACAAGGAGAGCTAGACTTGCTTGCGCTGTTTCCCTATTTTTCTATGGCTAAATGCATCCCCTTCCTAAAACACTAAACTTGTTTATTAGCTTTTGCAGATCCTATAAATGTTTGACCATGCCTCCTGTTCAGTTGTTATACTGGTTATTTAGGAGAATCACCATTTCCTCTGGAGATGGGAGGGAGGGAAGTTATACTAAAATAATTGCTTTTGTATTTAGCTGCTCTGGTTTCCCAGGCCTCATCACATTCACAACATCAGTCAGAAAACCTATCATCCTTTTAATACAGCTGTTCATTGCAGTCACAATTTTTAACGTATGTGTTGGGTAAAGAATTAAGAAAAATTAAATGGATGTTAGATTTTTAACCTGTAGTTTGATGAAGTCTGTGTTATGAAGTAGGAAGTCTGTGTTATGAAGTAGAATATTTTAATGGCCCATCGAAGTAATTACAGATAGAAGTTCTACTAGTTTAAAGCATGTTGAAAGCTTTGAAACACCAATGCAGTCTCTTCATCTACCTATGTGTTGCAAAGCTCTAGCGATCAAATATTATTGCTACCTGGCTACTAGCTCCTATAAAATCTATCATAAAAGCCCAGTTGATTATTTCTGTGGTGTCCATCATATTAGGCAGAGGTGTACTGAAGTCGCCAGACCTGAGAATTGCGATCACTTAAAAAAAGGTGATGTTAAGAGTGAAATTACTCCTCGTCGTAGCTGAAGTAGCTATTACCTCTGTATCACTACCCAAGTCTTTCAAGCCTTCTAGGAAGAGATCATGATAACTTTTTATTTCATTATGCAACTAGTATAGTAAGTAACAAGCAAAAATACTAATCCATTTGCTGAATTTATACCGGTTTTGTGAATAATCTGTAAACAGCTTTTGATTTTCTTGAAGATATTTACTATTCTGAGCAGCTTAATGCTTTCCAGGAATGTTTCTGGTTCTGCAGATTTGTTTTGAGTATTTGATACATGCAATTGGACCTTTGCTGGTTAATTTAACAGCTACATCACACAATATTGTCTGTTTCTATCTGCAATGAGCATAATTCTTCAAATTGCGTATCTGCTGGGAATACTCATGTTTCTGAATTCACTATTTGCATTCTATGAGTATTCCATATATTCACTTAACATTCGGTTTCCATGAATGTTTCATGTACCTTGTACTGGTTAATAATATGAAGAGATTCTGCATTTCCAAAACTCTGTCTGTGGTAGGGAATTTACAAAGATATTTTGACTACATTTAGCCCACTAACCATTTGCAAACAGACAGGATTTTGGAGGGTTCTCAAAGCCTCTTCTGCTTCCTCCAACAACCCATCATAGTGCCTCTCTCACAATTTTTGTTTAACTGGAATGTGTTCTGAAAGTTAATGAAAACGAAGCACACATGCACACACACACACAAGAAAAGCCCAGAGCAGTATTTCGAGTCCAGACTTTTCTATTTTAGGAGGCATTGGCCCAGCTCGGGTCAGCAATTAGGTGATTACTTGTTTATTCTAGTGAAACTTTGTGAGAAAATAAACTGTTGGTTTTTATGAGAAATCTACTTGCAAGCCCTTTCCAGACAGCTGGAGAACTCCTGCATTTCTTCCAGTGTACTGAGCATATTCTTTTTGCTTCCATATACAAATATTGGGAGTCATAAAACTAGCAAATTTGTCTGTCTGCATTCAGATCCACTCCAATATTTTTGCCACTCTTCCCTTTTTCATGTCACAGCTCTTCTCCCTTTCCTGTGGTCACAGTGGTCCATATGGCTCGACAAGCAGTTTCCATCTCTGATTAAATTTAAGCAGCAACAGCTGTTTGATGTCGGACTGGCAGTCCTGGACGTGGCTACCCCTCACCCTCCTCCTGCCTGTCAGTCTCTGGTCCCCAGCCAGCTCCTGGTGTGCAAGGAAAGGGGATGTCTTGAGCCACCACCCTATACCCACTCCCAGGATCCTAACTTTGTTTTTCAACTCTATTCTGGGACGAGGAGGAGGCTTTCAGGACGACGGTGCTCCAGAAACATGACTTTGATGGGGCTGTCATCAGCCATCTGAGACTGCTCTACTGGGACTGTCATCAGAGCCTGGCAGTTTGGCAGACGTACAGTCGCTCAAGTACCTGTGGAAATGCAGTGTGGGGAGATGGATTATAATAATACTTGCAACTCTTCTACATTTTAATCATGATATACTTGCTTGTAAAGAGAATTTCAATGGCACTGCACATTACTCATTTTTAAGGAAGCTTGGCTGCTGCAAGGCTTAAATCACAGCATTTGCTACTTGCTTGATGCTAATTTGGGCCAGTTCCAGCCAACGGAGTTCCTTTTCCATGGTGTCATTTAATTACACATTTACCCACGCTTCTCAGCTAGTAAGAGCCTTAATATATGGCCTCTTAATCTAATACTGATCTATTAAAAAGTACACTCAGTATTTTAAAGTGTTAGACAACAGATGGAATTGACAGTTTTAATAGGTAGCAACTAACATCATCTCCCAATCTACACCTCTGTATTGGATTTCAAGCAACTGATATCACTGTGGACATGTGCAGATATGGGGCTTGCATTTAAAGTCAGAAATTCAATCAATAGCCTGTCTCTCAACAGAGCTTACTAGATTATATCGGTTAGAAGTGACCATCTGGCCTAATCTTGGGAGTTCTGAGGTATCATGTAGATCTTTTTCACTAATGTCATTTTTATTTGGTTAACATTAATAAACTGTAGCAAACATTGCAAATCTTGCACTTCGAAGCTGTAACTCAATTTTTGGCTTTTACATGAGACAAGTCAAACATCTGCTTCTCTAGAGAGAATGTGTGTGAGAGAGTAAGAATAAGAAAGACACAATTGCTCAGAAGATTTTACTGTCTTTCTAGATTCTGTGAA
The DNA here is from genome assembly GCF_059628265.1 of Tinamus guttatus. Lineage (NCBI taxonomy): Eukaryota > Metazoa > Chordata > Aves > Tinamiformes > Tinamidae > Tinamus > Tinamus guttatus. The sequence goes on from NW_028288668.1 coordinate 1,342,735, forward strand.
ATGATGGAAAGTGGCAGTCTTTTTTATTTCCTAAAAGAAAAGCATGTTACTAAAAGATATCCAACAACTAATGTGATTATTTTTGTGAATACAAAATATGGAGAGAAATATGTGTATAGCACTGGGGGGGGGGTTGCAGTTGCAGAGTATTCTATGATCGTGATGAAAGAAGAACACACATTACATATTCATCTACTAGATTTATGCTACAAATAAAGTCCAACTTTTAATCTGGTACAGTCAACATATATCACGGATCTGTGATCAGCAATTTAACTCTTTCACAGCCAGAATGCTAAACTCTGGAAACCCACCTTTTTTTTTTTTTTTTCTGCTGACACTTCTTCTCTCTCTAAAATTTATTTCCAAATTCCATTTTTGTTTGGGTGAACAATGACTCTATTAAAAGTTCAGAACTGCTCTTTTCACAAGAAAAGAAAAGAAGAGTCAGTTTCCCAGATCTAATTATAACTTTATATACATCACAATGGTGATACAGTTATGTAAAATATTGTCTTTGGGCTTTGATATTGCAAAATAAAAATGAAGAGCAATTAGAAATGGACCTGGTATAATTAAAAGCCCTGATTTTCTGGATATATTTGCTTTTGCCTTTCACTCATTTAGGATCATTTGAAATTTTTAAAAACACTATTTTTTTTTGGGATATATGGATGTTTCCAGATAAAAAGAAACTGTCACAATTCCCTTCAAAACACCAGTACTTATATAACAGAAAGAATCAAAACGGGAGACGGGGTCATGTCTCTGGTGGGGTTCAGTGTCCATGTATCAGCATTGCCACTGGATGATGGTGGGGGCAAGTTGGAGGCCGAGGCTTGCTACCCAAAGATGTCTCACCCACTCAGCTCTTGCTCACATGATGCTCTGCCCCAGCCCGTCAGCTGTGCGGGAGCAGCTTTTTGTATGAGGTCCTGGACAACTGGACCTGGGCACCATTCAGTATCAGCCCTGCAAAAGGGGGATTCCCAGCATGACCCCAAATTTGGACTTGTGGTGGCATGGCCAAAGAGTGCTGCACGGCAGGCCATGGATAGGGATGAGTAGTGGTAGGGAGGGGGAAAAGCAAGAGGTTGGTGACTGAGCACTGCAAATGGAAACAGAGTGGAAGTCAACTGTAAAATGTATGTTTTATTTTCCACTCATTTTTGCCACTCATTAAAGTGGTACCTGTCAATGAAAGTCTTGTTGGAGAGGGCAGGTAAGAGGGTTTGGATTAGAAGTCAAAGATGTATGTTCTTCTCTTGACCTTGGTACCCAGAACCACAAGAAGCTGGCAAGTCCTTTTAGCTCTGTGTGTCCTAAGTTTCTCCATCCTAAAATGGTGGGATACAGAAAAATCTGAAATACAGAAAGTCCTTTACATGTTCAGAAGAATTAGAAAAAAAGATTTCTAATAGTATTAAGATAAGAAGAAAATTTTCAAGCTGGAAGGAAAATAGAACTTTGAAAAACTATTGTATAATCAGAAATAGTACTGTAATGCAATAGTACAGTGTACAATAGTACAATGACTTTTTTTTTTTCCCTAGAAGAAAGAAATTTTGGTAGAAACTGAACTTTCTTGGATGTGATTTATTTTAACAGATAATATTTTGTTTTTTATTTTCCTGTCCTATGGTGAAAAGTAAAAGGCTGAAATGAATTTCACCATCTGATATTTTTTCAGCCCTCTCCATCAGATTTTTTATTCAAAGCATGTAAAAAATATTGTTTCTTTCAAAATACATCACAGGCCATTTTCTAGTCAGCTCTAGCAAGGGAATGGAATTTTGCATAGCAAAGAGAGTCTGCAAATATGTCTTCACTTTTTTTTTTCTTGGTACCTGGGAATCTAGCAGAATCTTGAAGTTGTCACTGACCAAATCTGCTCTTGAACAATGGTGAGAATGCCTTTCAAAGTGATCTGAACATTTTGCATTATTTGTTCACAAGAAAAAAGGTAAATATATTTGCCAGAAGAAAATTTCTGTTGCTAGTAGTTTATTGGCTAGTAGGAAAACACAGCTAATGGCTTCTTCTATGACAGCCGACTATGCTTGCACAGTACATTTTTTAACTTTCTGTTTTTCACCATAGTTAATAAATCAGAATGCAGATGAGAGATTCATAGTTAATTTTCAGCAGCTAGCACAGCATGTCTCAGCCTATAAAGTCCTGGTAGTCTTGGGCTGTGAATTCCTTGATACTGACAAGCCAAACAGCTTAGAAATTATAATTATAAGTTACAAGTGTCTTAAGGGTTGTTCTTCTGACATAAAACTAATTTCATGTTTTTATTCATAATGTGAAAGAGACGAGAGGATAGAGCCTTATTTAGATTGAGCTCCCAGAGTTATCACAGTCTCTGTGTCCTGATTATAATGGGAAGAGATCACTTGCTGCATTCTTTGTAGCTACTTGGCTCTTTCTGTGTGATTTTTTTTGATAATCATGCTAATGGAAAGTGGGATTTCTTCACACCTTTCATGCCAGCTTTGTTCATTGGTAAATATCTACTGGTTCCTTTTTTAATATATATATATATTTTCTTTCCTTTATGGCAGATGCATGATAGTGTATTGGGTTGTGAGAACTGGTTCCATCTTGAAACATCCGTTTTCATAAGTTGGCCCTGATTCCTCTGTAGTGGAGAAATGCTTTGTCAAACTGAATTTTGACTGCTTCGCCCACTTCCATTTTATATTTTTAGAGTCGGCCTAACCTGTTGAGTCTGTGCTTTTGCCTAGACACAGGAAGGAGATTGGGATAAAACAGTTTAGGAGAGCAAGGGGAGTCCCTGTCATGCATTTTCTATGCACGCAAAATCATGGAGATCGTAGCTCTACCAAATTCCCTTAAGGCTTGAAAATTAGGAGGTGTCAGATATTGGAAATCAAATGAACATCATATGTTCTGACCAGTATTTTAGGATTTCAAAAGTGGTTCTCATGTCAGCAAAGGGCTAAGAGCTGAAGGATCATGGAGAAAATGTTTTCTTTCGTTCACTCTTTCCCAAATGTAGTTTCATAAGGTTAGGGTTGCAACCTATGTGCAGCAAAGGAGGCTCAGTTTTACACACAGACATTCTCATTCTGTAAGAAATAATGGGAATTTTTATTTCTTCAGAGTCAATTGTCACATCTCTGTAATTCTAATTTACTTGACAAATAGGAATACATTCTCTATTTGTCTTTTCACCTACAATAAGGAGTTAAAGAACCTTACCTGAGTTCTTTCTTCTGCATTCATCCAAGATTATTTAAAAAAAAAAAACAGATATGGATTTTTCTGACATAAGGGCTATGCCACAGAGAAATGAGAACTGCACAGTTATTTGCAATACTTACTTGCACTTGATGCTGGCCCAAGGCATGGGAAGGCTGGATGCTATTTCCTGTTTCTGTCCCTGTTCTCCAGTGTGGCCTTGGCCCATCTTCTTCATATCTTTGTCTACATCTAATTGTGGACCAAACCACAGGGCTCCCAAAATCACCCTGTTCCTTGTGTTTGTATGTGGATCAGTCCATCCAGATCTCAACCCAGATCCAGTTAGAAGGAATAGTGGTGGAGAAGATGAAACTTGAGCTTGTCTGTTTCTTTGGAAAATGGATGGGATATTGGCCCTGAACTCTGCTAACAAATGTACTGCTGGGGCTCCTGCATCTAGGAACAGGTATCCACAGAGTTGGGGCAGGAGCTAGACTGGATTTCATCCTTTGCTGAGCCTGGAACAATGTAAATGTGAAATTTCACCTCCTACTACTTTGTCTACATTTGTCTTTTTGTGCAATAATTTCTTGAGGAGCAGGGGAGCTCTCTTATCTTTTCATGCAGTGTCAAATTTATTCTAGTCATATTAATAGTACTGTCTATGCTACCCTATTCAAGGTTAGCAGTCCATCATCAAGTCAAACCAGTCCATCAACTCTTTCTGTGTTGTACTTCATTTTCTTTTTCATTTTGGCTGCTGCTCTACCTGTGGGTGTCATTTGGATTAAACTGTGATGCGCCTCTTGCTAGACCCACTGAGACAGCATGTGAAAGATAAATATATATATAAAAAAATCCAACCTGTGGTTTCTGGAAAACGCACTATGATCTTTGCATTAGTAAAGATAAGACTCTAACAGGGCAACTGATAAAAGAGAGCTCAAGAGATTCAGGAGAGGGACTTATGTGAAGAAAAAGCAAGTCAACTGTAAGGTACGCTTGAAAGGCAGGATTTTGTTAGTTCATTACTTAAAGCAGCCGGAGGAGACATTCTCAGTTCTGATTAAGTTTTGATTATAGAGGCTTGTTTTCATATTCTGAGATGTTGGTCCTTGCTGGGCCTATTTTCGTAAATACATCTGGAATAACTTTTTAACAATAACAGGTGAAAAATCTCTGGCAATCTTATATTGATCCCCACCTCCTTGAAGATTATTTTGTCTAAATGTGATATAATTATTCTTATTATGTGCATTCCAAGAGCAAGAGACATTAAATTTGCTCCAAATTTGCTGGGTCTGGAGACTTCAGACAAAAATAACGAGTCTGGGAAAAAAAAGTGTGGGGTCTGGGAGCACAGGTTGCTGTGTTGGATAGGAGAAGTGTTACACACTGGGAAGTTGAGAGGGAAAAAAGGAGATAAGAAGGAGCTGCAATAAGGCTATGCGAAAGAGAGGGAAACAAAGGCAAGAAGAGAAGTGCTGTTGTGAATCTACTGTTCTGAACAATGTATAATTAAGCAACTTAATGACAAGCTGAAGTATCACACCAAAGGCCTATTCTTGTGCATCCTTTTTTGTGTGCAAAGGATCTCTAGGAGGTCCCACAGTATTCCAGAGGTATGCTTAGCTTTTAGATCAGCCCATAGATCATAACTAAAATGGAATTTAACATTCTCCATGTTAATGTGCCTAACAGTCCAACCTCGTATATACAAATGGAACAGTATCACTGTTTCTGCTATAAAGAGATACTCAAAGTGGAGGATTTTTCTCCAGCAAGAGAGAGAAATATTTGCTGTATAGCTCTAATTGCATGTCTCACAAGCAGGAAATGGTGATATACTATGATTAAAAATATATGACAATATGTTGTATAAATTACAGAATAAATTTATGTCTTTACCTTGAAAATCTACCTCTTCTGACATGCTGATGTGGTCATTTCAGTGGAGGAAGAAAGGTGGAGAGAGGAAACCTGCAAAGATTTGAAGGTTAAAAATGTTGGAAAAAAAGGCCAATGGTTTACTTTGCATGCAAATAAGTGATTCATCACAAATCCATAAAGCAATTAGTAATGAACTAATGATATTGCTTAACAACTGTATTTTTGATTAACATATAAATAATTTAAGTGAGTATTTCTTTAGTCATGCCAGTTTCGGCTATTATTTACTGCCCTTGTCACGGCTGCTCTTAGATCACATGCCCCTTATAAAGCATTTCCCAATCTATTGCAAGGACCAGTTTGTTTTAATGCGCTCAGTTAACACCGCTGGAGCTATTAACAAGCTTATTAGCATAATCCATTGTGATACATCATTGTATAAAAGTTCAGCGCCACAACCGAATGGGACTGCGAAATGGCTTTGAAGATTTTATGATACAATAACTATCCATTTGATAAGCAATTAAAAACATACTCGGAGACATCGAGAGTGAAGACAATGGCAACATAAGAAAAAGGAGAGCGGGCGGCTGCTGCCTGGCGTGCGAACCACAGGCGGGAGTTGTGCTGCTTCTCTGCCTTAGTCACAAATTGCTCCTGGCTGAGGGGCTCTAACGCTGCAGTAACAAGTTGGGCCCAAATTGGCCTTTTTAAGCAAGAACAAAAAAGCAGGTTATGGCTCAGCATCTTCTGCTGGCTCACCCATGATCAATTTCTGGACCTCTCCAAAGAACATTTTAATATGCACTCGGACCTTTGATTATATGTTGGCCTTTTACTTCTCTTAAATTTCACATTCCTGTTCCTAGCTGTATGCATTATTCTTAGTGAACTTCTGCAGAGAGAAATAGAATAAAGGTTACTGGTTACATTATCACAAATTATTGTTTGAAACTTACTCTGTGTAAGATAATTGTGTTGTGCTGTTAAAAATGAATACACAACCAAAAGAGAAGCATTTTTATTGTGAAAAAGTAGCTTTTTAAGCTTTTCTACAATAGGCTCTGATATGCTAAATAACACTTTTGTTAAGGTCAGTCTTGATTCTCCAGAGATTATCTGACCAAAATTTCCATTGTCCATATAATAGGAAATATTCATGATATTGTGCACTCATACAGATTTTTTTTCTACCAGCTAACTTAAATGTCTTACACACATCAATTAATTCCTCCTCCTGATGAGGAATGGCTTGGACAGCTGATCTTTTAGGCGGTGTGATCTCATGGCTTGTATAGAAAATGGAGATTTAGTTTCTAATCTTACTGTCAATGCCATGCTGTGTGATTATATGCAATGTTCTCCACTTGCCACGGAGTCAGTTTCCCTGTTTTAGAAACTGAAATCAAAGTATCCAGCTTTTTAGATTTCTTTGGCATTTTTTCATGAAAAAATATTATATATTTCACATATGTTATGTGAAAGATTTTACCTTGAAGTTGTAACCTAGGGCACAAAAAGGTTTAAATTATCCTAAGTCCAAATCTAGTTGCATCAAGAGGTGAGCATTATATTTTTAACTGTTTCAAAATTGAAACCTTTAATTGTTTTAAGAATGCATGGGAGGTGGAAGTGCACACAGTCTGAACCATTTCCTGATATATATATCTTTTTTCCTCCTTTTTTTTTAATGAAAAGGAGAACCCATATCTTAGGGAAAACAGATGAGAGAGATGTTCCTGCCCTCCACAGAAGGACTGTATCACTCTTGAGATCACTCACAATAACAAGCTATCTTAGAATGGGAAGAACCGATTTTCTATTGTCTTTTTCTTTGCAGTCATCCTGCTAAGAGACACTTTTAAAACTAATTTGTGGTTAAATCTTCTGAAATTTTGTGTGTGAAAAATAGACTTTGGAAATGAGCAGATTTTTGGTAAAACACGTGGTTTTCATTCTATTGTCTGAAGAACTAACATTGTAACAAAGTATTCCTGCTTTCCAGCTGTGATCTGCAGGTATATTTCTCCCTAAAGACAAAATTAATCATGTCATAAGTGGAATAAAGTTTTGCATTTTCTGAGTATTGAGAACACACAAGAAAAAGAAAGAAAGCCAAGAAGTAATTCAAGTAATGACAAGTATTAGTTCCTAATAAGCTAAAGAATTAGTCAGAAAATGTATTTCTTTTGAATTCTAAGCCATATATATATAATCATGTAGAAATCATGTGGCAGCAGCTGGAGGTATGAGGTACATTTTTAAAAAATCACTTATCTAAGTGGCAGCTCTGCGCCAAGTTCAACACAGCCACTTTGATCAGTGAGTATCGTCTGGGAATCCCCAGGCATCAGGAGAGATTTGGGCATCTCTGATCTGCCAGGGTGGTTCCACATCCCTTCCCCTGCTCCTGGAGGTGGACAGAGCTGCTGAGGGAGAAGGGGAATGACCTGAATCTTCTCCAAGTTCTGACAGCTCCTGGGAGAGCTCCTTAGAGCTTCCCATGTCAGTAGGTAAGAACTGGCTTGGGATTGCCCCACTTACTCTGCTTGATGCGTCAATTTTGTGCCACCTGAAAACTGGGAAACCACAAAGGTGGAGTGAAGCCACATGAGTCTCCTACTCGAAAGAAGTCCTATATCCTCCTCCGTGAAAGCCTTACTCAGGTCTTACCTATCTATTTGTTTGCTGAGAGATTGGGTGATACACAGGCTGTCATCATTTTAAAGTGGGTTCACTCTCAAAGCTGCGGGCTTCATCTGAGTGCAATGTGAAGCATCATATAGCTCTAGCCAAGGAACTGCAGCTCATTTAACAGATAAATTGCGATGACAAAAATGGGATGATTTAAATATTAGAGATCAACAGGGGAGAGAGCAAGCAAGAGATAGAGAGGAAGAGAGAGAGAGAAAGCTCGGCTTCCTTTATTACAGCCATCTTAGTACTTCGACAACAGGTAGCACTATTACATATTCCCTTTCCACTTTAAAGCTCTTGTAATTTCCTTCCTCATGTCGGGGCGATTTTATTCATTGTTTCCTTGCAGCAGTGATTGATGTTCTGAGCTGCTAATCTCTCTGAGTGATAACTATTTTCATGTAAGTCCATGAGTCTATGACACAGGCTGCTCGGCCAGGGCTACTGCTGACTACTTATTTTGTGCCTCATTTACATTTCAATCTTGGCCTCATGAATGTAAAACCTAGGCTGCAAATTAATAACAGGAAGAATATTAGACCGCTCAAGAGTGGGGGAACAATGCAAATCCACCAGAGCACAAGGCTCTACCATTGTGTTCCGGGAGGGACTCATTTATTGGCCGGCAGTGAATGACATTACAGAGAATGGCATATCCAGAGTGACACAAATTTATTTCTGTCCCCAGCGCTCCAGTATATTTTCATAGAATCAGGGGGCTATTTGTCTAGGGACAATTTAGTTTCCATGAAAAATTTAAATGGTTTCTGTGGAGATAGTGGAGTGAAATTTAATTTGTTTCTCATTTACTACAGCAGGTATGAAAAGGAGAAAAATTGGATGTCTGATGGGCTGAAATTGGTGCTGTCCCTCCCCACTATCCCCAAAAGGCCTGTGGGCCTATATCATAGAGATTGAGCAAGACTACCTCATCCCTCCCCTTAGAGAATGGTAACCTTAAACCAACTTACAGAAAACCTTTGGGGAGGCTGCCAATCACCCTGAAAACAACATTTCCATCGATCCCCTGTCTGTGTGATTTATGGCTTCATTTTACGGTAATTGAGAATTAGTGAGAAGATTAGCAAGGCTCAACACTTCACCTTGATATGCACACTAAGCACCGTAATTTGTCACTAAGGGATGTCGGACACTTTTTTAGTTACATGGGGTTCCTATCTAATTGAATTTGGGGATAACATGGAAATTAATTTGACACAGGAAAATTTTGAATACAGCCATTTCCTCTATTGTAATGCACAATACCGGGCTACATTCAGGGGCAGCTATATTGATCCTGATCACTTTCAATTGTGGCCAGCTGAAGGATGGAATACACTAAATCTTATTTAAGCTCATATGAAAGCAGTTCATCTGCAGCAATCTGTGGCAGATAAAGAATATTACCTTTCATTTTGTCTGACTGCATCAAGATGAAGTTTTGAAAATTTACTTCTTGCAGCAAATATACCAAATGTCTAAAGTCAACAGTTACAATTCAATTACAGACCAGCTCTTGTGGGCTGTTTACAGGGTAATTTGCTACTTAGGCAGCAAATGAAAATACTAACTATACTCTCCATGCATAGAGAAGTTACAGCGCATGGAGCAGCCCCAAGGAATGAGAAAGAGAAAAGATTCTCAAGTTCTCTGCAATTTAAAGCGCTGGCCATTGCATTAGTTTCATTAAAGGCTGAACAATTTCATACACAGTTTTTTTGTTTGTTACTGAGCCATCTTGTGGGAAGTTTATTTTATCTATCATCTTAGTTGCTTATCATCAGTCACAAGGCCGAGACACAGTACAGATCTTTTCATATATAAGAGACTCTACCACAAGACTTACATTCATTTACATTTTTATTTTCTTCCAGATTTATTTCTTATAAGCCCCCTTTATTCTGTATTTTACTCTTCAGATAACGATTTTGGTTTCAGCACACTGATTACAGCACAGGGCTATGAGGATGATCTGCCTGGAATATCTGCCCTATGAGGAAGGACTGAAAGAACTGGGCCTGTTCAACCTGGAGAAGAGAAGGCTGAGAGGAGACCTGATCAGTGTATATAAATAAGTACCTCAAGGGAGGCAGTGAGGAGGGTGGTGCTGGACTCTTTTCAGTGGTGGCCACTGATAGAACTAGAGGAAATGTCCAGAAAAGAAAGTATCAAAAGTTCCACAGGAACTTAAGGAAAAATTTCTTACCAGTGAGGGTGACAGAGCCCTGGAACAGGCTGCCCAGAGAGGTTGTGGAGTCTACTTCTCTGGAGATCTTCAAAACCTGCTTGAACACAGTCCTGTGCCATGTGCTCTAGGTGACCCTGCGTGTGCAGGGGGGTTGGACTAGATGACCTCTAGAGGTCCCTTCCAGGGTTAAGCATTCTGTGATTCTGTGATTATAGGAATCATTTCCCAAGAAAGGTGCTACTTGTAAACAGAGAAAGCAAATCTTAGCACTGTATGTTGGAGGGTCCGTGGCTGGGATATTTATGAGCCTTCTTTACTAGACCATCTGGCTTGCTTTGTCTATATATTCTTAGTGACAATTGGCCCAAGATGAGCTGTAATCAAGATATATTATTCATCCTCTATTATTATTACATGATAGAGTTTAATCCAATCATATTTTCATTGTTGTTTGGAAAGGCTTTCCAAAGGTTTAATGGCAATAGTTGTTATTATTGCTGCCAGGTTTAGTAATTGCAGGTATATCTCAGCTCCTGTACACAGTGAGGACATTCTCCACTGAGCAGGCATCAAGAAAGTATGTAATGACCAAGAAGATACAGTTCTGATCAATAGATCTTACCTGGAGCCCTCAAGTTGTGGCCATTCAACTTGGAAGAAATGCTGCGCTGAAAGCTGCCCGGAGACTAAATTCCCTTGGATTACTGATGGCAAATGACAATTGTTGTCAGCACCTTTGTATCCCAGAGTACTTCGTTTTCCTATAAACATACTACTTGGTAGCATGTGTTTACCTGAGAGCTGTAGTGGTGTGATGACACTTTCTTCATCTGTAGCTTATGTGGGCAATATTATGAGAGAAGTCAAACAGGAAGAAATGGCATTGGTGTGTTTACTGATTTTATTACTTAAAAAGTTACTTTTCAAACTAGTAATATAATTTGATAAACTTTATTAACACTGTATATATAGCATATGCAAGATTTTAATTAGGTCACAGTCCCACAGATATTTACATTTTATACTGGGCTGGAAAGCTGTAACCACTATCATTTCTTTGCCCCTTGCACACATCCTTCCTGCCTCATCTTCCACCCCTTCCCACAGTATAAAAAGAGAAAAAGAAAATAAAGAAGGAAAGAAAGAGAGAAAGGGGAAAAGAAAGAAAAAACAATAACAAGAGAAAGACAGAGAGCAAGCAAGGGAAAGGAGGCAGACAGGGAAGAAGGAAGGAAGGAAGGAAGGAAGGAAGGAAGGAAGGAAGGAAGGAAGGAAGGAAGGAAGGAAGGAAGGAAGGAAGGAAGGAAGGAAGGAAGGAAGGAAGGAAGGAAGGAAGGAAGGAAGGAAGGAAGGAAGGAAGGAAGGAAGGAAGGAAGGAAGGAAGGAGATGCAAAACACATGGGAATGTAATTTTCTCAATGTAAAAAATGTATTCAGTATGTGAAGTCATATCACCTTAGGCTCTGATCTTGTTAGATTTTAGAAACTGAGGGTTATATACAAAACAAAATTTACACCTTCTAAGGTTGGACTCAAAGCAATTTTAGGTACCTATGTTCAAGATTTCTACCATCAGAATCTACACTCTCTTGTTGCACTGGGATTGCAAGCAGTTCTATATGAGAGACACTGTGGTCTTTGACTATGAATTACTGAGTGCTGAAGACAGTGCTTCTGAGTCTTTACCAGAGACCATTTTCCGCTTCTGAGTCTTTACCAAAGAGCGTTTTGGTGCCCAAGTCCAACCAGAGCTGAGGAAAGTCGTATTCTTTCTCATTTAACTCCCCTGAGGGTCTGAGAAGAGAGGTGTTCTTACAAGACTCAGCTCTTAAAGCATAATGGAAGTTCTCACTTTCTTTAGAAGTAGAGTTTTTAAAGCAATTTCTTAGTGGTCAGAACCTCCCCAGGAAGTGGCATTTCTAGTTCAATTTCTGCCTTTGCCTGAAGAAATTCCATGTCAAATCAGTCACCTTGTCACAAGGCTACTGGCTGTTCTGTGCGTAAATCCCTAGTGATCGAATGTATTTTCTAGCAGAGAGAGAGCAAACATGTATGTTTCTATCTTCTAGCTCAGAATATGGGGCTATTGTTGAGGAGATGGGGCTTCTGGTTCTCATGAAGTATTACTGTTTTCTATACTAGACCCATTAGATTGGTTTCCGTTTTTCACAGAATGAAATGATAGTTTATGTGTATTTGTCCAACTCTTTTAAATAGCTTCTTATATTTGTAGTGTAATATTAATCAGTGGGATTGTCATCTATTTTATTTTGACATCTTCCCCAAAGGAGAGCTGTCTTCAGGAGATATATTTAAAGAATTTTAAATATATATGCATGCAAGAGTTGCTGCTTGTTTATGTTAGTAAAGATGATGCCATAAAAATGTTGATGAAGGTGATGAGCTTTGTTATGATGTTTAGTTCTTGTAAGATAGATACAGTTCTGCAGAGTTGGGATGGCTGAGAATGTGTAGACAAGTGGTAGTGAGTGGTGCAGACTGTTCTGTCATCCTAGAACTTAAAGCTTTATCTTCATCTTCCTGGTCAAAGTAACCAACAGATTTATCTTCAACATGATAATCTAATTAAATTCCTCAGAAGAAGTAGAGTGTAGGGACAAAATATCTGTTATTGTCTCTCCTGCTGCTAAGATGTGGTGCAATGTACACTATCAACTGGTGTTTACTAACAACTGCACAGTGAGGTACATATGGTGCATTGCTGTAATCTTGTTGAGGGGGGCCATGTCTCTCATCTTACCAGTTAGCAAGATGAGGTAGAGTTCAAATAAGCACTCACGATTCCTCTGATTTGGGAGCCCTTTGACTGGAAGCAATCCTAATCTGTGAGTTTATGTGAACTGCTGCAGTTGCATCATTTTTCACCAGAGAAGGTGGAATTGTAGCTGCAGGCTTTCCAAAATGTTTTCCTTGGACCCTCCTAATTTCTCATTTTTCATACTCAGCTGGTGGCTACCAGTGTATGAGCTGGGGTGAGCTTACTTGTTCAAGAACTAGAACAACCTGATGACTGATGTTGTATGGTTATTTATGGAACAGGAAAGTTAGACCTGGATACCATACATAATGATTTATATTGATTTAGGATGTTTCAATGCTCATCTAAGAACTCTGAGTATAAAGTTTATGCACTGATTTGGAAGCCCAATTAAGTCCAAGTGCATCTAGACACAGTTGTGTTTGCATCCAGCAACATCTTTGATGCTGAAGCGTCCACTATCTTTTCAGGAGGCTGTCTCAGATTATCAGTTTCATTTCCGCCATTGGCCAAAGTCTTTAAATGATCATTCCTAGGGGACTAAAATTAACCAAGGTACATTAGTTGTCATTATTCCAATTCTAAGAATAAAATGGCCTAGATATATTTACTCCTTTCCTTAGGATTTTAACTACTCAAATTAAAATGTATGAGGTCAGGAGGAATAGTTCTCTTTTATCTGATTATTCAAAAGAAGTTGCAACTGCGTTGTTTAAAGTGTCACGAGAGTGATGGTGTGAAGGGATGGTCAGCTCAAGGATGCCAGGGCCTTAAAAAGAGTGAGCAACAGAAAAGAGAAGCAGTCTGAAAGCAAGGAAAGATGAAGAAATTTCAGACTCAGCTGCATATACAGGAGCTAATAATACTCTGCAAACAAATCTTCTCTAAGAGCTCTGATGTGCATCATGATAAAAGATACAGGTGTGATTGAAATTCTTTTAGCTATGCAGGTCTTCCAATTGAAAGCTCAACTGATAAAAAGACAGTTGCAGACTCTGCTCCCTCTTTTTTTTTCCCCTGAGATAGGTTCAGGATTCTGCTCTCTTTGCAGAGGCCTTACTTTGCAGAGTAAGACCTGTCTTCTCAGAACATCTTCTGACTCCCAGGCACTCTCTTGCATGCTGACTGTCCACGGTCTTTCCAGCTAGGATGCTGCACTTCACTAGCTCTGAATGTCCCTGTCACTGGGTAGTATTTAGCACAGTGAAAAAGAAAATGAGAGAGCAGGAGCACCTGAGCCATGTCCTGCCAATGGAAACTGATGAGAATGCATGGAATGCAGTTTGAACTTCTCCTTTAATGACAGCTAATTTTTTCACAAGCAAAGATAGCTCTGCAGCACTAGACCAAAGAGATGAGCTAGAGACAATCTGTGGGTCAGAATGAAAGAACAAAAGGAGCAGCAACAGCAGGAAGTGATGATAATTAGAAGCAAGAACAAAACTAACTTAGGAAGCCTCAGAGCTACAATGGAGATAATGAAAAAAAATCCAAAGCAAGTGCTATAAACAGAAGAAATTTGCATAAGATGCTCCTTAAATGTAATTATAGAATTGGATATAATTTATCATCATGACTAGGGGCTTCTTCTATCTGTGCTAAAATGTGTGGAAAGGCTTTACTTCTGTAATTACTGCTGCACCTGCCCAGGATCAGGGAATCCTAGGAGGGAAAGTGGTTTGAATGTAGAAATGATCTATGATACCTGAGAGGATTTAGTTCCCATCTGTTCCATTCTCTTTCACAAGAATAAGCTTGCAAGCCTCTCCTAAGCCCTAGACTTGCAGCACTTCAAAGACACATGTCAGACCTGACTTCCCATGCACTTTCCTCCCCCTGGGCTGCAAAGTGAAGCTTCTCAGTCGTTGCAGGCAGCAGCTGAACTGTGATGCTTAGAAGAACCAGCTGTAAAACGGCTGCTGGTCTTCTCTCCCATGTCCCTAGTTAGTTTTGTCAAGGAATCTAGATATTCTTTTGCTCTGAAGGGAAAGGAGCAGTGGAAAGGGAATGGTCTAGGGTGGTCTCTGTCTCCTGTTTCTGCTCTTCCAGTTTCCACTACAGAGGATGTGAGTCAGTTATCTTTCTGCTCTGCTGCAAGGGCATAGCTAAAATGAAGCTTTGTCTCCTTCTGAAAATTTTCTCATAGGAGTAAGATACTTGAAGTAAAAGCTCAAAAATCAAATGTGTTGGGTGAAGACTGTTAACTTGAAAACCTATTGGTAAAAATACTTGCAATGGGTGTCTGGATTAAGAAGTATATAAGAACACTTCATCAAGTCTATAAAACACCAAACATTTGCACCTTTTCAAGTGGCTTCCAGTGCTCTTCAGGTTGACGACAGATGCTGCTGCTTTGTTTCCTTGCACATTGCACCCTGAGGTTCTCCAAGACTATAAAGCAACTGTGTGCTCAATGCTCCTATCAGTTAGAGGGGGATGGGGCAGAGCAGCAGGAGAAAGCGTGGCTGAGAGACTGATAGAGACATCCTGACAGCTGCAATGGGTCATCAATAGATCCATCATGCCAGTAATTTGCAACAAATTTAACATACATCACTTTAGTCAAGCCACGCTGTATCTGTCTTGTCATGGCATCAGAGTGAATAACACTTAAATCGGGTGTCACCGTTGACCTTTCTGACCCTTGAATTGACATTGCTGTTTGAGCTTGGCCTAGCTGGCAGCAGATGTAGGGAAGATTAGTACAAAAGAAGTGTGCATGCAAAAGGAGGACAGAACATAACAATACAGCCTAACCAGGCAAACAAATGGGATCTCTGGATTTTCTACCAGTCTTCCTTTGCTTATTGGAAAGTATTGGCATTTATTTAGACCTATTCCCAATACTCCTGAGCCAGAATTGTAATTATTTTTTTCCAGTTTGATTGATTTTATTTTATATATATACATGCATGCATTCATGTATGCAATAAAATTTGTAGACTCCAAGGTGACTGTCATAGAGACTAAAGTCCCTTTGCTATCCATAGAAGATATAGTATATGAGAGCAAAACTAAACTGCCCTTTTCCAAGTTTGAACCCTAAGATCCAGCCTGAGACATGAGTGTTTGTCCTGGTTTTGTTGCCACACTCACCATGTCAGTGCAGACCTGGCCCTACAGGAAAAAACAGGCCTCACAAAAACAGGTATCTCAGGAAAATAGCAGGAGAGATCAAGAGCCTTATAAAACTCTGAGGTTCTGCAATAGTATGAGACTTGTTACAAAAACATTCCTAGATTATCTCAGGAAAAATGAAGAGTGTCCTGGAAGTCATAGCCAGTCTGGAGCTTGGGAAAACTTTATTTTGACCTCAAATCTGAAGATTAATCTGCCTTGGAGTCCTTTAGCAAGACTCATCAACCATCAAGATGTCAATATTTTCATGAAGTTAAGAGAAGCAGTTTTCCCCGTTCCCAATCTTAATTAAGGCTTTCAAAATATGACCTTAAAAATGTTGTCTCTGATGTTAGAAACTAGACATATTCTACAGTTAGTCAGGGATAACTGAGTCTACTCAGCATCTAAATATTGAATCAATAGAGGATGGAATTAAATGATTTGTTTGGTTATGTGAATGGCATTTAAAAACCATTCCCAGAGTGTCTGAGAGAGAAAGCTAGGTGGATTTTGTTTTTCTTTAGTGTTGCATTACCTTAAACAAATATGTACTTATAGCCTTTTTTTTTCTTACATGTGTGACATAATTAATGAATTTTACATGATAAAAAAGAAGAAATTGTTTTCATCAGGTAACTGGAAGTTACAAAATTAGAATATATGTAACTTGTATAATAACTTGTCCTTTTTTTTATCACATGACTAAATATCCCTCAGCTGTAAAAATAAGAAGCTTCTTGGTTATTTTTGATGTCCTGTAAAGTTCATATTTCATGAGCATTTTAAGGAGGAAAAATATCACAAGTGACAGAAATAACAGAATTGGAAGAGGTTATGAAAAATCACTGCCTTATGCAAGAGAAGAAAAGTTTTTTTCAGTATTAATACTTTTAAGGAAAAACTGTTGGAAAAGCAGAGAGCATTTATTCATTTGTCATCAAAGGTGTTCATTGAATCCACATGTTCATTGTTTTCTGAGCAGCAGCCCACACCTCAGGAGCCCAAAACAACGGTCATAGATGCCATTGTGGGTGCTTCCTCCACCTCTCCTCAGAGTGGGGCTAAGTCTCAAAGGGTTTGAGTTAGATGATCTTATTCACCGCAGCTGGTAGTGATGGCAGTTTTTAAGATGTGTAGTATCTTTAGAAGGGATTGTATGCCAAAATACTTGTGTTTATAGCGTTTATATATGTAACAGCTGAATCAATGCACACTGTTTATGACTTACTGTGTTGCTTAGGCAGATAGAGGCAAGAAATAGGAGGAAAATGAGCATATGGAAGAACGTATTTCTGCCAAGATTCACAGGACTGGAGAGCTGGATGGAAACACAAGTGCACTAGAAAGGTGACAAGTCTTGCTCCTCTATTGCCCAAATGCCCAGCAAGGCTCTGGTGGTGCAAAGTTGGGAGAAGCTGTGACTATGGAAATGTAGGGCTGCAGTCAGTGCACTCACCTTCAGCCTTCTGCTGTATGTGAACTGAGCTGAGCCCCAGTGAAGAGTCCTGGTGCTTGGGATAAGGCAGCTCATTCTGTTTTGTAGCCCATTTCCTTTAACTTGTATTGAAAAAAAATGTGTTATGTGGTGGTCTGTTTCCTTTCTCTTAAAACTCTGTTTCTCCCCTCTCCAATTTTGATATGAAAGGATAAATGAAAAGAATGTGTTGTGCAAAGAAAGCTTGGTGTCTATCCGTAATGATTTTGGGGGCTAGTGGCAAATCCAGTAAGGATGGTCTTGGAGGCAAGGTAAAGATTTTCTCTGGACTTTTGCCAAAGGCTGCCCTTGGGTGTATATGAGAGCTATTCAAGATAGGATGTCAAAGACAGCTAAAAGGGCACTCACCACATCATCCACTTGGGTGATTCACAACTGGCTGTGAATACCTCCCAAGTTTAGCATTTATAAGCACATAGATTTTTTTTTTTTTAAAGGCCTGAAAATTTGGGTCTGAAAATTTAAAATTGCGGCTGGGGAATGCTATCAGTATTTCACGAAAATTGTGATTTGCTTGCTTTATATCCTCTTTTTTTTTTTTTTTCCTTTGGGTCAGGTTCCTTCCCTGGACAACATTCCTTTAAATGACTGTGAACTCCCTTCCAAATGAACTACTTCACCCTGTCACCAGCCTCTCTGGCTATCGTGCACCAGGGAACACAGTTAGTTGAGGAGCCAGAGGAGAGAGTGATGGTATGACACATTTGCCCTCTAACCTTTGTAATGCACTGGTATGGCATTTCCCCAGCAGCTATTCCTTTGGGAAGGTGACAGTATTTTTGTTTTTCATGTGTTATTACACAAAATCTAGTTAAATATATAAACCATCTCTTGGTAGCTGTGACCTCCTAATACTGGATTGTCTACAGTGCTAAGGCATTGAGTATCCTCTTGTTTGTTCTGGTTGGTGTTAATAGCCACTCTCCTCATTGTTTTCACAGGGAATTAAGCTAAAAATTACAAAGGGAAGTGATACAGATTGACACTTTATAGGGAGAGCTATCTGACTTGTGACTATGCCTCACTCCATTCTCAAAATACAAGTTTTTTTTTTTTTTTTTTTTGTTACAAATACACCCTCATGAGACACTTGCATCTTATTTTTCCTCACTTTTCAAATAAGGGAGAGTGAGACTGTGTCTCAACTCTTCAGTGCAAGAAGAGAGCTAGTGTAGCCACAACCCTCTTTCATCCAGAAAGCTGACAATTTTAGGAGTAATTTAGGTGCAATCCTAAATGCCTTGCCTGCCAAAGTGCAGGAGGTTGTCCTACCTGCCCTTGGGAAAAGCTTCCTCCTACACCCCAGCACGCTTGCACCCACCATCCTGTCGGGCTGTGATGGTTTGGGGACACAGCTTGGGAGCTTTTCCACAAGCTCCCACCACTTTAACAGTCGCTTAAGTGCATCCCTGCCTTCTCCTCTTTGTTTCAAAATTTTCATTATATATTGCTTAAAAGCAGAGGTGTAGTAAGAACTGCCAAGTAAAGGTCTCATAGTGGGCTGCTTTCTGCAACCTTGCTTTGCTGCCATAAGGAGGAATAAGGATGAGTGAAAATGGTCCTTTGATCCAACTTTGTTGTTGCTGAAGGCTAAAATTAAAGGATGCAAATACAAAAAATAAATAACTTCCTCATGTCAAAGTCACAAAGACTTTATGTTTTAGATTTCAAAAGTTTTAGATTTGCGGTTGTTAAATTTCTCTGTTCTATTCCAAATGCATTTATATTAAAAAATATTAAATGTGGGCTGAGACTCTTTGCCAATAATAAG
This sequence comes from Tinamus guttatus, assembly GCF_059628265.1. Lineage (NCBI taxonomy): Eukaryota > Metazoa > Chordata > Aves > Tinamiformes > Tinamidae > Tinamus > Tinamus guttatus. Next base: position 1,361,885 of record NW_028288668.1, read on the forward strand.
TTTTATCAGATACATCAGGTGCTACTCTAACACAGATGTACAGTACAGGTAAGTTGCAAACAGTATCTTATAGTATGAGACAAAGAGAACCTTTTACAAACCCCATGTCTCTAATTTCATTTTAGAAAATTAGATACTCAGAATTTTGCATAAGATAACTGTATTACTGGGATGCAATTTGGCCCAGGTTTCTAGCTTTAGTGCATGTGGCTCCTTAATAAAAAGTGTCAGTTAAAATGAAAATACAGCTTGGGTAATTAAATTTAATTGGATCTTGTCACTTTAAATCCTCTTCGTTTTTGAGTGTTTCTACAGAATTGCAGCTTCTGGTTTGCTAATTTCTTTATTGCAAGCTGTGCGCTGAACCTGACTGTCCTATAATAAAGTGGGACCTTGTTTTTGTAGAGGGCTTTGAACCATGACTGTAATAATAAACAAAAGGAGGGTGGGAGCTAATTTATTGACAAAACAAAATCTCTCCTTTATTTCCTATACATTCAGTTAGGGAAAAATAATGGGTCTGAATTTGTTAACTCTTGATTTTCTTGCCAGTTGTGCATTATGGCTATTTTGTATGAGCTCTCATAAATGCTCCTGGATGATGCAATGCCTGTGACAGGTAGTGGCAGCAATTATCGTACTTTTTTCATATCTGGGTTGTTTGGGCAAGCAGTAGGGATTAGGCAAACTGCAGTATTCATACGCAGGTCAAGCAGGGTGCAGGCAGCCACAATGCAAATGATGTGTGCTGCCTGCCAATAGCCACGGTGCTGATTTGGAGAGATCACCTTCTCCGGGGGTGAGAGGTAATTCAGTTTCTTTATTACATGTTGCACATGCACAGCATCCAAAGGCAAGGAAGATTTAAGTGCAGGTGATGAAGAGATAAAATATTGGCCATGCCAACAGACACACCATAAAGATGATGAGTCTGTCACAAATTGTACAGCTGCTAATGCTCATATTTCAAATTAAAACCAGTTGCATGAATTTGTACGCTCAGGTTTTATGTGTGAAATGCAATATCATTGCATCCTTGATTAGAAGACAGGTCACTTAGCACAGACATCACAGAACGATTAAAGATGTAAGGCTGCCCTTCATCGCGCAGTAGTGGTCCCCTTACTCTGCAGAAAAGCAGATGGAAATGATGTAATTACATTCTGCAAAGGTTGGCAGTGCAAGTATTTCTAATATAAGAGCTATGCCAGTGCATTCAAGGCTGTTTGTAACCTCTTCAGTTCCACAGATGTGCCTCATACCTTGCAAATACACTGAGGAGATCTCTGCTACCAGACTCAGAAACTCTGATTGTCTGCATATAGGTTTTGAGGGCCATTTGAGGAGTCTTATGTTACAGGAGACATCTCCACAGGACTGGCAGAGCCTAGGTCCTTAAGCATGAGACTCCATCCACAGATGAAGATATGTCCTCACATGTTGATGGGAGCATGGTTCCTAAGCTGGTGTTTTAATCAATGAAGCTCTTGCGCTTGGTTCAGCTGCCCACCGATAGGCATCCAGTGCCAACTGAGATGCCCCAGGTTACCTCACCTGCACTTTACCTGCGGGTCTAGAAGAAGCAGTATAAGTATTTCCTACTCCTGCTTTAAAACCTCAGATACCCCAGCACAGTTCATCTGACATGAATCGCATGGGGTAAGGAACTGAATCTAGGCCGAGCTCCACTTTCTATACTAGGAGCTAATATACAGAGACCTACAGACTGACACAGCAGCTACATGGCTCCTCTCTTTACAGACCAGTCCCTCATTCAGGCAAACTTCCCAATTAGCACAGGAACCTCCAGGAGCACCCGAAACACAGGGCTGTTCCCAGGCCTGCTGACCTTTCTCTGATGGCTGCGCCTAGCCAGCTCCCTTGTGTAACACCTCCCGCAGGTCCCTTCCACCGTTCCCTTCTCATGCACCTCCTCCTCCTTCTCTAGAGGAAGCTTCTTGTATGAACCTAGCCCTGATTTTTCATGGAAAATGTTATCCTTACCCACATCCATAGATGTATTTGGAAGTGAAATTACAAGGGAGCACCTGGAGGCAGGAACGAGCCATTATTTCTGAAAAAGGTGGCACAAAACATATTAGGAAGATCACCTTTTTCCATTAACTGTAGTTGGAAACTGGATGGCTAGTTTATAGTACTCATCTAAATTTCAGATGTCTAAATTGTTGGATCTAAGATGAGATGAATACTATGCAATCTGTGTTTATATATTTTATTAATGACACCACAAAATTTCTATTTGCAAGAAATACTACAGTTATACAAAAATAGAAGGAAAAAAAAAAAGAAAAAAACACCAGTAATTAATTACAGGTATTTGACTCGGTGCAAAAAGATGTTCTGGCTAAATACCCTTTCAGTTTCAAAAACCTTGGAACAAATCCTTGCATGCCGATATGTGTATTTTTGTAGTGTTTCATAATATTGTTAGGGGAACACACAAGTAAAAATAATGTTATTTTCATGCTTATCTTTTCTGATTGATTTTTAGAGCCTCTGAAATGTAATAGACTACAAAGATCTATTTAAAGGGACTACATGACTTATTTATATACAGAACAGATGGATAGTTGGATAAAAGCAATATAGAATTCCTCACACCACTTAGCCAATGTGATTCACCAGGCGATAGAAAAATCTGCTGTTAAGTCTGGTTACTTCTTTCCCCTTCATCGCTCTGCTTTCAGACTTTCGCTTTTCCGCTCGATCAAAGTTCCTCATTTGCTCTAACCATGCTAAAGGAAATGGAGTGGATACTTTTGCTAAGATCTGAATTGAAAAAGCAATTTATTTTGTAGGTACCTATGAATCCATATTTTATGAGCCTGGTAGGTAGAAATCTGGGTTCCCATGTTCAGTGTTTAACATGAGACTCAGGTGATGGACTGCACAAACATTTCTTGAACTATTGAGACATTTTGGTACTATTTTTTTGAACTTTCCCCCCCCTCTGGTATTCAAGGTATTGAATCTCATTTCCAATGGAAACACATTATTTAGCATATTTATGCATATTTAGATTTCTGATGTTAATGTTGGTAAGGTATTCATACCCGCACTCCTCTCAGACTTCCTCAAAAAAAGTGACAGACACTTAGATTACAGTTGATTTTCAATGAGCTTTAAGCTCCTAAGTTACTCAGCATCAGCTTGGAAAATGCTATCCTGTGTTTTTAAACTTCACTTCTTTTGTTAAAGTAAGAAATTTCACCAGATTTTCACTCACCGTAGTAGAGGATCAGACCACCTTGGTTGTGACATCCAGTGTAGTCTAAATGGAATCTAGTAGTGCCAAATTGTCTTCTAACAAAGGGAAAAGTACTATGCCCTCTAACTATAAGTATAGTTATATAGATTAAAATGTATTAGCAGTTAGAGTATTGGAATCAATGTCTAATCATTTTGCTCATTTCAATAAGCAATGTCTTTTTTTTTGCTGTAATGATATATTGCTCTTTAAGGATATGTGGTTACAAATTTACAAATGGATTTTTTTTTTAATCTTTTTTTTCTGAGCTTTGACTGCTAACAGCAATCTGCTCCTAAATAGTTATATTGCAGTAGAGCAATTCTTTTAAATTTAGGGATGATTTCAGATTTGATCCTTTCTGTTTGTCAAACCATTTGAATGACAGCTAAAAATCACAATATATAATTTTTCTTGACCTCTTCCTCATCGTCATTTAATACAGACACTTAAATGAAGAAGTTTGGTATCTATTTGTTCAGCACTTACACACATTATCACAAAGCATTCAAATTCAAGAAAAGACTTTTGCTGGGAGTAGGGGGAGTGCAGCAGATTTATGCAATAGAATATACGATGCACTGCCAGAGATCTCTGGAGACCAATCTCAGTGACCCAAGTGTCTCCTTCTGGCCTTATGTTGCTATTAGGGAAGCATCATCTTTTGGATCTAGCAGTGCTGGATGCTACTAGCTATTAGTCCTCGTGACTGCTTTTCTGAAGAACTACTCTTGATTTCTGCCAAGGAGCAATTCAAGCAAACTCCCCCAGACTGATGCAGGTTGGTCCTGCCTACGCAACCGGTGATAGTGTTTAGACCTTATGGTCCAGAGTGAATAAGGGAGATCACAGAGGTTGTTGGAAGTGATAATTATCTGCTGGATGGGCAGAGATGAGTGGCTGAGATTGCTGCCTGGGTCACCAGCACAGCTCAGTCCAGAAGAGGAGTTTTGAATTAATTTGATAAGCTCTCATTTATGCAATTAATGCCACGAGAGTTCCACAGAACTATTGCTACCTGTGCATGTGACACCTATGTCATCCCACAGTTTTCATCCCAAAACTTTGAGAAATATAAGAGTAATTTGAAGATCTCCTTTTCTGGAGATCTTCCAAACCCTCCTGGATGCCATCCCGTGCCCTGTGCTCTAGGTGTCCCTCCTTGAGCAAGGCAGGTTGGACTAGATGATCTCTAGAGGTCCCTTCCAACCTTAACCATGCTGTGATTCTGTGATTCTGTAATTACCAGTTACCCCCCGAGGAGAAGATTTTCCCCTCAGGCAGAGGAAGGTGTCTCCCTTTGGGTCCCCATTGCTCCGTTTCAGGACAAGGTTTATTTGCCACAGAGCTCTAGCCGGCTCCCTTATTTTCACACCTAGCCAACATACGTAGCAGCCTCATGCCAGTACAGCCCAGTTTCTGGCTGTATAATATAATCTCATATACAGAATTGCACTTGAATTGTCCTTGAGCTGTATGTTGCTCAAGAGCTACAGGTTGTCCCCCCTTTTGTGAACCAGTAAGAAGCTAAATTGTAGATCTATATCCGCAGGTCACCTTGAGGCAAAAGGCTCTACCTCTCATCAGCAATTTCCAAAGTCAAGTCAACTGTTATTCCTTATGCAGGCTGAATTCAGTGACAGCTGCCAGATGTAACTGGCAGTATGCACTTGCTGCATTGCCAAACAGACTTAGTGCCCCTGCAATGTTATACCAGAATCGCTAGTGGAGCAATGGACCCCAGCTGGATCTGTACTGTATATGAGTATGTCTGAAAAAGATAATTTTGCATGACAAACATACTCATTGAATGTTATCATCTATCCACTGGGACAGAAAACCATCTATCTATTCTAGGCCAAGATTATGATGTTGAACTGCATACATACAGAAGCTCATACAATTACTGTGTTTGTGCCTTTCCTCTGTGTATGTTTTCTTAATAACTTTGGAACTCCCCAACCAATTTCATCCATATCTGACAGAAGGGAATAGATCTTAGAGGTGTTAATTTCTTATAGATTTAATTAAAATAGCCACACACAGTAGAGAAACCTTTTAGTGTGTCCAGTGATGGAAATGCTCAGCCCTTGTTAGACAAGACAGGACCACACGGGAGTCATGTTGTTCACCAAATTATATCATTCTGCATAACTTCACAATCTATCATGAGAAACTTGTTTGGCAGTCAAAGAGGATGAGTATATGCATTTTTGCAAGAGACAACCCTTTGTATTTAGATTTTTTTTGGTTAATTTTGAAAATAAGATGTTATTGTCACGACCTTTCTCTCTTCCTAACCATCTGCCAGAGTTTAGTTATCTTAATAACCTCCTGGCCAGCTATCTGGAGTCATTTCACAGGTCTTCTGTGCTGATTCCTTGGTTTAGCAATGTTAGAAACAGCCGCTGGTGAAGTGTGTATGAAGAGATAAATTTTCAGGAGACCAAGAAAATCGAAAAAAGAAGGACATTAATCTCTAAACAGGAAGTGCCAGAATGAGGGAAAGGGATTTTAATGTGTGAATGTGGGACACAAATAGGAAAAGGGAAAATCCCTTTTGACCATAAAAGGGAAAGGAAGAAGTGATAGGAGTTCAGTGTTATGCAGAACTGAGAAAATTGTCAAAACTAAGGAGCACAATGTGGTACCTAGCAGGAGCGGCCTTGCCCTTATCTCTCTGTGTGGATCTTCAAGGCCTAGAACAGTAGCTTCATGGAGGCTTACACAGCCCCCAGTTATACTCTCACCTCTTTAGCTGTCACCTTCAGTAATGGGCTGAGTAAGTGGCTGAGCCCTCCTGGCTAGACTCCAGAGAGTTAGCAAACTGGACTGCTCCAAAGGAACATCACTATGCAGTGGTCTCCGGCTCTTGCCAGGCCCAGTTTCATCCTCTTTAATCAAAGAGCGAGATTTTCTTATAGGGGAACTCATCAGCCCCTTTCAGAAAAGTGCTTTAAAATAAGGCCAACATGTAGCAGGACAAAAGGTTTTGTTTTCTAAGGGGCTTGCACCCCTTGATAAGATAATGTAGTGGAAATGTATGTCACTAATATTTCAGAATGGATAAATAATGCATGACTCTGGCAAATGAAAGTTTTGAACTCAAGAGGAATCAACGGCATTTTTTAAATAATTTAGAAAGTGTTCATAAAAGAGAAAAATAAGGAAAAGTTCTTTAATAAATGTCACTTATTTGGCATCATAACCTCTTTAGAATGGCTCATATTTTTTATTGACTTCATGTGGATATAAAAGTACTTAAATGCAGAAGCATCTCCTTTCCTTGCAAAACTTGAAATCATTTATTACAAGAGAAAAAAATCCGTATTGAAGTTTAGTGTAGATATTCAGTGACTACTGGGTAATCAATAGCCAATACTGATAGTAACTATTTGCTTATTCAGAAAAATAAATATTTGTTAGTTTAATCATAGTAATTAGTGGAGGTCATGGCAGAACTTTTGACAGTTTTATGCTTTCTTCTTTGTTCTTTCCATTGAGGCCCTACTTGTTCCCAAGCCAAAAAGTGACCCTGCTGACTAATGTTTGGTAGAACTGATTCAATATCCTTTGATGCCCCTAGCAAAAAATATTTAGATAGGTTAGCTCAGATAGTTAAAAAAAAATGAAATGCTTAAATAAAATCTCCAAGGAGTTTCTTGTTCATGACATAGATCTCACGGGTATGTTTTTTTAACAACTGTCTATCTCTCACTTGAAAATATTTCTCCTGGGTATCTGTGCTTAGTGGCATTTTCCTCATGAAACACTTTCATTTACAGAAGACTTGTGACAGAGAGTATTTTAAGGATCAATTGTAGAAGTCATACAGTAAAGTTTACTCAGAAGTTCTATTGGGATTTTATTTTATTTTATTTTATTTTATTTTATTTTATTTTATTTTATTTTATTCTTCGATTTTATTTTATTTTTAACATAGTTCAGTTTATGTTTTTATTTAGTATTGAAACATATAAATATTGTGGCCTTTATTATAGCATGTACAGAATTTGATGGTAAATTTCCCAAACTGTTTGATTCAGTTTAACCTGAAACATTTCACCTGATTGGTAATTTCTCCCTATTTCTGAAAATTTCTGATTGTACTATTGTGCTGTAGTTAGAAATCAGCATTTTTGGTTCCTGTGTCTTCTGTAATACAGAATTGTAACAGAGAATAGACTTTTTTTTTCTTCCAATAGTTTTAGTCTTTTGATATTTGCTAAGGTGTGAGAGGTTTCTTTCTCTTTTTTTTTTTTTTTTTTACTCACAACAGCTTCTTCATCTGCATCTGCAGTTGGTGAAGTACAGTCAGAGAACGCATTTAGCCAGTGACAGAACTAGCTGATGCCACTCTGCTCTAGAGCTCAATGTTGCTATTGTGTGCAGCTTCCCTATAGTCCTCATTTGATTGAGAGGCAGTGATGAGGCCCCTATCATCTCTTTCACTTTGGTAAGGACAGGTCAAACGTGGTGCAAACCTGGATAAAATTCAAGAACTATGCTGGAAATTTTCTGCTTGGCATGGTTGAGGATCTTCTGTGTTTTCATCTAAGAGCATATCTAAATTTACTGAGGGCATCAGTGATTATGGAACATTAATCATTTTTCTAAGACCTTCTGGGATTACATTTGAGTAGTCTTACAGGAAGATACTGAGCAGTATCCCCCAGAAATGCTGTTGTTGGATTATTTTGTCTTATCTTCCTGCTTGATGCTCCATTGAGACAAAAAGCGAATGGTTTGATTATTAGGTACACAGTATGCTAAAGACATCTCACTGCAAATTGGTGTTTGCATTGAAGATGCTCCTTCTGCCAAATGTCTTTAGCAGTGTCTTAATGAAACCAGAGCATGGAACGGGAGTTACCTGGTTTAATTTCTTCATAACATACTACTTATATCATCATTCTCAAGAAAACTCCAAATGCTATAAATATTGTTACTAGTTTGACATTTTTATTTATGCTTTTTGTAATGCAAATTTTGATATATTGATTAAAGAATTCAGCTTTGATCCAAAATCTTTTAAATTCAGTAGAAAGATTCCCCATGATTTAAAAGACTTCCCACTGAGTTAAATAACTAGAAATCCTGTTTCAAATCCAATCCTATTGATTTCAGTCAGTGTTGTATAGTATCTCTTATGCTGTTCAAAATGAGTAAAGAAATTATTTATCAGAATTTTTTCAGAAAATAGCATAATGATTTTCCGATTTGTTCAGGGGAGATTCAGAAATTCTGCCAACATACAAGTAACAACTGAATATTTAGGAAGAAAAATATTTTAATTTTATATTTTGTGGACCTACTTTACAAGAGCTACATCTTCAGATTTTGCCACATCTGATGTTTGAAAGAAATTGCATAAATATTGCATACATACATATATATAAATATAAGTGTATATAGGCATGTACATATGTGTATATATGGAAATACCAGTCACTTAAGTCTATTTACTTAGAATGCAAACTTAAATGTTAACAGTGTTTTGATTCTAAATATCAAATTTTTCCATTTTATTGAATACCTTTTGTGTCTGTTGCTGTAAACTTTGTTGAAGTCAGTAGCATTCTTCAAATGTATATCAGAACAGGTATTGTCAGAACGTGGCTCAGTCACCCGAATTTAAGCTCACTTGATTTAACATAACCTATTCAGCACTAGATATTTCCTATCCTCCACTTTGCTAAATAGAAAAGTTGCTTTCAAAAACAAATAATGAGCACTATTTGAACACTTTGACTTTAAAATCTCATTAAATGCCTCATAGACAAATAATAGAAAAAATGATGTTACTACTCTAATCTAAATCCATAAATCACCAGTGCAAAAATTATTTTTCCTGAAACATATTTGTCTTTTTTTTTTAATCTACGTGCATATACACACAGCTATTACTGATGCAGGTAAGCTACAACTCTTTTTGAATGTGAAATTGAGCTAGCAGCCTTTGATCTGAACTACAGGCTGATCTGAATTCAAGAAAAGCCTGCTGCTAAGCCACATTCCCATTCAATCCATTAAACCATTCACTTCCGTGCTCCTCATCACACTGACTCCTAATTTGACAATGACAAAGAGCTCCACGGTGATTTTAAATTTCATAATTTTAATCTGTCAAGTCTGACATTTAATTAGTGCCCTTCTAACCTGTGCCCGCTCACTTGAAGGTTACTGTTGGTTTTCCTTTAGAAATTTTTCCTCTGGAAGAGTGGATTAATAAATATGTACATAACTGGCAGGGATAAAGACAATACACACACAATGGTCTATTAGTCCCAAATCTAGACAGATGAGGTTAATAATATTTTAAAGTGCTGCTTTATTGTATTAAGAGTGATTAAGCCCTTGGCTCAACCCTGTATGAGTTGTTCATTGAAAACATAAAATATAAGGTCTATTAAGCAAAGTCTAGTGAGAGTGGTTACCCAAACTACAGTAATACTATGTTCATAAGGCTACTACAGGAGTGTATAGTTTTTGACATATAATTTCTTGACTCATCAAATACAACAGAACATGCTAGGCTCACTAAACAGACTAATTTTGATCACTAGTCGATCTATGCAAATCTTGCTTGTGGGCTAAAATCTATTGCAATTGTTCAATACTCTGGAATTTCATTTTTGGAAGACGAAATTCAAATGTAACTTTAGTCTACTTGTTATAAATGAGTTTTTTTGGCCTGAAATTTGGCCCCACAAGGACACAATGACAATAACAAAAATATCCCACAATTTGCTAGTGCTACTAGAATGGCCAGTTAAAGTCCTTGGGGAAACTCACTTGACTTCAACCAATAATGTATGATGTTCATTATATTGTCAATAATTATTGAACATCTAGAAGTGAAGATGGGAATAAAAAATACCTTTTCTTAGAACAACAGATATTAAAGGAAGAACATATTGTGAAAACATAGGGATTCCATGAACCTCTGGTTGTCAGCTGAGCATGTCCATCTTCTTCACTCTATGCCACAGCACATATCTTTACAAAAATAATGATTTTATAGGAATATATAATTATTTTCTTTACTAAGGAGGATATTATGATATAATATTATATTTGGCATCTCAGACTCCTTCTAATGTGATTCTAGTACTTCTACAGAATCGAAGGGTTAATTCTCTTCACTAATGCTCTACTTCCCTGAAAGCTAAGTGATGGAAGGAAATTAAAAAATACTAGTGATAATGCACCACCACTCCTAACTAGTAATTGCAATTTTCCTTGTTCTACTACCTTTTTCCCTATCTTATGGCTCTTCATGGGATTTTCCTGGAAAAAAAAAAAAAAAAAAAGGCAGTGGCATATAACTCAGAGTTTTTCTCTGTTAATTCTCTCTTATTTATCAAGACAAACCATTGAACCCCTTACATGCTTTTGCATCTCAGCAGCAGCTGGCACTTTTCTGCAGTGCTCACGAATGCAAGCTCAGTACAATCATCTGGACCTACTCTGAATTTTAAATAAGGCCATTTTTGTTCAGAAACTGCTGAGCAGCACAGCCAATTTTTCTGAACAGGCATATAGCTATTTCAGCTGAACTTTTTTCAGGAAAAGTTTCTCAGCTTGAGGAGCTCTAGAGAGGTACTCTCTTACAAGAACTATTGAAGGACTTTATCTTCTATATACAAGAAGCAAACTCAGATATCTCTGAACCAGCATCTTTCATCCTTTACTGACAATTCTCTCTTTTATTTCATCATTTATTCTGGTACAAATTTTCAAATGCTTCTGTATTCTGTCCTTTTGTGGAATATGACAATTTCTGAGATATTTAACAACTTTACTGGGCAGATAAACTATTATACAGTAGTTGTGTTGTTCCTTTTCTCAGACTTTCTTTTTTCGTGGCAAATTAGGGCGATATTTTAAGGAAACAGTTCATCTGTGCTTACCATTCCCAGATTTGACAGTTTGTAAGAACAAATCTATGCTTCTGGTGTCGAAGTTAGTACTCTTCCATTTTGTCTGCAATCAGAATGCATCTTTAAGTCAGGTAAGTCTCCTTTCTATCTGCATTTCTGCTGTAACTACTATAGTAATTTATTAAGTGAGCTAGTATGACCAATTATATGATGTTATTAATGGAGCACTATTTAATACAATATGGCATAAGGATGGATTTGTTCCCAAAAACTGTGGCACTTAGGTTATTATAGAGATCTTAATGTGTCCTTTGCAGTTAGTGCTAAGGCAACATGTACACATCTACTAAATTATTTGTGACAAATGAATGTCATGAAATGGTGAAAGCAGCAACTAAAAGTGGAGCCCAGCACATTCAAATGAATTCACTCAGTATATCTACGTATTTTGTATATGAGACAGCATACTTAAGACTACAGTTATTTCACACCATTGGCCAGACACCAGAGACTATCTTAACTCGATGCTTGTGAATAATAGAACAGCAACAGCTATTTGCTTGAATGACTTTCATGTGAACAGAGATATTTCTCCTCAGCTCACTAGCCCTGACTACCTTTCACCTCCATGTGGTGTTATCTGATATGCTGGGATACCTGTCTTGAGTGCTCACCGGTTTTTCCTGGAGAGATAGTCCTCATCAGACTCAAGTCTCAGAAGAACTAAAGGCTTTTAGATATGAATTCAATGTGATTTAGACTCTGATGGCAGACAGTGCTCTAAAAGCCCAGACAGTTTTTGAGAAGATGGGACTCTTATTAACCAAGTGCCTGTGGATGGTTCAAGACTTTCTGCTTGCTTTCTCTTTCTGCACCACAAATTTGACCTATCTTCTTGGTGCCTTCTGGGCTACACAATGGTCTATCTCTAACCTAAGGGGTGGACTTCAGAAGTCCCATGTCTGATCCAAGTATTTTCTGCTTATTATTTATTTATTTATTTATTAGGGATAAAGACATTTGTGCAGGAATCCACTTAACTGGGGAGGCAAATAAAGCTGTTTCTCCCACTTCTTGGGCAAGGACCAGAGCTTCTAGCTTAGTGTAGAAAATATTAAAAAAAAATGATCTCTTCCCTCTGCATTCAAAAATAATGGTAGGTGCTTGCGCTGAGAAAAGGATCCTGGGGTTCGGTTTTGCAAGCACAACATGGTCTTTATAAATAAATTTGAAAACACTAAAGCAGGGACTGAGCTCGAGCCAGTCAATAATAAACACTAAATATGAGGAGATGAAAAGCAGATGAATTTCTACCTCTCTTCAGAGCTTCTATTAGCTTGATTAGCTAGAAGAGGAACATTGTGGTAACATTGCACAAGATGTGGATTTCTTGCATGTGTTTGTGTTGCTGTTTATTTCTCTTATAAAAGACTCAAGTGTATGTGGTTTTCTATGCAAATGCTCCTAGAACAGCAAACAGCAACACATACACTTGAGTCTTTTATAAGAGAAATAAAGTATTTAAAGCAGTCACTCAGATTAGATAAGTATGCAGTTATCCTGAGGTGGAGACATTGGCGTGAATTTGAAATAATAATTATAATAAAAAGAACTCCCACGGTATCCCTGTTACCAGCATTTAGCCTATACAGTCTCATAATGAATATGTGATATAACCAGTCAGGTATTGGGCAAATACTGCAAGAAATTTAAATTAAATATCACTATGGCCCATTAAAAGCTGTCACGGAAAAAAAATACATCAAATTTCTTGTCAAAGTTCACAACGTTTTGTTCATCATCGTGAAAGCTTTTCAGTACCCTCAGCATGGTGTAGACATATTGCTGTTATGGTCAGTTGATTCTCTTCCTGTTCGGCTCTTTGCTTCTAAGTTGTCCAGTGGTTACTGAGAAATGAAAAATAAATAGATGGAGCAGTGTGGAATCCACAGAGTTGATCAATAAGCATTTCTTGCTCAATTAAGAGAGTTTATTATAGTTGATCTTTATGATTTCATAGAAACAGGAATACATAGTTCCCGCAGGACTGTCTGGATTTAATAGGAATACTTTCTCTGCCTTACTTTTTCTGGCTCACCACTTTCCTGGGCTTGTCTCAAATATTCTGAATATGCAGAATGTCTAGTGCATACATAGTGTACTCTCACCACCTTCTTCATGTAGATGGAAAACCTCAGAAATATTTTTAAAGTTAGTTTTGCATCTTTCTATTAGCTGTCTTAACCAGACTTCTTCCCGTTACATCATTTTAGCTTCAGAGTTTAGTAGGAATTGGAATTCTGGTTTAAATAAGTCTAAACAGATATATTTGATATGTCAGCTGTATTTCAAAATACTCTTTTCAACTTAATTAAGCTCAAAGAATCACTGTAAGAACTGAAGAATCATTAAGAATTTATTTCATTTTTAGCAGGTTTTCCAGAAGTGATTTTTATATTTCTGAAATTTGATAAGCTTAAGAATTGCTGCATAAATATTTCTACAATTACTATGAATATTATTTCCCCAAAAGGCTTGTGTTAGAAGCAGCTGCAGCAACATGCAGGGGTTTGTTGTACCATACTTTAGGCATATCACTACTGAAAGTAAAAATATATTAGGCAAAAACATCATGTGTAGATTTGTGCAAAAGGTATACAGTATTTGCAACTAGAAATTTCAAGCAGAGGCTGCTCATTTCACGCTTTTAAGATACAGCCACAGTTTGCATTCTTTCATGGAAAAATTGGCTAGACCGAAGTAACCAAAATCTTCTGTAAAATATTTTCCCGTCTTTGTTTTTTTTCCTTGAAGTCTGAAGGCTTTAGTGTATGAATGGAAGAAAATATTTTCAACAATAATTTTGTAGATGCTAAAACTGAGGTTTTTCTGAGGCAGGAAAGGAAGAAAGGTGGCTTTATGACAGTTTATGGCTCTGATAACACATCCATACTTACCTCTCTAGTTCCAAACAGAGCATCCTTTCAGAATGAGACCTCGGTATATCCAGGAATATCTTACGAAGTTGCTTTCCTGAAATAAAGATCATAATTACACCACACTGGTTTCCTGTACAAGGGACTTTATTCTTTGAGAAGTAAATCTTGCTGGCTGTTTGTTTCTCATGTGTATGGTTCTCTGCTCTGCAAATTACCATTTGAAGGATATTTACAACTTGTAATTTAAGGCTCCCACCAATAGTGTATATAAACAGCATAAACAATAATCAATGCATTTATGCATTTTATAAAGTAACATGGAAAATAAAAGTAAAAGAAGCTTTCTAGAATCCTTAAAAATGCAAGCAGTTCTTCTGTGGTGAAGGATGCTATCTGCTTTGAGGTTTGAAAGTATTTTTAGGTAACAGAAAGCATAAACATCTAAACTGCTTTAATTAAGAAAACCATATTTAATTTATTAAAATAAGCAACCATCCTCTTCTCTCTCTCAGATCAAAAAATGCAAAGCACCATGAGCATACATTATCACTATGTCCTTCTCATCATACACTTCATATGCGTAGGAATAATTGTCTGTCTTTTGGAATTCTGCTAAGATGTAGCTAGGTTTGTAAAGATTTATCAGTACAAGTTATAACAACTCTAGTAAACTATCCCATCAATAATGCTGTTTGCTCTTCATAGAGTTTTCTTAAATCTCTCATTCTAAACTGGGACAAGAAGATCTTGAATAATTTTTCAAAGTAATAATTCAGTTTTAACCACTCGAAATATAGGGTTTTTTTTTTTACCACTACTAACACTACTTTTAATGTAAACTTTGAATTAAAATTCTGAAGTGAAAAATAGAATTTTTCATTTGGCAAAAATTTCAGACAGAATTTTTCAAAAAAATTAAACTTAAATTAATTTTTCTAACATAAGACATTAAAAATGTGACATTTTCAGTAAAGATATTAAGGAATAAGACTGATAGCATAAAGAATGCACGGCAGATATTTATGTTCTCTAGAGAGATTTCAGGTATTAAAATCAAGTGCCAGAGATGGCTGAATCCTTTAGAAGATTAGATATATACCGCCAAACACAATAATTGTAATGAGACTGTGAATGAAAAAAATATTGAGGAGCTGAAAATAATGTATACAGCTTTCCCATTCTTATTGAAATAGAAATATTTTACAGTTGTTATTTTCTTTAATTTCTTCTGAGAATGCAGCCGAAAAATAAAAGCCCACAAAGTTTCTCTTTCTGTTCTTTCTTTTTCTTTTGCCACATGTTCCCTAGGAGAAAGATTGGCCTCAGTGATTCGCTGAGGCATTGCTCCTGTCTGTTCATGTTAGGTCATCCAATTGGGGAAAAGAAACAACAATATCTTTCTAATTATCATTGTGGCATCCGAGTGCGTAAGTAGGTGAATGATTACAAACATCAAAACACGATTTGAGAATAATGAATTCCCTCAATGAGCATTTGCAGCAAACTGTTTGCAAAAAAAATAAGCTTCAATTTGTTTGCACAAGTGTGTCAAGCATCTCTGAATTGCAAATACATTCATAAGATTCCTGCTACTTTGGGGCAATTTTTAGGCCAAAAAAAAAAAAAAAAAGAGTTGCACTGAGAGAGCAAATGATTAGGTATGAAATGTTTGTCCTTTTTTAATGTTTTATATGTTTGATCCAACTCCACAATTATATGCTTGCTGTGTTTTGCTTTTAGAGTCTGCCCTGATTTTAATTCTCTGGAGGATAAAGTGTTTCTAGGACTCCTATTACACATTCAGATAGAGTATTGACATCTGATAGAGATATAAATGCCCATGAAGCAGATTACTTTGGGCTGCTAAATTCTATTCCCAAAGAACGTGGCTGTCTTCTGTTTAATCACTGACGAACATAGGACTCAGAGGATGTCCTGAATCACAAATCAAACCTCATGTCATCTGACATACGGCACACCAAAAAGCTTCTTGTCCTAGGTCATCAGGGCAGCTCCAGTTCATGCTGCCTCTTTCTTTCTAGGTTAGTTGATATCTCCACTCAGCCGAGGTGCTTCTGTGCAGATGAGCAAAACCAGCAAAAGCCCTGCACAAAGCCTGAAGCGTGTTCCACTTGACATTAGCAAACCCAAAGTTAAGCAGCTATGACTGAGTCCAGTTTGTCTATGGATAACAGAAAAGGACAGTGGAGTTGAGAGCAGAATTTGTTGTACCATAACATACTCATCTGAGATGGACAGGATGAATTAGCCTCTGAGAATTCCTGACCTCTGTGGTCACTGTAAAGCATGTCCAGATGACCAGTTAGCACAAGACACAAGATGCATGACTTCTAGCTGGCCCATGATAAGCAAGTCTGTCCTTTAAGGTCAGCTTTGACTCTGGAGTTGACTGGTTCAAAATGGCAGAAGAAGGGAAATTTAATTTATTTTTTATTTTTTCGGTGTATTCAGCAAGGAGGGACAGTCCTTTTCACTTTGCAATTAAAAAGTGTTCTTACAAATAGTTTGATTTCCATATGACTGTGTGAATGTGGGTTCAAGACTTGGACACTATATGCTTAATTACCTTTGCTTATTCTTTATCTTAAGAAATCTTGTGTAAATCATAGCAGTTCAAAAAAAGAAAAATGGAAATGTGAATAAGAACTAAGAGAACCAAAGGGTGTGTTTTACCCATTCCTCTTACAAAAGTTCAAAATGGTCATATGAAACCAGGTCCAGCTCCTCTTGAAGTCTCAGGAACTTTATCTACAGATGATTAAGTTATATACCTACTTTAAAGCTCATTTAATGAAACCTTACAATCATGGCTTCTGTTTATTTGAGAGATGAGCTAACAATACTGTTTTGTTAGGTTTTACTAACAGCTGGCAAACATGTTAAAAAATGTAACAGATGGATTAGCCAAAGTTTGCGGTAAAGGCCACATCAAATAAAGTCAGATCTGAATCAACAAAAATGAAATTGGAACTCTTGAAAAACAGACAGATATTTTGTCCCTTTTGTGCCAGATGCAATACGCTGCATAATGTGTCTTTTTATGTAGGACTTTGTGCTACGCATACCACAGCAAATGCGGAAGGAATACAGATATCTCTGAAATAATAATAGCAACGATAAATCTCCTTCAAAAACTGTGTGAAATAGGAAAACATCTTCATTGTTCCAGTGCCAGAGTTCATATTACTGGCAGCTTATGTGGTTGACCTCTAATCGGTATTTTTCATATTACTTAATCGACATAACACATTTTGCATCTTCAGCATGACCATATTTTGTTGAAATCCGTGGCTAAGCTAATCTGTAGTCCAAATATACCGCTGGATAAGTGCCCAGCTCTTCAGCAGATTTACTATGATTTCTAAGCAGTAGGACACTCAGCATCCTGCGGCTGCTTGTGTAGATTCAGCCCTACCCCTATAGCCCACTTCATTGCACATCCGATGGATGCGCATTGTAATATGAGCGTAACTTGGACTCCTGCACTGCTGTTTTGGGCTGCTCTGGTACCATCCAACATTGGCATGGTGGAATGGTAACGAGCATGGGCAGTGGTAAAATTGTTTTTCTATGCCCACTATTAACTCTCAGTTTTTAGATAGGTCCTTTTAGAGACCTATTCCCCAAAAGAAAGCTGAGGCAAGGAGCAGCCAGCGCAGACTGAGGTTGTTCCAGCTCTGTCTTTTTAGAGTATGAAGGTCATAAACAATCCTTATACCCACTGCTCTTCCCTTCCAGGAAGGGAATGTCTTCTGAGGCTATAATCTTCTCATACAGTAGCAGTATAAAACCTTTTCCTGATGTGCTGCATAGGAAGCCAAGCCTTTGAATTCGCTAGCATCCTGCAACATTAACAAATATTTGATTTTTGCAGCAAAGTCAAGGCACTGAGCAGTTTTTTGGGCTGTGTTTCAGGAGGCGCAAAGAACATTGCTGTGTGGAGTGTGGATATTTGCCTCCATAAACATGTGATTTTAGAGAGGACCCTATACTCACGGACTATAATGCTGCTTTCTGGTATTTATGCATTGACCAGGCTGCTTCAGGCCACTGTGCCTCTATTCGTTGCTCTTTTCAGGGAACTTTATTTTTCTGTGGAAAACAGAGATAATGCATACGTTTTTTTCCCAAGGGAACAAAGGTAGGAAAAGGCAACTGTTCAGCATGCTACAAATGTGAAGTTTCTGGTTCTTGTGATTTTTGCCCAGCTACTTGCAGTTCCCCGGATAGTTCATTGGTTAATCTTGCCACATGCAAGTGTGCATACATGTACGTGTATGTTCATGCACCTTCTCTTCAGGACAGCGGTTAACTTTCCTGCAGAAAACATGTATATCAACAACACATTGATTTGAAAAAACATATCAGGAGAAAGATGCCTCAGTGTTAGCAGGGTTGTTGTTTGAATATTGTAATACTGTTTGAAGCAACAAGTAGTAGTAAAAATTCAAACATGGTTCTATGAAGGTTAAAATTCTCTGGCTTTCTTCTTCAGTAGTGAAGATGTTTATGATACAAATGCTTGTGGATTGATGAAGATATTTGCCTTTGGAATTTTCCAAAGAAGAAAAATAATAAGAAATTTTTATTCTATTTTTTTTCTTAATTATTAATTTTCCATATTTCTAAGTACTGGGACTTGTTTCTATGGGCAATTTTCTGTATACTAGAATTGCTCGTGCATTTTGCATGCTCCTGAATCCTATAATGCAATTATTATTGCTATTAATGCAATTACTAGAAATTATTAATTCCAAAAATATTTAAAATATAAACACTTTATTTATATTAGATATTAAATTTTATGCATACCTTATATGTGATCTGCAAGCATGATTTTCATTTATGCCCACTGTATACCTGTATATACACCATGCAGCTATCTATAAAAGACAAATAAAATCAATGAGATATTGCAATTTCTTCACAGGTAACTACCTGGTTTAAATCTGTGCTCATGTTTTATTAGGCTCATAAAACCTGTCTAGTAGCATCGTACTAAAAGTTTTTTTGTCAAGGTAATACGTGATGGTGACTGATATATCAGACATATACACATCTCGCTACCTCCTACCAAGAAAACTGCATTTTTAAAGGTTGTTTTTATTTTTAATGGAGGTGTTTGTACTAGAGAAGGCCATACCCTAGCGAAATACCTTACATTTGGAGTTGAAATTGATTTAGGTCTGTCATTTCTCATATTTTTTTGTCAGTGATAGGTGTAGTATTAGCTTGGCAGCACCAATGAAAGCTCCAGGAAAGTACTTAACATCTGTGGTAAAGGGATGGGTCTTGATGATAAAGGGCAGTGTCCCAGGGATCCCTTGGAGGTGCTCTGAGCCCGCATGTCTCCAGCCTTTCTTAAAACCCTTTCTGAAGGATGGCTGAAAATGTGGTGATTGCCTGACAGAATGTCAGTATACAGGAAATGATAACTTGAGCAAGGGAATAATGCCCTTCCCTCCTCCTTCTCCCTGCAAAGAGTCTGGCATCTTTGCCCTCCCTTAGGGAGGCATTGGCAATCAGCTCCAATAATGAAGGAAGCATTGGCAATCAGTTCCAATAATGGCTCTGTTATTAATGGGCACGCTTTCTTCCTACAATATGTTTCTTCCCTGATTCTGTCTGTAGGAGTCTTATTCTCCTTACCCCTTTGGCTAGCATTAATTTGTTCTTTTTTTTTTCCTGCCCTTTCTGTTCCCTGCAAACCTTAATTAATTCTGTATATTCTTGTTTAATAATACTTACCTACCTCTGAGGGACGTTTTGAAGCTTAATTAATTATTGTACAGGTATCTTTTTCAGTTGCGTCTTTGAGCAATCCCGCTTTGCAGCTGTTCTGGCAACTTCGTTCTTTCCATTTTTCTTTTGTGGGCTTTGTAAACTCTTGTGCCTCAGTGAAGATAATTACAATTTCTCTCATCTTCTTCCACATTCAAGAATGTGCACTCACAATCACTCCTATGCATGCTCAGCCTCCTGCTGCAAAGCTGTCTCTTGGGCTTCTTAACCCCTCAGGATTCACCTGAAGCATTTTATCCATCTGACTTTTTCCAAGGGGTTCTGTTGCATACCCAGATTTATTTTCATCCTCCTCTGTAAGTGCATGTGCCATTTTCTCTTTTGCAGGAATAATTTTTTCATATCTATGCCTCGTCAGTGCAAAGTGAATCTTCAGACTATTTTTTGTTGTTGTTTAGCAAAACAAAATTTCTTTTTTCACTGTAAAGAAAGGATGACTGAAGTATTTTTTTAATGTTGTCAAACTGCCCCCTTCAGTTGTCCAATTACCTAAGTAGAAGCTTAATGACAAGACTGAACCTTGTGATAATTAGGGATGGGGGGACTGCAACAGAGAAAGGGAAAGACACTA
This sequence comes from Tinamus guttatus, assembly GCF_059628265.1. Taxonomy (NCBI): domain Eukaryota; kingdom Metazoa; phylum Chordata; class Aves; order Tinamiformes; family Tinamidae; genus Tinamus; species Tinamus guttatus. The sequence goes on from NW_028288668.1 coordinate 1,382,369, forward strand.
ATCTAGGACTCTATGAAACTCTAAGTGAAACAACTTCTTACAATGATTAAAAAGTTCTACTGACATTTATTTTTATAATATTAGTTAATTCTACACCTCCAGTTTTCTTTGATCTGAGACATCAAACTTCACAAAACCACCCCCAGTGGAAGGGGATGTAACTCATCTAGCTGATTATATTCTAGGAAAAGAGAAAGGAGGAAGAAATCTTGCCAACACTCTCTAAGCAATTTCCCTAAAACCAGGATAATTCTGAATATATTTTTTTTGTGGGCAGCATTGCTTTCCTAGTTTTTGCAGACTGAACAGCATTTTGAAACTGCACACTCCCTGCTTGTTCAATACTGTTACAGCTCTACTATGCTAGAGACAGCTCTGCTTGCCTTCGTGATGTCAGGTGGTCAAAGGACACAGAACCAGGCAGGACTAGGAAGCATACTACATTATAACTTAAAAATCCTCATGCTTATCTTAACAGGGTGACTGGGACAAACTGGGAGCAAGTTGGATTCTGAAAATATGGGAGATTGATAAAGCCATACATTATGACTTATGTTTTAAGCCAAATGCTTTTTATTTGGCCTGCTGTGTATTCTGAATATTCTATACTCTTCGTAGGCAGTATTCCCTTTGAAATCTATAAGAGAACTACTATGTGGATCAGAAGCCTGAGTGTTGCCCTGAGTGCTTTTGATTCTAATATACCCGGCTCTTAAAAACAAAGTGTGGGCTTCAGATTAACAAGAGAGACTTTATAACCCAGAGTTTAGACACCTTGAAGATTAATTTGGTTTCTTTATGGTTTTTGCTCCCCTCTCCAAAGCTCAGGAGGATGGGAAGCACGTTCATGGTGTCATTGCAATCAGTGGTAAAACACACTGATCTGAGCTGCCAGATCAGCTGATAGGTACACTCACTGTTCAACCAGATCCCCTATAACTATATAAACAATTCTGTTTGCAACTGTTCTTCCGTAAGATGCCATATATTCATAGCTACAAACAGAAATTGAAAGAAGGAATGGATCCATCTCCCCTTTCCCAAATCTCCCAGTGTTGTAAAAAAAAAAGCATGTACTTTGGCAGGTCTGCTGCTGCTTAAAAGGCATCTACTAAGACAATGATAAAATAAGACTAATTGACATATTTAAAATTCCCCAAGAGTTGTTACGGAATGCTCACAACTCTGAAGGGGCCATTAAGAAATATTTTTATTTTGATCATCATGCATACGGAATGATCTTCAAAAAGCATTTTATTTCTTCAGTGCTATACCAAAATAATCCAGATATCTCCTTCAACTTCTGCCCAGAGCTGGATTCTTCCATCAGTCCAGCACTCGCCACTATGGCTCAATAAATACTTGGAATAGCTAAAAAAAAAAGAAAAAAAAAAAGAGGTAATAGATATTAACAGATAATATTTTACCACCCATAGTTACTACATTTTAATTGCATTAACCTTCCTTCATTCTCCTCTGTTGGACACTTCTATCATTTTTCGTCACAGCTTTTTTTTTTTAACTTTTCAATGCCCCCTTTTTTAAAGAAAATAAAAGTATCTTAATGCAGTGTTACTGTTTCACTGATTTACAACTCAGCTTCTTTCACATTCAAGAACTTTAAAAAATTGCTAAAAGTAGTAGCTTTTCACTGCTTCATTTAGAATGTAACAAAATTACATTAAAAGACGAAACCATGTGGCCAACTTATTAAACTCCTCCACATTTGTGCAATTTAGACATTACATAATGTATGAAGGAGTGCATCTCATATATACATATTTCAACAATAAACATTAATAACATGTTAATATCTTTATTTCTATGCTCTTCCTTTAATCTAGCAAAGGAAGCTGGAAGCAAAGTTCATATCACAGTTATTTTCATTAAAGCTATCCTATTTTCAGAAAGGTCTAAGATTTTCTCAGTCAATTATGAATATTTTACCTTTCAGTGTACACATAAATATACAAATATGTGCATTTAATACACCTGCTACTTAACAAATGCTCTCTTTCTGGAAAGGGTGATATTTCCAGGACACTCAGACTCACTGTGGTGAATTGAGCCATTTCCAGAAGATCAGATACTAGGTCATGGAAAACAACGGACAACTTTTGTAGGAGACTGATTTGAATTCTGTAACAAGATGGATATAATAGTTGCCAGCTCAGTTACAGCTTTTTTATTTCTTGTACACTGTATACAGTTATTATTACAGCTATAATCTGCATTTTATAATTTAAAACAATACTGTTGCTGATAATAGAATGTGATGTTTATATTGCAGTGAAGCCTAGAAACCATTCCACTTTGCCCTTGTAATAAGTACTGGACAAATGCAACACTGTTTAGGGACTAGAATTTGGAGATAATTGGCATGTACCTGCCTTTGTTATCTGAAACTTCCTGAAATCATATCCTATTTTCTCAAATGCCAAATTTACTTCAAAATGGAAACCATCTCTGTGATCCCTGGATTAATCAGTGAATGGATAGGAGAGCAGCTGATCAAAATTACTGGTACACCTGGGTACACCCGGGTACACTCAGGCACAGTATAAGGCCATTTATGATATTTCCATCACTGGATATTTTAGAAAACAGGCTAGCTGAATACCCGCTGGAAATGCCTTACATACAGTTGATCCCAGGAGCACAGGGATGGAGTATGGTGCAAGCATGGTGCAAGATCCTACTGATCAAGTGTCAATAGTTTACACTGACAGGAAGACACTGGATGCCAAAGATATTCTTTCTCTCTTCATGCCTAGATAGCAGTGACACTCTGCTCCCTACTGCCCTGGAGCGTAGAAGTGGGCCTGGAAACGAAATCTGGCATGTCTTGCATTCGTTTTCTATATACTGTGTGAACTGTGATGCACACTTTCTCAAGGAGGCTACTTAGTTTGCAAGAGCCGAGGGCTTGGGTTCATGTAATATGTACACGGTGGGAACAAGGGTAAGGTACAAAGCAATGAAAGGGAAGCATGTGACCATGAGAGTCCAGAGTGGTTGCAAAAACCCTGATTGACTAAGCTATCAGAAGTGGGGGAGTTACTATCACTGAAGGAATTTCTATTTTGGGATGAACGGGATTAGCTCCTGCCCCAGCACACAAGTAGGAGTCCTCAGCACTTTCAGGAAACATCAAAGAGAGATTGCTTATTGACATGGCATCTCATCTTCCCGCATCAAAGTATGTTCTGCCCTTGGAAAGGAAGGAAATCCCATTCCCATGTTGTTCTGCCAGCCTGATGCTCCCTGGAAAGCAGAGATCTTACCACTTGCCTACATGGAGGTAAAGGTTGACTGCTGGCAGCAAGGTATAGGGGCAAGGCAGAAACAAGTACAGTGTTTGGAGAAAGAAAGTTCACTAGCTTCCAGGAACTGGGGCTCCTGGATCTACAGGAGCAGTCTGACAACAGACTTCTCATATGGCTGTGACTGATACAACAGGTCTAAGGATGCATTCCTGACACCAACAGTACCCATAGTTGTTTTGGAACTAGTGGACTGATGTTGGGTAGCTGTTTGGACTCTTGGCTGGTTAATAAAACACAGTGTGCTTAATTAAACACTTGGGTTAATTAGGCAGTTGTGTGTCAAGATCTGCTTATGAAGACTGACTTCTCTCCATTGACTTTGGGCAAGTTATGTCTTTAGGGGAACAATGTCACTGAGCAGTAATAGCCTGGGCACACGTTAGGTGTCAAGCATGAACAGTGGGCTGAAAGGAACATGAAAGGAGCTCTTTTATTTTATCTGTCCTCAATAGACCAAATGTCCACAGCGACTGCAACAGGGTCGATGAGGTCTGCCAGCTGTGCTGAACTGCTGACATCTGGCTGCATTTCTGTGGGGACAGAGATACCAGACATTGGAGGTAGAGGATGCTTATTTTCCTTGTCATCCAGTCAGGGCATGGTGACCCCACAGCAATGCACTCAAGCCCTTTCTAGCATTTCCTGCCTGGAAAGCAGCATTGCAGGGATGCCTTACCACAAAGACTACACTGAATTCACATTAACGGTGGCAGAGAAGGGTCTATACTAGCAGATAGTCTTAGGGCTTGCACAGTTTATTGTGCACAAACCAGCTGAAGTTCAGCCTGTTCAATTCTGGGGGCCATGGGGAGCTGGGTATTGCAGAAGGCCTCAGATTTTGCCTGCAGAATTTCAGAAGCTAAGCACATTGGTCTGATCAGTCTCTTAATCTCTCAGACATGTATCTGGAAAATACCACCATCAGAAACAGTTGTAACAAGCATATAATGACATGACATGCATTTAAAATCACTGTCCGTACTGTCAGACAACCAGCATGCTATGGGAACAGATCATAACAGCTGGAAGACAGCAACGCTTATTCCCCTCGTGGCACAGTCAGGATCAAATGCAATATAGATGGACTATAAGTACTTAAAAGAAATCATCAACATTTACTTGTGTGACCAAAAGTCTCCCAGACTTGTACAAAGGAAGGAATATATAAAAGCATAGATGTCTTAAGGAATGGATTAGCGAACAAGAGCATCCGTATGAAGACTAGTCATAAATTATAGAAATCATCATTTTCTAATCAACCAAGGATACCATCTGACTGAAACCACATTTAATTACTATGGTGTAACTTTTCTTAGCAATTGTATCATAAGAAAATCATCCATGTAAGAAACCCCAGTAACTAAGCAACTTTAATAAGTATCTGTCATACTAGATTTTGCTACAAGATGAAGACTGGAAATAAAGAAGAAAAAGAATGTTTTCAAGTTAAAGCTCACATTTAAATAGCCTAAGGAATTTGTTTCTGCCAGACAGGAACAGTCTGATATTGTTTTTGCCAGGGAGGCCTATAACAAATATGTCAGCCAAACCAGAGTTTGTTTTATGAATAAATGTGGATAAATCCACATTTTGATCACCTAACATCGAGAAGGATTTAATTTTATTTTAGCAGAGAGATACTGTCACTAAAATATCTGATTGCAAGTTTTTTTCAATGGTAAGCTTAACCTTAGCATAACTTTAGTTATTTTCTCTGAATTATGTACTTCTCAGAAAAAAGTATAAAAATTAGGGTCACGTTAATTTGTTGATTTAATCAAAATATTTTTAAGGTATTTGAAAAAAAATCAAATATTACAGAGGTTTTGAAGTAAAATGGTCCCATTAGCTTGAATCATTGAGTCGGCTTTGAAAACTAAGCCTGGGAGGCAAAGCAGTCATAAAAGAGCAGAGAAAACAAAACAAAACAAAACAGAAAGGTGAAAAACTGTGTTTAAACACATTTAGTAGAACTCATGGTGCTCTATTCACAGGTTCTACATTTAATACATGACATTTTAGGGGAGTCACGCAGATGCCTGTGCAACAAGCATTGAGAAACCTTCTGGTGAGAAAGTCTTCTTGAAGATTGATCTCCAAGGGCTCCCTAACTGTTGATCATGTTCAGAGTTGTTAATACATAAGCTTATAAGCTAATGTAAGTAAGGAGAAACAAGCTTTTTAATCTTTTGTAAGTTGTAAACACATACCAGTTTTTGAAAGTCTAAGTACCTAACAAGTTGCAAGTCAAAAATCCTCTATAATGGATAGAGGATAAATAACTGAATTTAACCACGGATTTTAGAAGAAAAAAATTTTGAACATTTGTGATTGTATCAAATGATGTTTTGCGTCCGATATTAATACTGCTTTTAGATTTGCAGATAACTCCATTGATTGTCTCTCATCCTTAAGTGTTGCAGTGTTACACACTGTACAGTGTTAGTTTACTTTAGACTTCTACTCCTTTTACATTTTTGCTGGAAGAGTGGATTTGGAATCTTGACTAGACGATGCTAAGATTGCTTAAATTGCTTTTAGAAATCAATTAAAAATATATATATTCTCTTGGTCTTAATTGACATGGAAAATACTATGAAATATCACGTTATGCAGTTGATTTGTTCTCCAAGTTCAGTTAATATGTCACTGTACAATTACGGTGAATACAAACAGCTGAAGCTCTGAGACTGTCCTGAATCTTCCAAAAGGAGGGATAAATTCCAAAGTTTGGAGCAAGTGTAGAAACTTTTTAACTAACTAATTCCCTTAGTATGATGGCAGCTTTAGACTTCTTTAGACTTTTCCGAGGCAAGAATTAAAAGTTTTGTAGTCATCATGCTACTGCAAATCTGTGCTCCAAATCACTGAAGATATAGAAGTCTAGAGCTTCTAATATTGAATGCTGGGGTAGATGTCCTTAATACCTGATCCAGCCTTGATCTTTTTGGTGGTAACAATATGGGAGATGAAATTACCTACTGAAAGCTGAAATCTACACAGTTTTGCACCCAAGAATCTCAGCTTCCACATCATTTTACAAGTGATACATTATCACTTGATTTTCCTATATGGAAACAGTAAATGTAGGCTTGAGTAGCTAGATAGGAATAGCTAGGCTGCAACCCATGATGAGCCCATGATGAGCCTAACACGAAGTCTGAAACACCGAAGAGCATCCCACACTGACAAAGGTCAATGTGACATGTATAATGCCAGCTGAGAAACTAAATTTGATCTCCTTTTAACTGGTAGTTCTCATCCTATCAGTTCTGCTCCATTGAATTTCAACTATCATATATAGCAGATTTCAAGAAGGCTTTGAAAATTATGAAGTACACAATTTTCAAGATGGATCCTTTCTCCTCCAGATAGCAAAAGGTACAGAAGAACAGCATGGATTCTGGCCAATGGAAACAGCCGAAGACACCGTTATGGAAGGATACTTACTCACTGCTTTGAAAAGTTGTCACTCAATTCAAATCTTTCCCAAAATTTTCATAACTCTAGTCTCCCAACCCTGAAAAGTGAGAATACATAATTGACCTGTCCTTGACAATGTAAGATATCAGTGAATGTTTCTGCCTCACAGTCAGGTTGCAGACAGCTAAGGGTTTGTTCCATCTACATTAAAAGATGACTTTTCCAGGCATCAACCTCCATGCATTCTTTAACATAGAGCAACAATAGTAACAGACTGTGTAGCTAAGGGTAGCAAGAAGTATATTGCCCAGTATAGCATGCCAGCAAATTACGTTGTTTCTGTAGAAGATCCTAGAGGGTATTGTCATATATGTACTGTGGGCCTTTGGAGGTGTCATTTGTGTCAATGTTGCCTACGTCTGTACTGCAGCTTTTTCTTTTTAACATTCTGAGTAAACTCATGGAAAAGACAGCAAGATGCTATAGGCTTCAGTCTTGGCAGCTACTCAGTTAAGTATCTTGCTCTCTGCTGATAAAGCAACCTCACTATTACAATGTCACCATATCTCTGAGGACCACACAGATGGATGAAGGACTGCTGTTAGTCAGAACATAGCCAGGTTACAAGGAAGTGCCGAAAGGGAAAACACTTTGAAGGACTGCTTGAGACACTCTCTTCAGCTTCCATTAAGTTGTAAGTGCCATCTAAAGTCTCAAAGTCCTGCTGAATGCTTGTTAGTTTTGGATAATCAGAGCATGTCAATTTCCAAGAATACCTTTCTCCATCTCCTTTTTTGGGGATTGAAACAATCATTTGGCTGCAGTATGCGTACATTTCTCAATTCTTTGCCAGTACAACCACAGTTCACTGAATTTAGCAAAAAAAATGCAGCTTGTCTCACTTCTTCATGTCTTCTCCTCTGGTAAGCCTGTGCTTGAGTACTTCCATCAGCCACTTATCTTTTGATACTAACTTTTGGTTCTAATGCCAGTTTTAATTTTCACGAGGATATAAGGAAGCTTCAGGCAAAGTAAAGATTAATTTCCAGGACGAATTACAAAACTGAGGAATGATGTGCTCCATGTGATTCAAAATGTCATAATAGAGAAGGTAGGGTGAATCCAGCACCTGTTTGTTTTAAGAAATGCTATAAAGCCTCCATATTTAAGGGACACTTAATTCCAAAAAGAAATTTGTCCTTTAGCAAGCCCAGTGTTCTTGGACATTTCCCTCCAACATTACTAGTCAACAAAAGACCAGTCAACAAAAATGTTTTTATTCAAGTAGAATTCTGTTTCAAGGAAAAAAAGTCCATGAGAAAGGAGAGTCTCCGAGGCTTGTTTGAGGATAAAGCTACTGTGGTTGATTTTGTATGAAACATAAATGCTGTAGGCATGAATGGCAAGGCAAATCAGAAGATGGCAAGATTAGACAAAAAAATCTTCCCTTTGAAAGAGCATTTGACTGTTATTTATTTGGAATGTACCATGGAAAGTGAGTCATAAGCTGAAGTAGTTGGAATTTGGGATACTGTTATGAATTCAGTCTTTTATATATATATATTTCATTGAAGCAGTCTCATGGTATTTGAAGCTTTGGAGAAAGCTAGAAAATTTTCTGCTAGAATGGATAGCAGTATAATCTTACCCAGCCCTCAGGTCCAAAGACATAATGTTATGTAAGCTAATATTGATAGCATAAACATTACTAAGGCATTAGAATGAGAGCTGCAGGAAATTCAGGCCTGCATAGTTGATGTTGAAATTTAATATATGGATTCCATATTTACCCAGTTTCAGCAACCGCTATTCACATGTTTTCAATGCTCTGAGCCTATGCATTGGTTAAGTGTGTAAAAGATAGAAACCATGTGGCAGGCCATACCTTAGCAATCTGTTAGAGATTGTGCCCTAGAACGAAGAGAAAAATAAACGGAATACAGTCTTGCTTATTTCTATGATTAAACCTAAAGATATTGCATGTAAGACAAACACTGAATCTACAAAGAACAGTATACAACAAAGTATATAACAGTCATTATCCAGATATTTTGGGGAATATTGTTTTGGTACAAATAATATTACCAGTTTTCTATTGCATAAATGTAGCAGAATATTATCATCTTAGTACAAACAAAATATCTCTCACTACAAGTGATAGATAGAGAGTTATTAAGATATTTCCATTTTGCATGCAGATAGGTACATACATGTCTAAATATATACATATATACCTGTATATAGATGTATACTATTTATATATATGTAAACACAGAAAGTGAGAGTAAAGTTCTAATCTAATAAAAATATGAAAGACAACATAAGCATGAATGCTTTTCTGTACCCTTAGGGTATTATTTACCTTCTTGATAAAACTAGAAAGAATATGTTCATGGTCACAATCTCCGGGAGTGCTCAAAACCATGCTATTTATGTTTCCCTAAAAACTTCAAATATAACATGGAAATTTAAGAGAAAACCTTGAAATTGGAACAGATTTTTCAATGAATTCCTATGCCAGATGGGCTCGGGATTCGGCAATCCAAGGACAAAAAGTAGACTTAATGACAATGATGCCTTTAATTAACACAACATAGATACAAATACAAATGAATACGAATTGGTTAGAACATGTGGATACGAAAAAGTTACTTACTGAATAATACTTGCCAGCAGAATTATGAGACCACACATCTCTCCAAGGTAGCAGGCTGGAGGGGCTGGCAGGCTCTCAATCATAGCAGGCGTCCCTGCGGGAGACAACATTGGTCTCGATATTGGGAGTCTCCATCCCCCAAATCTGCCCTTCATATTTTATCCCCTGGGGTGTCCAGTCACGTAGGGCCAGTACGTGCCAGGAGGCCACCCAGGGGTGAGTAAATCTCTGCCTTTCTGTTATATCATCTTTCTAGGACTGCGTCTGCGCAAATTCCAGAAGGGGGTCTCATCCCTCAATTTGGTGGTCTTGCTTTTCTTATCCTTCTCGTTCTCACAGTGACTTTGGCCTTCAAACTTCCTTAGACAGCAGTTTGTAGTCAGACTGGCAGCAAACCAGCCTGAACAGCAGTTCTTGCTTCTTCTGAACTAACTACTTCTTTGTTGGTTTAGATAACATGTTGATTTTCTTTCTTCCTCAGAGATCTGGGTGTTACAACCTTCTTTTGATGGTGGCCTCTGCTGAGCATTATCAAAGAAGTTCAATGTTTTTCCTCCAAGGTCTGGATTTTGTTTCACACAATGCTTATTTATGACTCTACAGATCATAGAAATTTCCATCTCCAATACAACTCCCAACTTGAGTTCTCTTAAAACTGAATTTTGCTGTGCTGGATGATATATGTCAATTCATTTCTCTGAATTTTTGGGCCATCCTCTTGGCTGAAGTTTTAAAAGCTTACTTTTTTTTTTTTTCCTTCTTTCTTTCCTTCTTTTTTTTTTACTCCTGCTTGCACTTCTGCTTGTCCTGGATTTTTCACAAAAATTATTTGCTCTTTTTCATATAACGATGGATTAATTGCCTCATGACATCAAAGCAAACTGACAAGACGCTAGACTGCATTAGTTCTGAAATTTTTAGAAGTAACTGGAATTTTGAATTAGAATTTGGAGTTGTTCTGTGTGAATATATGTTTTAAAGTGATAGGATGAAAATTAACGAATAAGCAGCCAATATGCTTAAAAGAAATAACATCTTATAGATACATTTCCATTATCACAAATTTAAGTGAATCTAGGTCAAAATTTAAAAAAATAAAGGCTTTAAAGAACCTACTATCTGTTTGGATACCTAAAGAGACTGAGTAATTTTCAAAATTGTAGAGAAATTCAGTGGCATCTGATGACTTGATGAAATTTGCTGAAATCACAAGGGAAATATGATTTCTAATGTGATTAGGAAATGAAGACTTGGGCTTATTTTTGGTGTTTTTTAAAAAAATTGTTCATAGCCTCTCATCACAATTTACAACATAACAAGATCATTATGGGCTGGACAGTGAGTATAGGAAAATGGTACTTTCCCATGATACTTTTCCCACTTGGCCACAGGAGATTTTCCTGTATCTTACAGCCACATACAGACAGAAGTAGTTGAACTGTGGAAGTAATGATTCACAGATGTGTGAGAATTTGTTTCAGACACTGGGAAGATACATAAGATGTATATTTTGTGAGTTCTACTGTCATTTTCCCCAATGGCATGAATTAAATTTCTGAGTAGCTAGCATTTTTTCCTAGTGATGTTCCTTGTATAGGCTATAACCTACCATATCCTGCTACTTTCATCTGCTGTGTGCTCAGTAAAAACACAAAGACTCCATGGTTTCTAAACTTAAACTTCCTCCCTATTACCACAGTTCTTACAAGCTTGGAGCACTGCAGATAACCTGAAAACCATATATTTATTTATTTAGTGTTGTATCCTTCTTTGCATATCCCTTCTTCTATAGTAGTACTGTGCAAAATGCTTCTTTATTTCTTTTAATAGTTGATGTTGTCTTTGAGCCTTTGGGACAATTCTTTCCTCAAAATAGAGTATGTGAGTGGAAAAGTCACCACAATAACATGTCTTTCTTCCCATTCACCATGGCCTATTTTGCTGGTAGTCAAGCTGTTTATCCATTGCTTGTATGTGCTAAAGCAAACAACTGGGGACTTGTCTCTCCCTGAGTCCCCCCCCGGATACATCTGCATCTCATTCTTTTGGCTTGACTGATCTGCTTCAGGTTCTCTTGGCTCCTACTAAACTCTACTTTCACTCTACTAAAGCTGTTTCTTAAAGTTACTTAGATCATACTGCAGCTGTTCTGGCAGTCCAGCTAGGACCAAATACGCTGTTAATCTAGCAGCAGAAGTGTTGATATAGCCATTAGCAGTAAAATGTAAATACATTCCTCTCCTCTCCTTGGTTTCACATTAATAAGCAAAAAAAAAAAAAAAAAAAAAAAGGGTTGTTTCTTCCCCTGTCCAAATCCTCAGATTACTATCTCTTCACTATCTCTATCACTTCAGTTTTTCTGGAGGCACAGAGCTCATCAAACACCTTTGTCAGCTCTTCCATTGTCTGGGACATTCTCCTGGCAATACTGTTTTACTCTTATCCTGACCTTTTTTTTCCTCACTGAGATAATAAGAAGACTCTAGCTTTAGGTTTTTCATTTTTACCCCACCATGGTCATTTCTTTATACATGCGCTGTATGTATAAAGTACTTCTTTCCACAGTACCAACTTCATAACATTTTTTCCTTTTGTTTAGGAAAAAAAAAATCTTTCTGGTTGACAAGGGCCTCTAGGAGGCTCTTTCACTCTATGTTGAGCGTCTGGTTTTCCTGATAATCACACTAGCTGTAGTTCTCACTGAAATGACCATTTCAACCATAGCTTACATAGTGCCTGCTGGGAAATAGCAGGAAACCTCTATGGCTCTGAAACAGCTCTGAAACAAAATTGGCACTTGAGCATTTGGAGAGGTAGGGTGAGTGCAGTTACTGCTTCCACTAGGTGCTTCCTCTGCACACTTCAAGCTCTTTACTCCTGGGAGATAATGTGCAACATGGGGGTGGGGAGAGAAAGGAGGAGAGTGGTTGGGATCTAGGATGTGGTTATCTCATCTAAATATAAATATCAAGAATAGACCAAATGAACTGTAATCCATAAGCAGTTCTTTCTCCCGACTAAAAAGAGGAGCTAAGCAATTAGATCGAATAAAGATGTCTACACTGTCTAATGTGAGGTGAGATAAATGCAGTCACTATGATTTCTGACAGTCCTCGTTTGGCAGCTGTCATTAAATAGCATTTAAACATATTTAAAACAACCTTATCAAAAGGTGTTGTGATGCAAAACACAGCTGCTCTTAATATGTTGTAATTGCATGCTTCAACATGTCTGTCAGATAAGGCATCTATTGTTCCTTTAAAGCACATGAGGCGAATAGCACATTTAATTACCCTGTGCGTCAAAATTAATACATATCCCAAAGCAGGCAGTGTCAATACATTTAGTTATATAGCAATTATAGTGAAGCCAGAGCCACTTAACATACAGGATTGAAAACAGAAACTAAACAAACATGAAAAAAAAGTGGAAAAAAGGAGGGATCAGTGCTTCAAAGAATAACCTTGTAACCTTAGGAAAGCAAGAGTTGTTCATTAGTACTAGGCAGCAAGTCCAAGTAAATATGTAACCTCTCAAAAGTGTTCAGACCAACCCCAGAGCCTGTTAGGCCTTGTTGTTTCAGAGACCTCCGAAAGGTAAAGGTGAGCTCTTGACACAGAGCTTTTCATTTGAATTCACTTCCTGCTCTCTCGTTTACTGGAGGTAACTTCCCTTGGTACCTCAGCTGGCTTTCTTCACACAGAATGATTCTCTATTTGCATTTTGGTTCTAATACTGAATTCGCCTAACATGATTCAATCTTATTTTCCCAGTGGTACCATTAATATTTTAATTTAATCAGAATTTCAGGAACTTGTTTGCCATCCAGAGCAACTTGGTTACCTGTCAGCCTCCATCAGCTTGTCATATTAGAGGTGATTGTTCCTTGAATCTAATCTACTTTAAATGATTTCATTGGGTAGAGGTCTATAAATCATTTCAGAATGGGTCTGACAGATGAAGGCTTAGGTAAGTAAACAAATCAGGCTTGCTTTACTTTAGGCAGCAATGAACTTGGCTTTATCAACTTCTCATTGATTTCTGCACTCCAAAAGGTCAAAAAAATCTCTTTAACATAAGAACATTATTAATATAAGTACAGTATTACAACCAACCATAATTAAGATAAGTCCCAACATTCCGTGATGAGGCTGACTTAAGAACATTGCAGACTGCATTTCAATAAAGCATGTTATGCAGTTTGAATTGATGAATTCAATTCCAAAAGGTTTACTTTCCTCTTTCCAATCAAAACAGAAATTAACTGAATATTAAGCAGACCAGAGTCCCTCTGGACTTTAAGCCAAGTTTATAAAAGATAATATGATAAGGCTGCAGCTGGGAATCTAATGTACAGTATATTATTTGAATCTTACAGTATGTTCACATTTAGTTACCTAAATTGTAGTTAAAAGCAAAAATCTGCTCCCTCTGAAATATTGCTGAGGAATCAGACATCACATTGTGATTCACTTTAGATATGTGCTATGGCTGAGTTAATCAGCGATTATCAGCATGAAGCTGGCAACAGCAAGGTGATACAGAGAACAAGGTATGTTACGTAAGAGCCCATTTTGTTTTAGTCTCTGAATTTGAAAAAATAAGGCCATGTGTTATTTGGAAGAATTATTTCCCTTTCAGTGTGGGCAAGGATGAAAGAGTTCCTTTTGTGCTGAGAATCTCAACCCCGACAGGGGAAGGGAATACAAAATAGGGGTAAATAACAAAAAAACATCTCACGTAGTACATTAATTATACAGACAGTTGAAATGGAACTAATAGGAAACAGGTAAGGAGAGATCTTGCAGTAATTTTAGACTCCCTTAAAACAAAGGGTAAATCGACATCCAGAAATTATGGCAAGCATAATCTCCTCCTCCTCCAGATCTGTTCTCCAAAAGGGAATGAATTTCTGTTTCTAATTAGTTTACAAAACTCTATTCACAAAAAAAAATACATATTGTAATAAATTTAAGGAATGTTTTTCTTGGAAGAACTGATTTGGCTACATTGACACCTCCTGTCACGACACCAATCAGCGGAAATTAGACATGTACTCAGGCAAATAGGTCTATCTCAGTATGTAGCTCCAAAGTCTGAACTCACCAAAAAAGATCCCAACTTTCCCCAAATATGTATGTCCCAGGGAGATGTGAGGGAAGTAAAAGGTTCAATAATAATTAAAGTAAATCTAAAGGTGTAGAATTGGATTCTCTTCATGCTGATATGTAAAACGCAGCAGAGAATTTAACTCTACACTGGGCAGACCCCCTCCTTTCTATTGTTTTATGGCACTTGCAAGTTTGTTTAAAGTCTGTTGCTGTGTCTGTCAAGTCTATAGTCAATATCAGTCTACGTGGTCTATAACATTAATGAGCGTTAGTATCTACAGCACATCAGCACACACGATGAAGCTGTTTACAGCTGAGAATACTGGGCAGCTTTGCAGAGAACAAAGGGGCAACTGGTGACAACTCTGCCTTCAGCACTGGAGGCTTTTGGTGAATGAGACGGACAATGTAGAAAGAGAACAAGTGTATTCGTGTGAAAGGACACAATTCACCTGACACAGGTATCTAAAAGTCTGGTATCTACTGTGATGTGATCATGTGATTTCTCTGGTGGGAAGATGGGAACCTCTTATATGGTGATTTACTCCAGTTCCCACTGATGAGTATCTTAAGAGGAATGTGATGACTGCCCGTGTGAAACTTACACTAAGTGTGGGACTAAAATTATCGAAAAAAAATCCATCAGGAAGCTGCTAGCTCACTCAAGCCCACAAAATCCTTCCTCTTCTTGGGATAAATCTCGTCATCTTTTGATAGATGGATATTACGGCTAGTGTCTGAGCAGAGTTCATGTTCCTGCTAGAGTTCATGCTGGTCAACTCCAGATTCTGCAGAACTGGAAGATAAAGTTCCCTGAGTGACTATGGGTGTATTCTCTTCTATGCTGGGCTGCTTTCCAGCATTATCAAAAATAAAATCCTTGCATTTGAGGGATGTTCCAACATTCAGTCTATACTGCACATACATAAAAGAGTGATTTTATTTTGGAGCAGCTTTTCAATTGCCCCCAAATGCTCTGCAGGACCAATATTCTCTGGCAGTTTCTGTTAGGGATTTATTTATTTATAGCTTTTATTATACTCATATTTAAGAAATTCATACCTCAGTCTCTTAAATACTTCATCCCGGTTAGATCTGCTTTAAGCTTTCAGCTATATTTTGAAATTTATTACTTGTAAAATATTGTTTAATTTAAAGTCGCATCCAAATCAACATCAGAAATAGTATTTTATTTAAATGAGATGTATATGTGGTAGTGACTTTCCTTACTCTTATCTATTTTAAAAGAGCTTGGAGCTTGGGCAGTGCAGCCAAAGGGAATGAGAATGAACTTGAAGTGACTGAGTATGAGTGGAGGCTGAAAAATGTATTTGCAGACCTGGATGCAAATGAAAAATCTAGGAATCTGGACCAAGGTGCACTTACTGGAGCACACTGATCCCAAGGATCTCTGCTATGAACCATAACAAAAAATCCCCATTAATGGCCTAACAATAAGATTCTGCATAAAGCAATCAAACAATACAATGAAATACCCATGTAATAAGACATTAAGAAACAGCTCTGTGATTTCTAGGTGACCCTGTGTGTGCAGGGGGGTTAGGCTAGATGATCTCTAGAGGTCCTTTCCAACCTTAACGATTCTATGATTCTATGATTCTGTGATTACTACTATACCTATTGAGTGGACATAAAAATAAATTCTTACATAGTGCTTGTAGGGAGTAGTGAAAATACAGATGGATTTTCAGATGTATGTCACTAATGATAGAACATGAATGAAGCTGGATGTGATTTTCATGAAATTTATTTGTTTTTTTTTTTCACAGTACAGTATTTAGTTTTGATAGTGAAAGTACATATAAACTAATGGGGGGACTATGTGAACTTCTCAGGATGAGAAATGAAGAAACAAACATATCTGAAGAAAAGAGAGTTACATATGCAGTAATCTGATCCTTACCATGAATTTTAATTGTCCTGAAAATGAAATAAAGACACATACCTTGTGCTGCTCCTTACATCTTATCTTAAACTTGGGATTTTTGATGTTTTATTTTTGGAAGAGTGAACTGTGCCTGCTTACAGGGCTGCTATTGCTGAAAATTGGTGAAGGTTTTAGTATACATGAGCAAATTAGAAATGTTTCAGAGAGAGAACAGTAAGAAAAAGTTTCAGCAAAATCATCTAGCCTACATTCTTTAAAAGAGAAAGGAACCATTATTTCGTACTCAGACATCAGCATTAAATGCACTATAGAACTGATATTCACCAAACCTTGCTGCAGAATTTTCCTGTTTATGAGGATTGCATCCCTTCTGCCCAGACTTCTGTTTCTAGCAGAAGCAACTGTGGCTGTAATGGTTGTAATTCCAGTGTTTACAATAAAGCCCTTCAGTAGTAACTTCAACGTTTCCTAATCAAGCACATCTCATCTGAAAACAGAAAACATTTTGACTTGCTTTAATGTTGTAGCTATTGCCTGCCTTTCTGAAACATTTGGTGGGAAAGAAATCTATGTGAATTGAAGCTGCAGCATCTGGTTGTCTTACACAAAAGTTAAATCGAAGGTGTAAATTTGTATTTTGCTGTTTTGTAATTTTTTTGATATGAGATCAGTGAAGGGAGTCTAGTAACTGACATTTATCACTGTTTTCTATTAAAGCATGCCTGAAAACTTCAGGAAAGTATTATCTGTGAATGCACATGCATATACTAGAATAAATGGGTATATGCTTTGTATTATAACATTACTTTTGCTTTCATATATATCCAATACCTTAATCAAAAGATATGCCTTAAAATTATATTAAACATACTCAATACATGTTCGGTATATACTTTACATTCCATCTCTCCCAAGCCTAAAGTATAGATCAGAAGATATATTGTAAATTGTCCAGGGTTAGATCTCAAAGTCCTCAGTCCAGTGGGAATTTTTCCATTAAATTCACAAGGCTTTAGATTCAGGTCCTTATGGCCTTTCTAATTTTTGCCAGCCAGGAATGTGTTTCTCATTTTACCATAAGCAAAACTGATGTTGTGGGTGAAAGTTGAGGTATTCCTCAGGCAGGAAACCTGCCTCCTAGTGGTCCAGTGGCCATTTGGTTCATTTTGCTGGTTAAGGAAAGAAAAGAGTAATTTTCAGATTTCTTACTGTTTTTTCATCACAGAGCATGAGCCAGTCCATGCAGTTGCTGAGTTTTCCAGTGAGGAAGCTTGTAATTGATGAGTTTGGCTTTTTCAGCTGAGATGCATGAATGTGCATGGCATAGAATACATAATAATAATTGTTCTGGTACAATTAGCTACACATAAAAGTTTCTATACCATCTGGGCATTTTTTAACTAAACTTGTACTAGAAAATTAATGAATGTAGCTATACAAGGACTTCATTTTTCTCCCATTGGTGTCAATGTGAATCTTTATCAAACAAAGGCCTATACGTTTGTTGTCTTCTGATGCTTCCTTTTGAAGAGATTAACTGCTGTTTTCCAAAGGAAACATAACTATAACATAATATAACATAACTCTCATCTTTTAAAAGCTTTAGGTGATTATTAAAATTAATATTCCATTTGGCAAATAATAGTATTCAACTTTTTTAAAATCTAAGAGTGTTTATTTTTTTTTCCCCATAAATGTTAATATTGTAGGATTAGAATGTATGTGGAAATAAATTGTTTTCAGCAGTCTCTGTTTTTATTTGAATAACAAAGAGGAAATACTAGTATACTGGATTTGAAGCAATTTTCTTTCCTGGATTCGCCAGGGAGAGGGGAGGAGTGGCATGGAAGCAATTCAACAAAGGTAAATTCTTGTTACTACTACTTTACTGATGGCACAAATTTGAATTAAACTGAATCTAGGGAAACATTAGAAAATTTCAGTTCTTATGTGCTCTAAACCTAATGTTGCTATTTTATTATGTGAAAGTTTAATACTTCTTTCCTCTTTGTGCCAAAAGTAGGACTCTACTTCGCTGACTGATATCATTGTAAATTCACTAAGATCAGCTTACGTAGTAGAAATGAATAGTGAAATGGTGGAAAACTCGGTTGTTCCGCAGCTCCTGTAATCTTTTTTAAGGTCAGACAGTTGTAGCTTTCTTTTGTTTAAGACTGAGCTCAGAGGGAGGTTTTGTTTGTTTGTTTTGGTCACATGTATTAAGGAAAAAACAAAAACATTGGACCCTATTCTGCCAATATCACACACAGAGAACATCCATAGGCTGTCTGGAGTACTTTTTCCAAAACGGGATGATAGATACTGGAGTTGGCAGGATAAACTACATGATCTAATGGCTTCTTCTTTCTTTTTTTTTTTCTTCCTTTTTTTTTTTTCTGTCTAATCTTCTTTACATAAGCTTGAAGAAGAAGGGTACTGACACATTTGTCCCTTTGGCCAAAGTTTTGAAACTATTGGAATGATTGCAAATAGCCTCCATTTAACAGAGATAGATAATTCAAATTCAGATTTCAGGTTGGTCTGTACATCAGTTCTGCTGGAATGAAAAGGGAAATCATAGGCATCAAAATGTGTAAATTTCACTGCGTGATATAAAATATTTAATCTAAATGTCCCTGCCCATGAACTGTGGGAAAATGTATATTAGACATCAGAAAAATGTGTCCATTGCAGTATATTTGATAATGATAAGACCAGTTGTGAATATATTTTAGCAGTTGTTGGCTAATAACATTCTGATACTTATTAAGGAGAAGACTCTGAAAGGGTAATATGTCAAGCATTAAAATAATGAGAAAGATATTAATAAGAGTAATACAATGCTTACAAAAAGGTGTAGTTCCATGCTTCGATTTATTGGGGATTACTGATATTGGAAAATTTTAGCTTAAAACATTTTGAATACTCATTTAACAACTAAGAGTAACTAAATAAAAGACAACCAGAGCAGGTGTTCCTCACCGCTTTGTGTAGTGCGTTGGCTGCCTTGAAAAAAAATGACTTGGTAGCTCATAATTCAGTGTGTTGGGAAAATACACCTTTTTTAGATCATGGATCTGTATTTTTTGCTTGGTAGATTAGTCCCGGGAATTTCAAATACTCTCATATAATACATTCTTCTCTTCCTGTGACTGTGTCAAGAACATGATTGCTACAACATACATTGATGGGTAGGTGGTCAGCACAGCAGGCAAATGCTAGGACTATAAGACAAATGATAGGTATAAATTATGTGCAAGCTCAAGTAACAGCAATTTGACTTTTTATGAGCCTGTAACAATGCCCCCAGAGACGAAAGTGTGAATTTCTGTAGATCATTGCATTTTCATGGCCTTGGCATTAAGTAAAGGTTGCAGCTCTAGGTTTTGAATTTCCCCACTCATAAATAAGAGCCATTTTGTTTTTTATGTCTGATTTTTGCATGAAATATGGGTATTCTAATTCTTGCTGAGAAATCTTCAAGGAATAATAGTGGAGACTTTTTGGTATAAAATTTCATCTCGCATGCTTGCAAAAACCATACATCTTTAGTGTTGAAGTTGCAGCACCTGTATCAAGTGCTTGTGCATCAAAGCTATGCTCTTCTGTATTCTAATGTTTAACAATTTGCTGATCATGACTGACAGGTTTACAGAACTAACATGTTCTGGAGTTGAGGGTGATTTATTGCAGAATAACTGAGGTGACTCAGAGAAATCAACTGCCATAATCTTCTTTCTCCTCAGAGAAAATAAATGCTTATTAGGATTGATTGTATTCCCTTCAAAATTCTTCATTAAAGAAGGGACTTCATCTTATGGTCTTCAAGTAGCAGCATTGTGGGCATTTAAATTCTCATTGAAAAACACAGACAAATGTCTGATAGCTCATTTCCATTTGTGGTTTTATGATCGTTTGTGTTGGTCAGACTATTTTTTCCTCTGTTGAAATAAAAGTTAATTGCTGATGTTTGTGTGCAGAGAAGAAATTGTACATAGTATTCATAAGGAAAAATAAATGCCTGGCATGATAAAAGTGAGAACAGCCCTTACAGAAAGACTTAACTTTGATGTCACAAATCCTACGGTAGTTGAGATCACAAGAGTGAAATGCATACTTGAATTGGACATAATTCCCATCTGGTTTCAGCATTTTTCTTAATACTGACACTGAACTTGGCTGCCTTACCTCCAGCGTAGAATAGTGTGATACATTTTTATAAAACTGAAATTGTCCAGAAAAATTAACTAAAGACACTCAGCTGAAGTCTTTTAATCTGATTAAAACTCCAGAGTGTCACATCCTGTACAGAATATAGTAGCAGGCCAACAGCCGAAGACTTGATGAAACAGTTTAATAAAAAAAACATGGACAGAAATGAGTGTCAGTCATACAGCTAGAAATCTGGATGCATGGACTATGTAATTTGATAGAATAAACCAGTTCCACTCAGAAACTTCCAGCTGGCAGAACTGGCTGAGGATAGTCTATTCACGATTTCAGTTAGTCTTCTCAGACAAAAACGTGTTTCTACAAAATGGTCCTATGAATGATTTGACTGATCTTGAGCTCACATATAAGAGTAGAAATCTATAGCCTTATCTTATAGAGTGATTATTCTAGCACTCAGTAGAGCTGTGTGTTTCAGATACTGCATGTGAAGGGTCATGGACACCCAGAGCAATTCTTTTTCCTGAAAGTCATATAGAATACATGGGTATTAATGACACATCCATTATCTGTGGGTTATCTTACCTGTGCATCCTTCTTGTTTAGTCGTACAGCAATACGGCTCTGTGAACTAGGAACTTCAACAAGCACCCACTCCTAATTACTCTTCTGAAAAGAACAATTTATTCTTATACAACTGCACATAGTTTTTTTTAGCAGCAGGGGGAAACTATTATATTAATGAATTCCTGGTTTCAATTCTAAACACAGAATGGTTGAGGTTGGAAGGAACCTGTAGAGATCATCTAGCCCAACCTCCCTGCTCAAGCAGGATCACCTACAGTACATTGCACAGGATCGTGTCCAGGCGAGTACCTTCAGAGAAGGAAATTTCACCATCTCCAAAAAGGAAATTTCACCAAAAAGGAAATTTCACCATCTCACTGGTCAACCTGTAATCAAACGCTTACTGAAAAAAAAGTGTTGCTTTCTTCTTCCATGTTCAAAGGTAGATTCGCTTTGAGGGAATGAGAACTGAATATGGAGCAGGATGGGGAACAGCGCCACACAGCTGCTCCCAAAGACCATTTGGAGTAGAGTTTAAGAAGGCCTCAAAGGTATTATTCACCAAAGAAAACTATATCTGAAAACTGTACCTGAAAGGTCAGGATGGACAGATGCTTCTGACCAAATATATGATGTATGTGAATACATATTACGACATAAAGAAATTGACGAGGCTTAGATGCAAGGCAGGCCACCTGACTTTTGTTTCTGTCAAGTAAAGAGGAAGAGACTAATAAAATTTGCCAAAATCAAAACTGAGAGGAGATAGAACACCTATCTTAAAGCATATCCAAATATTAAACACAAGAGAAGAAGAATTATATATGCTGAAGAACAAAGTAGGAAAAAGAACAAATGAGCATAAGCAGTGTAAGAGTATAATAGAAATCAGAAAATTGTTACTAATAATTACAAGAATTAATTTGAAAAAGAGTCTCTGAAATTAAAAACCTCTCTAGTTCTAAGGTAAATCCTGACAAATTTGTAAACACCTTTATGTAATGCATTTTTGCCTACGATAGCAAAAGGCTGAAGCTGATCTCATCTTATGCCTTGCTCTGTTTTTGGTTTTGTCTTCTTTTTGGGAGATTTCTGGCATAGGAAGTTTTAGAAAATTACGGCCAGTGTCAAATTCTCCACAGACTCTATTAGTTTTACAGCACTTCCACTATTCTGTTTTTGTTTTGCTAAGTATTTGAGAGAAGGCAACCCAAGGGAAGGAAGATTTTCCTCCCTTGCCTCTTCCACTTATCCTTGTGCACTAATACAAAGGCCAACTATAATGCAGACTTTTATAACTACTATAATACAGTTTTCTAACCACTTTGACCACAAAGGTTGGAGAGTTTTTTGATAATGCTTCATCTCTCATTTACTGTTCTACTACATACCCTCTCTCTTTTGAGAGAAACTTTAGATTTTGTTTGTAAAAAAGAAGAAAGTTCTTGGATAAAGTATTTATGCTAGAAAGTCCCTGTAAAACAGGGTTTGAATTTGCAAAAATATTGAGCATTTCTAGGGGATATTTTAAAATTCTGTGTGCAATAACTGACAAGCACAAGACTTAGATTGCAGATATGAAAACATGTAAATGGGGGATTATAGAAATATATCATATCTATTTTACTTTTTGTATTTGTTGCTTCATATCTTTTCCAAGGTTTCAGAGTATAGATAGGTCTTCTTCAGTTTTTCAACTGGTTTCTCCTTAGGAATATCTGATAGTTTATTGAATTAAAGAAAAAAATAATCTCTAGCCAGACCAGACCAGACCAGACCTCTCAGGCAGGAGAATATCAAATGTTTGAACCCAGTATCATCTCATGTTTTATTAACAAATCCATTGCAAGGACATGTTGCAAAGTTTTCTTAGGACTGGTAGGAAGTTCACTTTGAAGAGGATTCAGAACCTGTTACTACATATAATAGTCTCTCAGCACAATTTCCTACTATGTTGCCTTTCTTGAATGCTAGAGCTGGAAGGATGGAGGTTTACTTTCATTGTTTCTTCACTGTTTTTTGATTGGTTGGCATTCTTAGAAATGTAGGTGAAGAATCAGCAAAGAAAATTTTTCCACAGTAGAACATCTCCCTTCTGTCCTGTCAGAAGTTCCTTCTTCATTTCCACAGCTTTGCATTAGGGATGTTAGGGTTTTCTCATGTGGAAAGGAGCACAGCTATCCAGTTCTACATTTCTGTGCACATCAGTGGAAATGACCTCTGTTCTGATGAAATGCCTTCATTCCCATAGATGCATGTGAAACATCCTCTCAGCTCCAGAATTCACAGTGAATTTTGTTGAGGATCATCTGATCTTCCTAGATTTCCAGTCAGCACTACCATGATTTTTTAAAGCTTGTGAGGGTGTTAGCACTTACAGATCTACTGGTTCTTCCTCAAACACTTCCATCTGAGTCCTTGGTTCTAACCCAGCAAACTATGTAAGCATTCAGTTATATGTGAGTGTAACAGTACCATTGCTGTAACTATGCACAGTTTTAACATTGAGTAGAATTTTAAATTATTCCCTGAACTGGACTTTTTTGATGAAGCACCTCCTTAGTTCATTCATACTGTAGAAGGACAGTGCAGCTGTACTGTGGATGTCCATGTTGCACAAGCTTGAGACTCAGAGCATAGAGATCATGTAGCACCGCTGGAGGAAAGCAATGATTCTTACTTTCTCTGCAGATTATTGAAAAAAGGAGACGTGAAAAGGGGGTACATAATGTTCTCTGTGACATAGCGTATTTAAAATAGCCAGGTTTAATTTGTTAGAGAATAATAAATATCTGCAAGTTTGTGCAGCAAGTGCACGTGTAACTTCTTAAATTCATTTAAGAGAAAGCCATTCTTTTCCTTTATCTGTGGCTATAGTGCCGCAGTCTTTGCAGACATTTCATTCCTCTGCATATTTTCCTTATTGCTGTTATTAGCTGAGGCATAAAAGGTTAATTCCTCTAATTGTACCTCACAACTATATATATACATATATTTATATCTATATATGCCATGTCTAAGTTTTGTTGCCAGTGCCAAGGAAAATGTTGGATTCTATTCAGTTTTCTTCATATTCATTTTCCTGCCCACTTAACAAAATTACATTCAATGAGCTGTGGGAGAAATTCACATCAACGGGCCATGTAATGCAATTTCTGGTATATATGCAGGAAGAAAAAATCTTACATTTTCTTTCATTTCTGTCAAAATCAATCAAATTGTACTGAACTGAACATAATCTCTTAAAAAAAAATCACCCAGGCATTTCCAGTGAAATAAGCCTCTCTTACATGCTAACATGCACATATTTAAGAGGTCTCTGTTTTATTTTTTTTTAATCATGCCTAATTAGTTTTTTTTAATCACCCACACAACTAAGGCTCTTGCCTGCATAATTTATGACATAGAGGGGCCGGTGTCAGAAATCAAATGTTGTAAATTAAAAATAACAAGTTTGAGACTAGTGATTCAATTAAAACCCTAGAAAACATTGGATTATGCATAATTGAGAGCTTGTATGCAGAGATGCATGTCATGCTTGTCAGCTTGGATGGGAGGATTGGATTGGAGCTGTCAAGAGCATTTAAATCAACTCAGTAAAAAAATTAGAAAACAAAGATGATATTTATTATTAACTTCCAGTGTTCAAAAATAAACTGAGAGGTATTTAAATTGAATGCTTAGATGACAAGCCTTTATTTATAGCAGAAGTTATAAAACTCAGTAATAACCCTAGCTGGCACAGATGTAAAGATACTACTGTGCAGCTGAGCTGCAGCCTACAGTGTGAGGATTCAGCAGTTGGCCCTGAATCAGGTTCAGCTAATAGAAAGCTGTGTTGGAAGAGAAGAAATCCAGATTATTGAAGGGAGTAATGAATGACAAAATCCTTGTTATTCTTTTCCTTTTCTTCCCTTCCTTTTCTTTCTCCCAGACCTTGACGCTGTATCATGAAATATTTTGTGAGCTCTGAGAATATACCAGGCTATCCCTGTGGCAGCTTGACTTGTCCTGGTGAACTAGCCCTGCAGGGCTAAGTTTTGTAACACTATTCAGTATCAACAGCTGAGGTCTTGAAGATTAACAATATTTTCCCACTTCAGCTGCACATCCTGGAGTCATCTCTTAACTTTATTGCAATTGATGAATCAACAATCATTCTCAGAAGCCACAAAATATCTCAAGGACAGATTGGGTTGTTGAGAGTGAACATAAAAGCTGACCAGGATACTTTCCATGTTTGAAATTAAAGAACATTTTCATTGTGAACTTGCTAAAAGAGGCTACAACAAAGCACAGCTATGACTTTCAGGACTGTAATATCTTTACAGAAATCTCTGGCTCCTTAAAACACCTATGGACTGGCCAGGATTCACCCTAAGCCCTCAGAATACACCAATGATTGAAGTGTTCAGGAAGATCATTGGTCCAGGGCTACATACCAATCACATAAGGCTTTTATTTTCATAAACTAACCCAGTCCCTAATGATACGGTCCCTTAGCTGATTTGAGATTTTATTACAAGATACCCAAAAGTACTGGATGTTTGTCCATAATTTCTTTTCATTCAAATAAAACTCTCTTCCCTGGTTTTCTTTTACGGAATCTCAAGGCATGAGATTCCATCTTTTGTTTGATGAAGCTTCTATAAATCTAAGTTTGTTGGTGTACCTTGTGCCCTGTCAGGGTGTCTAATTCCACACTGAATAAGAATGAAGAAGGATTGCCATTAACTTTAGAAAGTTTGAAAACAAAGGCCTTAGTGAGGTTTTAAGATGCCTAAATCTAATACAATCTTAGGAAGAAAACAACAACAACAACAACAACAAAAGAAACCCCCCCAAAAAAACACATTAGGAAAGGCAAAAAGAACTTTCAGAGAGTGGGGAAAAACTATATGAAGAGTTAAATTTTTCTCCTTTGGTACACCGCTAACCGCTGACGTCAACAGGATTTGTGAATGCACATCTGAGAGTGGAATTTTGGCTATAAGTGAGGTGGAAAAATGATTGATGACCGCCTAACGGCAGAGGAGTTGGATCAGTGCAACCGTGCAGTGTGGCTGAAAGGTACTCAGTTTACCCTAAGCAGATTTCTACCCCTTTCCCCTGTGAGGGCAGAGGCAGGTGGAGAATCTCGAGAAACACAGACAGCTCTCGGTACTCGGCTCCCTTGGCAGAACCCTCTCCCTACACTACAGAAAGGGTTTTGGGGGGCCCGGGTGTCAGAGGAGCATACCACAGAGACCTTTTTCACAGCATCTGCAGAAGATGTAGAGCAGCCCTAAATTTAGAATGTGAGGCAGAGGTTTATTTAGGCAACCTTCATGGATCCTGAAGGGACATACATAGTTAAAACTGCTTAGTGAATACAGAGGTAAAATTTTAGGTTTTTTTAAGCCTCAATTGGCAATTCCAAATCTTTGCTATACTAAATTCCTCTTATAACCTACGATCACTTGGTAGCATTTACATATACTATCTTTGTATCTCTTTCATCATCTTTCTTTGATGTTTTAGTAGTTACAAGGTTTAGCCTAGAAAAGCCTGTGCATTCCTCTTTACTTAAAAAAAAATAATAATTTAAGCCATTCTGAGAATTCTCCAAATTATAGCAAGACTATAAATATGAGTAGGGGAGTTATGTAAGCAGAAGAGATGAATAAATGATTTTTGCTTTATTAGAAATTGGAGATTTATTCCTGAAAGTACAAAATGCTAAGATTTTTTTTTTCCATTTTTATAGGCAATATCAACTAAATGAGAAAGCTGTATAAGTAACACACAAGTGCATTCAACATTGGCCTAATTTGCTCTTATTAACCTCTCTAACAGTTTTCTTATAAGCTTAATAGAAACAGAGTTCAGCCAGAGTCCCTCTATTTATTAACTCTGGTGTCTGGGAAATGGCTCAAACTTTTGCTGTTTCTTTTTTTGGAGGAACTGCTGGTGTCAGTAAGATAATGAATAATACTAAAAAAAGTCAAATTCCTTTTCTACTGGAGCACAACCAGCTCTTAAAGTTCTCCACTAAAAGATAAGCAAGACATATTTAAGATTTAAGTTTTTCTTGCATGTATTTGAATTGTCTTTCTAGGCTGAAGTGAGTGGAAATTAGAAAATTCATTTTCAAGTCAAGGACATTAAATATGAAGATTGTTCATTATCACAGGACACTTCCAAACTGGAGCACAGATTTCTAGAAGGAGAAACAGTGAGCAAACATACATGTTGAAGGCTGGGCCTGAATAAGGAAGACCTGCGAAAACTGGAATAAAATTATGGGTTTTTGAAGAAGGTGGGAGATTTTACACCTGTTTCTGAGAGGATGACTTCACTCTGCCCATGAATCCTGTCTTCTGCTGGTAGTGCAGATCATCGGTAGATTTCTCAAAGCAAGCAAAACTCAAAGCCGTGTGGCTCTTCCATCTATTAAAGACTCATTACAAATTTTTAAAATGTCCCTGCCTTGTTTACGACAAGAAGGTGCACAGGGATTCAAGGGATGAGAACCATGTGAAGATACAGAGATTTTACTTAGCCACATGCAAAATCAAATATAGGCACAGCTGCATGGAGCACCATCTAAATTTGCATGACCATTCTGTTTAACGGGATTTTCAGCTCAGAGTTAGATGCCGTAACACCATCTGTAGTGTGAGATGAGACAGGACCCAGAAATATTTTCTGTGAAGGCCAGAGATTTCCATTTATATCTCATGGTTAAGCATGAGTCTCAGCTTTCAATATTCTTGTAGATTTGAAGGTCTACATCAGTTCTCATAAGGAAGCAGCTCTGGAAGAATGTGTGATGAAGATACAGTGACTCACTAAGAATAAGACAGTTGAATTCATTCGTGGGGAATATGTATTTGATTTTTTTTTTTTGATGTACAGTGTTTATCACAGCCTTGCCAAGCACTTTTATCTCTATCTTAAGCTACTAAATACAGCTGAGAGAATAGATGAGTTTTGCTATCTTTTAGTTACATTTCTCAGCAAAGTTGAACCTGTACTGAGACCACTGTGTGGAGCAGGATTTTTCCAGCTTATAAGCAGTGCCATTGTGCTAGACCTCACATGTCACAACTGTGCATGCATGCCATTGTGACCCAGAAACATATATAGAATCATAGAGTCATGGAATCATTAAGGTTGGAAGGGACCTCTAGAGATCATCTAGTCCAACCCCCCTGCACACGCAGGGTCACTTAGAGCACGTGGCACAGGACTGCATCCAAGCGGGTTTTGAAGATCTTCAGAGAAGGAGACTCCACAACCTCTCTGGGCAGCCTGTTGCAGGGCTCTGTCACCGTCACTGTTAAGAAATTTTTCCTTAAGTTCATGTGGAACTTTTGATGCTTCAGTTTGTGGCCATTACCTCTAGTTCTGTTCAGTAGCCACCACTGAAAAGAGGCTGGCCCCATCCTCTTCACTTCCTCACTTGAGATTATTATATACACTGACCAGGTCCCCTCTCAGCCTTCTCTTCTTCAGGCTGAACAGGCCCAGCTCTCTCAGCCTCTCCTCACAGGGCAGACATTCCAGGCCCCAATCATCCTTGTAATCCTGCTCTGGACTCTATCCAGTAGATCCACATCCCTCTTGTACTGTGGAGCCCAGAACTGGACACAATACTCCAGATGCGTCCTCACCAGGGCTGAGTAGAGGGGCAGGATCACCTCCCTCGACCTGCTGTATTAATTAATTTGTATTAATTAACTTGTATTAATATATAACTTGTATTAATTAATACAAGTATTAATTAAATAAGATGCATTTTTTTTCAAACTTATATAGAATTCATAGAATTCATAGAATGCTTAAGGTTGGAAGGGGCCTCTAGAAGTCATCTACTCCAATCCCCCTGCACACGCAGGGACACCTAGAGTACGTGGCACAGGACTGCATCCAAGCGGGTTTGAAAGATCTCCAGAGAAGGAGGCTCCACAGCCTCTCTGGGCAGTCTGTTCCAGCTCTCTGTCACCCTCACTGTTAAATTTTTTTTCCTTAAGTTCATGTGGAACTTTTGGTGCTTGGTGGCCATTACTTCTAGTTCTGTCGGTGGCCACCAGTGAAAAGAGGCCAGTACCATCTTCCTCCCTCCCTCCCTTGAGGTACTTATAGATACTGATCAGGTTCTCCAGGCTGAACAGGCCCAGCTCCCTCAGTCTCTCCTCATAGGGCAGATGTTCCAGGCCCCTCATCATCCTTGTAGCCCTGTGCTGGACTCTCTCCAGCAGCTCCACATCCCTCTTGTACTGGGGGGCCCAGAACTGGACACAATGCTCCAGATGTGGCCTCACCGGGACTGAGTAGAGGGGCAGGATCACCTCCCCCGACCTGCTGGAGATGCTCTTCTTAATGCACCCCAGGATCCCATTGGCCTTCTTGGCCACAAGGGCACACTGCTGCCTCATGGTCAACTTGTCGTCCACCATGACACCCAGGTCCCTCTCTGCAGAGCTGCTCTCCAGAACATCAGCCCCAGCCTCCAGCCCCCTCGTCTGGGGTTATCCTTGCCAGGTGCAACATCTTGCACTTGGCCTTGTTGAATTTCATGAGGTTTCTCACTGCCCAGTTGTCCAGTATGTCCAGGTCCCTCTGGATGGCAGTGCAGCCCTCTGGGGTATCAGCTACTCCTCACAGTTTCAGCATATATATCAGCATATATTTGCACCAGCATATATTTGGTTCCTCTTGAGTCTCCTATCACAGTGATGATTTTATGGCATGAATCTGGGGGTACATGCTGTGTGCCCTGGATGGTGTCATGAGAAGGACGTGGGCACATCTGAGGGTGCAAATCCTGCTGAGACTGTGCTGAGGGAGATAGTTTCATCTTGTGTGGGCTGGAAGAAGACAGACTTGGTGTGGGCTTGCCTGAACTGCCTTTTCAGAGTGTTTTCTGGTGCAGGCTGACCTCAGAACTGTATGCAGGCTTTGCATGTTAAAAAATTGGAGTGGTCTAAAGCAGAGCCATGGAGAAAGATAACAAATAATGCAGCACTGATTATGCTTAATGTCATTCCTTCTTCCTCTTAGCCAGAAGTGCAGACATACCCTCAGAAGATTTAACTGGCAAATACCTGGTTTATAGATGTCAATTAGGTTTAAGTATGAGTGAAAATTACGATCAAAAATGGGGTATACCAGGATACTTGCATAGATGCAAGTTGTATATTTCCTACAGAACTTTGGGTGTGATTAGTGCCTCCAGGGTCAGGTAGCAGCTGAATAGGAGTTTTCAGAGTTAAAATTTGGGATACAGACAAATACACTTTTTTTTCCTAACTCCTGCCAGAGATACCTACATGTCTTTCTGGATGTGTTATTACACATCTAGAGAACATTATTAGCAGAAAGTTAGGTGCCATGGGAAGATAACTATCTTCCTCTGGGGTGAGACAGCAGCTCAACTGGGATTTTGAAGATCTAAATTTTTGACTTAGATGTTTACAGTGGCTGTTAGGCCTCTAATTCCTTTAGTAGATCTAGGCCATAGCATCTAGGCAGAGCTTGGTAGAGTCAGCTGAATTTTTTCTTAGAAGTTTTGAGTTTCTTTGAAGCTGAAACTCACAATGGAACTAATTATAACTTAACTGCAGTTGTCTGCTTAATGCCTTATAATATTCTTATATGAGAGACACTGTGCAGTTTTTTTTTATACTCTTTAAAATTTGCTATCACCGCCGTATATAAATGAAAAGTTTGTGACAAACATGAATGCTAAATGTCAGATGACTGATGTAGAATTTTATCGCAAAAACAGATTTGTGTTTCTGACAAAGCATTGAGATTTCTGCTGACCATGAAACAAAATCAAAACCAAAAAAGCAATGTTTTAATTGGTTAAAACTGATTATATTAAATTAGTGAAACCTATTATTTAATATGTGTAAACACTGACGCAAATTTATTCATGGTAACTTTATTATCCTAAAGCTAAAGATTTCTGATATAAGCGTTCAAAAACTGATTGAACCATTTGTAGATTTTATGATCAGTGGAAACTGTTACAACTACACCATCAAATCTTATGTATTCAAATGCTCATGTATTAGATACTGAAGGATAAATTCCCATTTTGTGGCAGTATTAGCTATGAAAAGTCTCAGTGCTGTTCCTCATTCACCTTAGAGATTGCGGGAGAACTACTTTATGAGAGGAAAGAACTCAAATGTTATCAGATTGCTACCTCACCCTTAATGATAAGCCTGAAATGACTGTATTACATTCAGTCAGAAGCTATTCTTCCTAACAAACTAGTGTACAAGGCTAATGTGATATATGCAACACAGTATTAACCTTTATACTAATCAGTTGTTCCAAAAGACAATGAAAAAATGAGTCTAGTGGCATAATGTTAAGGAATTAATTGGGGCTGCCCTATTTCATAAGACTTGATTAAAAGGAAAAGGAATGGTGTGATGAGAAGTAAAGAAGTTTAAAAGAGAAGACCTCGGTAACAAGAAAATGAAACAAGAGCTTGAAAATAGAGGTTCCAAAATCCCAAACCATCCAAAAAAGTAGTAAGTGAAATCCCCAAAATACAGGATCAAAAAAACATCAAAGCAAGTACGTATACACTGCCAACAATTAGAACAGTATTAATTAGCAACAATGTTCTTTAATCTATAAATAATAAAGTGATCAAACAGTCCCAAAAAGAGGTGTATAACAATACATATAATTTTATAGTTGTAGGTCAAAAAGTCTATTTAAAATCCCTGTGGCTAATTCATATGCTCAGATTTAAAATCCTGTTTAGAGTTTAGTTGAGAGATCACTCTCAAGTGGAAGGGGCATGTCAAAATCAGACCCAAAGCCTCAGACAAGCTACATAGCATATAATGAGGAAAATGCATTCAATGTCTACTTTCTAAAGAAGTGCAGTCCTCTAAAAATGTGCAGTAAGACGTTAGCAATAAGAATGGACCTAAATTTTAGAAGAAGTTTAAAGCAGAACCAATGATGAGTGACCTGCACAGGGTATCAGAGGTGAACTGTACCATCAGAATGCGCATTATGACAGATGACCATAAATCTGTAACAATATATAACATACACATCCATATACAAAAACACATAATGGCAGAGTACTTGGACATTTTCTAATCAAGGTGTGTTGTAAGATCTATTTAATTAAACCACATAACTCTCTAATAAGCTAAATTAATATTGCTATCTGCATTTCACTTTTGGGTCAACTGAGGTGGACAGATTAAATGAATTGTGGAAGGTTAATTTTTGTCTTATTGTTACAACTGGGGAAACTGTTTTAGAATCTGATTACTCAGATGGCTAGGAGCCTTTGTGCCTCCCACACAAATTTATTAAATGTTATTTTATTTCTACAATTTGAATCTTGGCCATTTTATAATCTACTAAAAGCACAGATAATTTTCTATCTTATATGTTTGATTATCCCTATGACTGTGCAGATTCTTTACTGAATCATTCACTCTTTTTTAGACATTTATCCAATTTGTCAATCTTATTAATTCTAATTGTGTCCTCCAAATGTTTGCATATCTATCCAGATGGCTTAATCTGAAGAGTCAATGAATACATTTTATGTTCCTCCACTGAAGTCATTAATAAAAATATTGACCTGTGCCAGATGTGAGGCAGACTCCTTCAGAATTTGATAGTGGGAAATTGATAATGACTCTTTAAATACAGTTTCCCTTCTAGTAGCACTTTCACCTCTTGATACTGCCTTAGATTGCTTATGAAAACCTCGCATACAACTGAGTCAAAGTACCACTGATGCCAGCATAGATGAAATCTACTTCTTTTCCTCTATGCTCAGAATCTGTTAATCTGTCATAAAAATATAATTTTGCTATCTTTTTCTTTGATCAGTGTTAGTTTTCTTCGTATCTTCTATGTGCTGTTTAATAACTTGCTCTATTACTTTTCTGGGAATCTAATTGTTAGACTTCTCTGCTGCTTCCCTGTTTCCTATGTTATCACATTTTCTCCCCAGGTGTACAGACTGAAACTGGTCTCAACAAACTGGTTTCCTGGGTCAGGCTTGGTCTGAGTCACCTGCCACAGTCCTTGCTGTGACTGTCATTGCAGGATTATGCCACGTTGTCACACCTCCTCTCTGTTCTGTGAGTCTTGGCTTTCTTTGTACAGTAACGAAGACACAGAGAGACAGAAGGAATGGATTCAGTTTGAGGTAGAAACATACATCTAGACATAGTAGCATAGTATAGAGTCCTCCAGAGTCACACATGATAAAAACATAAATTTAAATGTTATATAGCAGGTTATCTACAAATATCAAAAGTCTTTAGAATGGGTGTTGAAACAACAGACCAAAAAATCTGTCTCCCCTTTCTGGCAAGTTGGCACAATCTCTATCAATCGACAAGCTCATGAATTAGCCCAGAGCATCAGACACAGTGTGCTGGATGGGTTCAGTATGGCTTCTGCAAGGTGAAATCCCCCTGCTGTACTTCTGTGAGGTAGTCAGTAAGCACATAGATAAAAGTGACCCAGGGCAGACAACGCATTCAAAAGGACTTAACAAGGTTCTACTTTAAGATTGTTAAAAGTCACTGAGTTTCCACAGGACTGGAAGAAAAGTCCTATTATGGACTGAAAGTTGGTTGAACACCATCTTTTTCAAGGTTCAGAAATGTCCCTGGTAGGGTCCCATGGGGATCAGTGTTAGCACTGGTTTCGTTTAACGGGACCCAAGGATACTTGTCAAAGGTGAATATTACAGGTTAGCAAAGATTTTCAACATAAAAGGTATATAACTGCACTAGGTAATGAATCAGGGACACTGTAGTCGAATCTCTGCAGGATGCTGAACTTGGAGCTGGCTGATGCTGAACACAGAGCTGGCAGTTACAGCCAAGGAAAGAGACATTTGGAGTCATCACTGGTAGATCTCCAAAGTCATTATCTCAGTGTGCAGTGGAAGATAAAAAAAAAAAAAAGCAGCAGTGTTGGTCATCATCTGAAAGTGTCTGAGAACAAGACAAAGGGCATCATTTTGCTACTGTATTAAGGTCGGCTGTGCCTCATCTCACATACTCTGTGCACAGCTCTGGCTCTGCATCTTGGGAAGGACTTAGGATATTTGGAGGCAGCACAGAGAAGGGCAGTGAAAAGGATCAAGAGGATGCAGCAGCTGCCTTCCAAGGATGGATTAAAGAGGCTGAGGAAAGGAGACAAATTCAGGGACAGCAGGAGTTGAAAGGACTGGAGAGGATAGTTTCCTCTAGCATCCCTAATCCAACAGTTGTGGAAGTTGGGGGAGCATGGGAGAAATGGACTGCATGGAAGTGGCTGGTCTTGAGCGTTACACCTCAAATGCCCTGCTGTAGGCAGAGTGTCAGACCAACTGGGCCCCTGGTCCTGCCCAGTCAGGCCTCTCTTAATTCCTTACATTCATTTTAGTAAAGCTAGGGAGAGGGTCTATAAGTGGATATATTAACAACCTCAGGTTGTCCCTAGTGCTAACTAGCAAAATTGCTTCTGCTATGGTGTTTCTGGGGTTTTTCATTACAGGATGGTATGCAAGCAAATAGGAAAAAAATGCCAGAAAAATATCTCACTGCAGGTCTCATGAAAATAGATGGGTCTCTCTCCTTCTACCTTGCTTGAAGCTGATTAACTCTTAGTAGAAACTCTCGCTTTGCATCCCTAAATACATGACCTTACATCCCTTAATATATATACACTTCATTACAAACATAAAATGCTCTGACAAAGAATATGTATTCCATACATGTTACAAAGTAACTACATGCACATACATATACGAGGTATGCTATATGCATTTGTGTTGAAATATCCAGTTAATTCACAGCCATTCCTGCATCAGGATAAACTTTTACATAAAATTGACCACTTTCTTTCTGTAGAATACAAGTTTTGTTGTAAATTAATAAACTCCTTTTGAAGAAGTTCCTGTTTTCATTACATACATAAGGTACATTTGTCTTCTCACTTAATTTCCTTAATTTTCATAATCCTCATAATCTTAGTCACATTTAAGGGGGTAATCTTTATCACATATCTGAGTAACCAACAATTTTCTGCTCAGTGACTCATTTACTTTTATTGAGTATAATAACTTTATACTGATGCAATTCAGTTTGTGACAAAGTATTATCATTAATATCTTTTGGAAACTCTAACATTGATTTAGTAGTGGCTGCATGCATCCTTCACCACCTGCCTCCAAAGCTCAAAATCCCTTTAACAACCCAATTTTTCTTTCCATATTTTACAGAGTAATTCATGCTTTATTCTGTTTTGACTGGTCACCAGGAGGCCTATACTACCGTCTACTCTGAAATTTTCTTAACCCATTGATCCCCTGTGTATTCAACAGATTTTACTTCTGTGTTGGGAATAACTCAAAAGGAAGTGAAGTTGCTTTTTTATACAGAGCTCACTCTCCTTCCCTCACCCTTAGTTACAGCGTATTTCTTCTCAGAACTTCTGAGTCCTCTGAAAAGTTTTTTTTTTTTTTTTTTGGTTATATTTTTTCTTCTGTGTGATGTGCAGCGCTGGAATATACATTTGTTGTCTTAGCCTCCCTCATATTTTCAGTTGAGAATTCTCTTAGCCGTTTTCAGTTCAGACTCCTCTTAGCTATCTTTAGCCAAGAAAACCACTTCTCTTCCTGTCCAGTTCATAACTGTTCCTTCACCAGTATGCTACAAGTGAATCTGCTTGTGCACAAAGACTGAATTTGCTCAGATATTATGCAGCTTTGGGGTTTACAAGTCCATGTTCTCCATTTTCTCCACAGTAAATGGTATGTTAAAATGCACTTTAGAAGTCATTTGAGATGGCATTTTTAGAAGCCATTTAAATTTTGCTGCTTAGCACTGCTCACTTGTGCACTCCAAACCTTTAGATATTTAGTCTGAGCAAGGATTTCAGAATGAGAGCAACAGGCAACAAGAAACAATTTATCTGGAAATGGTTTAAGTTTGCTGGAAATACCCACTGAAAAGAGTATTGAACAACTTTTAGCTATAGGCTTTTTATGTACATTGCCTGCAACTCATTCCTGAAGGTGAGGGTGACTTCCTCTTAAAGTGTGAGCAGGATCTTCTGGGTTTATAGCACCTTGAAGACATACTTGCAGCTTTTCCTCTAGAAAAGTATGGTTTGTAGACTAGTACATTTGGACTATAGGATAATGTGTTTCCTTACCATTACCATTTTTTTTTTTTGTAGAAGTGTAGGTGGTTCAGTGTTTGTGAAGAACATAAGCTCTAAGTCCACAGGGTCTACTAGCTTTTCATGAAATAGCAGGAGCTCTCTGGCACAGTTTGGTCTTCAGGTTTCAGCTTATGCAACTGATACCTTTTGCATTTCAGAATTTTCCACCTGGGGACTAACTAAAAATTATTTGGATCATTTCCTACTCTTCTTGTCTCACTGTCTGCCCCTTTCTCGAATTGTACAATTCTATATAGCATATATGATACAATTCATTATATAGAAGTGAGCTAAAGAGAAGAATTTTCTGATCTCTTTAAGTGAGCAAAAAGTAGGCTTGCATATTGTGCATATATTGTCAGCTGCTCTACACAAAAAGTAGCCTTTTTCTAATGACATAGATAATTTACTTTAAAGAAAAGAGTATTTTTCTGCATCATCTTCTCTCTAGTAAAGTTTTCCAGGCCCGTGTCTTACTTGCATTGTAAATGTCTCATATTTTATTCCTTTTCAGAAAAGCTCATTCTTCAGCATTGGTACATGAATCATCTAGGATTCTTTAAAATATTTAAATTAAACTGAGTTAAAAAATCTCTGCCGTTGAAAACCTTGAATCTGCATCTTCAGACTCCTATTCAGAAGCTACGGTTTTGAATGGTTAAACGAACATCATAGAATGTCTATGTTGGAAAATTATTAATCTCATAGTTTTGTATGAAACCAGGGCCAACATTTTGAAGTTATATATCAAACTGTACAGGAGCAAAATGGGATTTTAGTTCATTTTGATAGAACTGGAAGTAAATCTTGACAAGACCACAAAAAATGCAGATAAAATAATAATAAAAAACCTTTCTGTCTGTTTTTCCTCTTCATGTTGAAATTCATACTCAGATCAAGATAGTTCACCCACTTAGATGTTCTTTCTTATGTAAGGCTTTCCTTTAGAATCCTTAGTTCAACTCTGCAGCAATCAAGAAAAGTGCAGCCTTCTGGATTGGAGAGGGTTCAGTTAAGTTCACGCTTTTTGTAATTGCTCTTGGTGGTTATTTTGCAAATATATTTACAGGCATGCAGATACAAAGATGATGGAGTATTTACAGAAGGAGAGAGAAATTGGTAATTGTAAGTATTTGATTTAGTAA
Organism: Tinamus guttatus; assembly: GCF_059628265.1. Taxonomy (NCBI): domain Eukaryota; kingdom Metazoa; phylum Chordata; class Aves; order Tinamiformes; family Tinamidae; genus Tinamus; species Tinamus guttatus. The sequence continues at coordinate 1,419,880 of NW_028288668.1, forward strand.
ACTGATTCTTGTTTGACCGGGACAGAGGAATGTGTATCATGCACATAACAAAATATATTGACAATTAGGTGTAGGCGAACAGTGCATAATCTACATGCTGATCAAGAACCTGCAGAATAATAAATGCTTTTTAAATAATAAATACATTTGACAAAATCAGTTTGTTCAGGAATAATCTGTGAACAGATAGTTATATTCAGTGAATATGATTTTTGTAATGAATTATTAACCTATGACTAGCAATTAGCTACCAAACAGAATTCTAACGTGAGGCTTTTGCAAGGAATTCTGAGTGAATATCCACTTCCCCCCAAATATTGAAGTTGTCCATCAGCAGAACAGTCACTACATGGTGAGAAGCAGGGTTAAAATAAGCAAGTCATTATTTAATTGCACATGGAGCTTTGTGAAATATTTTACATAAACCACTTTTTGCACAGGCTAGTTTCCTTTCACCCACTGTGAAATCAAGAATAACAGAGAAAGCTGGACAAGCTGATGATCAAAGTTTAAACGTCGCTCGCAGCATCTCATAGACCTCAATTTGAATTCTACCCTGTGATCTGTGACATTCCTATTGTCTTAAGGAAGCTTTGAAAGGAAAGGGAAAAAGAAAGCTCATTGTTAGAAGAAAAATGCCTGAATTAAAATGCAAATTAAAAAAGAGGAAACTACGGATTTTCTTTTGCTTTGCTCCTGATGGCAACAGGATTGCTTATGCACTTAAAGATAAGCACCCACTTAATTGCCCTCTTGAATTTAAGGCGCTTATATGTCTTTGTTATTGCAGTAGCTAAGCACTTCACTACCTTTTTTTTGTACAATTTCCCTTTGAGGTGGCAAAGTGTTATTCCCTACATTTTAAATATGAGAAACAGTGAAGGACAGAGAATTAAGTATATATATAAAAAGGCCTGAATTTATTTCTCCTATTTTATTTGCTTAATTGGAGTATTTAAGCTAGGAATGCTTAGGAAAGCTGCCCTTTCGAAGAGATGTGGAGATGATAGGGTGAGCTGTCCCCTGATGCCCCTGTGTATTTTTATTAAGTGCCTATTGTTAGGCAAAGACACACAAAAATTGGTGCTTGAGCAAGGACCTACTGAGTGTCCCTCCAACTCTCATCCCTGGAGTCTCCTTCCTCACTGATCAAATCTTTTATTATTATTATTATCATCATCATCATTATTGCATAAAAGGGGGCATGTGGTGATGCCAGCTAATCATATGAATTCACTCTGATATGCACTTAGGCTTTGAGGCTACAAATAAAATTGCCATATGTATTTCCAGTTAATGTTGGCAGCTATGACAGAAAGGCTGTCAACCAAAGGGACAGGAAATAAATTCATTCCTCTACAACTACTGAGTTGCACTTGTGGGCAATGTGGTGAAATGTGCATGGCTGCATCTGTCTCACACTGGCTCTGCAGGCAGCAAGACAGCTCTGAGCACTCCCATTACCAGACATTTCAATGCACATTTTTTTCTGTATCTCTAGGTTAATTCAAATATTCCTGTGGGCACAAAGTTTGAACAGGAGTTATTTCACCAGGCAGGAACTGTTTGAATTTTGCTAATTTGTAAGAGTTCATGTCTGGGGAACAAGCTTGGCTCCTTAGGCTCAAATGAATAGCTCTGCTAGCTTCAAGAAAAGTATTGGTTGGTGTGAAGCAAGCATAATTTGACTCTTTTTTTTTTTTGGTTTACTATTAGTGATAAAATAATACAAAAATTACTTATATTTGCAAAGTTAGATTAATAACACTAGCTCCAATTACCTTTGAAATATGTTGACCCCAGTCATCAGAGCACAATATGTGTGTTGTTTTCCTTAAAAAAAAGCTCAAGCCCTCATGTTGTAAATATTGAATTATCATTAATATATTAGCACTGAGAACTTAAGCCCTAAGACCTTCAGTGTCTTTGCTGAAATCAGCAGCTTCAACCAGAGCTTATCACTGGTGTCTCTTGTGTAAATCCTTTGAAGTTAGTACTGCTCTGAAGAGAGAAACCATCATTTTAAAAGGGGAAAAAAATACGCATTTAACCAGCAGATGAGCTTTACTTTGAGAGGAGGTGGGAGCAGAGAGAAAGCCTACATAGTGGACATTACAGCTCCATGATTGCCATGGAGGGCTGGAGTGCCAGCTTGCAGGAATGTGTGTGGCTTCACTGATGCCGATGGAGCTATGCAGGTTTCCACTGGCTCAGAGTCTGCACTTTCCTAGCTCTGGTCTAGCTCAAGCCACTTTGATTTCGCCAACGACTCCCTGGTGATACAGGCAGAGGTCTGGAGCTTGCTGGTGGTCCCAGCCAAGAAGACCCCGGTGTCTGAAAAGGGGCAGGAGAGGGGAGCCATAGAAGGAGTGTTTGTGTATGGGCCTGGTGCCAAAAACGCCACTGCGGACTAAATGCAGACTCAATGCAGACTAAAAAAACTCCTTTGTGCTGACAATGTCTAAATGGTAGCCTCTGCTGCTAGCCTTGCCTGCTCTATTATGTTGTTCACAAACACAGAATTCTTAAACTTTTCCAAAATAACCTCTATTCACTTTGTCCTTCTCAGAAAATCAAGAGAATAAAAGTGACCAAGTAAGATTCTAGTGAGAAGTCTTCCCTTAATTTTGGCAGAAGGGTCCAAACAGCACATTACTTGGCCTCCAGCTTCTAAAATATCGTACTCTTTCTAGTGCTTGAGCCAGATGAACTTCAACTGAGAGTACAGATAACTAGCTCCCTTTCATGGAGAGATTTTTCTTCTTGATCCTTCCTTTCCTACCATAGCTATACAACACGGAACTAATCTGACATTTGAAGAGGACACCAGGGAAAATATAGTTCAGTACAGTACAGACAGGATATACCAATGCATTAAAGACTCTGGAAAAATTAGCGGAAAAATCCTCACTCCTAAAATCTTTCCCAATTGCTGTAAAAGAGACAGAAGTTTCAACTTACATTTCTTGGAAATTGGAGTAAAGGAATAAATGTGTTCTGTGCTGCCCAGCACGTTGCTAATGCCATCTGAAAAATTAAATAGCATTTTGCCTTTGTACAGGTGAAAATGCATCATAGAATTTTAGGTACTTGTGCAGGTGGGGGAAGGTATTTTATTCCAAGAACCCTAACCATTGATGAAATGATCACATGTTCACACTTTCTACAAGTTGTGTGTCAAGATCTCACCAGAGTGGCAGGTAGTTCAGCCAAAGGAAGATGAAAAGTAAGGTGTCAGTGCATCTTTAATATTTCTGCTTTTCAAATGTCATGGCTAGTACTGTTGCAATGGCAAAGTGTGTTCGCGAAGGTTTTATTTAGGTAAAACTCTAACGTGAGCCACCCTCAGTTGGATCACATGAAGAAACTGAAAGATGGATGAGTCTCCTGGTTCCTTTGAACTAGTTGGAAAAAAAGAAAGTAAAGAATAAAGCACAACTGGATAAAACTTCTTGGTACCATTTCAGAAAGTGTTATGATCAGCCAGGGATTAATTTTCATTGCTAGTTCAACTCCTTAAGCCTTGCCTAACTATGGAAATGTACCATTCTAAGAAGTGGTTGGCCCTCCTAACATGGTTGTAAAATAACTCATGTCCATGCCTGTAGGCTTGATTTGATTTGCGGAAGTTTGTAGAAAGGAAAAAAAAATTCCCACTGGTGGGAGCCACAGTGTAGACAAGACGTCTATGAATGTAGCTATTTTTACCACCATTTTGCTTTGCTTTGCTTTGCTTTTCCAATAGATTTAATGAAAACTGTGGTTGTGGCTCCCACTAGTTTTAACACATTCAGCAGCACTGGAGTAGAAGCTCTGTAATTTTAACCAGTTGCAAATTTCCTCACTGTTAACTGAGCCAGAAAATAATTCCTTCCTCTCATTTCTTCATCTTTATTTCTCTCTCTCTTTCTCTCTCTCTTTTTCTCTTTCTCTCTTTTGTTCATTCTTTTTCTCTCTCTCTTTCCCTCTTTCTCTTTTTCTAATACAGCTAATGTTAAATTGAGTTTAACCTCCCTGGAGTAAGTTATTAAAACTGCCTGGTCTTAATGACAGATAGAAGTCACTAATCTGCACTCTGTGACTCGCCTGAAAATCACTGCTGGCCTTTCAGTGTCCTTAAGATTCAATGAAATTGCTGAGATTTTCCAGTTGTCTGTGCAGAGCGCAAAGGAAAAGTAGGGACTGTCACAGTCCCAGCAGTAACTAGGCACCGTATGAGGTCCGTAAGTAAGATGGGTGTCAGGATTACATTGCCCTCTGAGGGACATACCAAATGGTCCTACAGATCACTGGTGGTAGCTGAAAGGTACTTGGAGGCCTAGGTGGAGGAGATGGGAAATACTTGGTAGCTACTTGGGGATCTGAGCTGCAGGGCAGACAGAGGATATGGTAGCTCTGAAGGAGGAGCAAAATCAAGGCAAGAACATGCACCCAAATGTCTCACTGTTTATATCATTCAATACCTCTTTTTTGGTGAGAAGTAGTCCCATTTTCTAATGTGAGTGCTGAAAACCTTTTGTAGACAGGCACTGGAGGGTCAGGTTTTGGTATAGCTCTGTGCTTTCCTCACATTACACAAATATCCCCCACAGTACTAAGGGGGATACATTTTCAACCTTCGCACTTCAGTGATGGATAGTAGAATGGATAGCTACAATTTCTGAGAGTCTTTCCCTTAATGTTCGGGGTTCTTGGATGACAGGCAACTATTCCATCCTGCTTCAGCCCTCTCTCAGTAAATATGGACAACTGTAGCCTAGTTCCAAAAACAATTTTAAAGCTGAAAAATAAATGTTTTCTTTTCTCTGGGAGGGAGAGAAAAATCCATATGCCTAACAACAACAAGCTGTGGCTGTCGCTTTAAGTTTTCAAATCTTTACAACCAATTTACCAATGAGTACATTTCTGCAATTCTACAACCCCTGTGAATAGCAATGCTTTTTTTTTAATGCATGGATCTGTTTTATTTGGACTATTTTTTTTTCCCAAGAAAGTGTCTTATATGAAGAATTGTGTGTATTGTGAGAAGGACTGATTTCTGAGCCATAAGGACATTATGCCCTCATGTACCCTCAGAAATGTACCCACTGCTGACAATTGGTGTCAGCAATGACTGCATCTGAACAGTGCTGAAAACAATTTAAGTCCCCCGTTTGCCCCACCACACACTATATTCAGCACCATTTCAAAAACTTTGATTAGGATGGGAGGAGGCATTGATTCCACTAGTCTGGTATTAATGGTAGAGAGAGCCCTAGTGCAGACAGCTGCCTGGCCCCAGAAGCCATTTGCAGTGCTCCAGTGCGAGATGTGTCCTGGAAATGGCTGCTGAGCCAGAAAGCTGTCTACACTCATGTGCTTGGTATTTATGCTACTCCTTTTCTTGTGTTAGCATTAGCACAGGATGAAAATTAAGCAAGTGAATTTGAAAGACAAAAATATACTCATGTTTGAATGTTGTCACCAAAAAGAGCTTTAAACGGTTCATATTATTTGGCAGAGTCTAAATTACTTTTTCCTCATATCTTTTTAACAGTGATAAAAGGGAAGAAAGAGAACTGGAAAAAAAAAGTGTTCTGTTTTAAGATTTTCAGTTGAAAAAATAATCATGGCAGGACTTTTTTTCTTGATTTTTCCCAAAAGAAAATTACTTTGTTTTTCACATTAGCTTGATATACTTCTTTCAAGGGATACAGGTAAGGTAACAATATTTCCACAGGAAACACTATGAACCACCCTCTGTTACCCAGTGTGTGCAACCCAATGAAGCTGAAGTGCAAAGCTGAGAGCTTTGGTTTCCAGTAAAAGGTTCAGTGATAGGTCTGAGTACCTTATTAATGCCCACTTACTGCAGCTCACCCTATAGACTCAGAAAGAGAAGAATTTGCTGTATGAGAAACACAGAGTGACGTAGAACTTTTTTCTTATAAAAAAAAAAGTAAAATTCTTTTGAAAAATTTCTCTGAAAAAAAAGATTAAAACTAAACATTTGGCCTGGTGACTTAATTCAAACACCCTGTGCTTATTTAACTCTATTCCCTTCTGAACAGAATTTTACCAATTTATATCAACAGAATTCAGCAGATTTAACTCTACTCACTTCAGAACAGAAGTGGAATTGGGGCTTAAATATACTAAATTGACAAATAGGCTGCATTATCTTGCACCATTTGGCAGAACTCTCTAAAGGTGAGGGCTACCTATCTTACCCACAGAGCAAGGGAGAAGCAGGTACTCTCAAAGTTTATCTGCTTAGTGGAAAGCACTCATGCTGTGAGACGTCAGCCAAACATTTAGCAAACATTTAGCAGCCTAAATGTGCTCCAGTGTCAACACACGTCCATTCAGAGCAGCAGGTTTCACTTCTTGGAGCTGTCTTTTTGAAAAGAGAATTTCTGTTTCCTAAATGTGTAGGAAGATAAGGGAGAGTATTTATTTAACTACAGTCACCTACATGAAAAAAAAATTTAATTAGTTCCTCACAGAGGAACCTTGCACCCCTATTGGAAGTTGAAGTAAATCCATAAATAAAGCCTTGGACAATCATATCTACTCAGGTTACAGTAGCTGATCATTTATGGTTTTTTTGCATTGAAGGAGTTCTATCATCACACGATGAAGTGTGTGTTCTATCTACAGAAGTTCTATCATCACACCTAATAGTAACTCCCCACACTGAAAAGAAAATCAGAGCCAACCAAGATTAAAATAATAATAATAAAAAAGTTTGCTTGTTGAGCAGCTATGGGAGGTCTTATTGTGCAGAGAAATGACTCCATATATTATACTAAATTTTATACCTTTCTACCTCCTGAAAAGGGTGGAAAAGTCTGATTGTTCCCTATCCTGTTGGTTTACTAATAATCCTCCTTTATACACACGAATATATTCGGCACCCTATACTTCTCCTTTCATGTGCAATAAACTGAAAGGTCATTAGTGCTGTCAGTCACCAGTACATCTTGTTCTCTAGATACACTAAGCACATTGGGCTCACTGTCTGTTTCCCAGGCTCAGGAAGTTCATGAAGGATAGGCTTTGGAACACAATGGAAAATTTCCTTGCATTAGCTACCAGCAAAAAAAGAGACACCCTGAAGGCCTTGTCTTTTTTCATTAAATTCATAAAAAAGCTGTATAATTACAAAGCTTGTGCCATGCTAATTCTCCACATAACTTTCACACTTTATCAGTTCTAAAATATATTTGAAGTGGCAGTACTGATACATAGATCAGGTGCCAGCTCACATATCCCGTGAGAGATAATGTGACCCACAGAAGCACAGTCTAGTCTGTGAAGAATTATGAAGAAATACCTATTATTCTTCATAGTAGTATGAAGAAATGCTCTGTCTGGATTACTCAATGAGTGCTGACAGGAGAGGCATTAAAACAGGGCATTAACGGACTGTGAGCACTGCAGATTTGCCCCTGCTAGGCAGAAATGTGCCTTAATCATCCAATTAATGATAAACAGAACCACCAAAAAATTTCATGCAGCTATTAATAAACAATCTTACAAAGTTACATTTCATTAATAACCATAAACAAATCTGTAAATGGTGCCCATTGGAAGGATAATGTTTTCCCCTCTCTCTGAGAACATATGTTTGTAAACTGTGTAACTGGGCCCTGAGTAATTTTGGAGTGAGTAATTTCCGAATGTGCAATTACAAATGGCTAAAGTGCAATAGCTCCCTGAAGCATCATCACAATTTCTGCAGTGAGTGTTTAATTGTAGCCAGACTTTGTAACCTTACCATGGCCTGTGTCCTTGCCATAACCCTAGGCCTAAGCTCCACTCTTCAACATATGGGAAAATTTTTCAAGCTGATTGCTCCAATCTGATTAGGGGAAGTTATGTAGCTGCCATTTATTCAGAGTCTTGTTACCACACTCTAACAGCTGCTTTGTAAAAGATTCCCATTAAGGCCATTTTCTGCCTACTCCAATTCCAGCATGCCTGTCAAAGTAATTGTGATTGTACTGATCGTTCTGAGGATGCCAGCAATAAAAAAAAAAAAGCCTCTTTGATATCAGGTTGGCAAAAACCAACTTCGATACAATAGTAAATTGGATAGGAGAAGGCACTTCCTGCCGTGGCCAACTTTTCTACACTGAATCCTTTGGTGTGTCATGAGAACTTCCTCTTGCATGAAGGCACAGGTGCCTCTTAAGCAAGTCTGAGAGAAGGAACTTGCTCTATATCAGGTGACTAATAGAAAAAAAGAACATTATCATTTTATGACAAGAATCTTCTCTTCATTTGTCCCTCTGGCAACCTAACAGGCTTTGCTGGATTTTTCATTCCCAATTATGATAATGTTTGTGGTTGATAAGTTGCATGCATGTTAAATGTCATGTCAGTACTGCAAAGTAAACACAGAATATATGTCTTTCCATCGCTATAATCTTTTTATCAAATGAAAAAAAGAAAAGCATGCATTCTGAAGTGGGGATGGCTGAAGTATCAGAAGATCCAAAAATTTGCTTCTAGTGACTTGAATCTGTCTAGAGGGTCATCATCCACACTGGTATAAAGTTGTGTTTCTTCTTTTTTTTTTTTTTTCCCCTATTTATTCAGATATTTGTTAGGTTCAGAATGTCCGGGAAAAACAAAGTAAGAGCAATTTGGTCTTAGTTAATTTCTGAAAGTAGTATGAAAATAAGTGATTTTTAAGCTTGATGCATAAAAATCAAGCTTTTGTTTTGAGAGAAATAGCACCATATATTTAAGTATCTGCTCAACCTTTTTTTTTTTTGAGGGGAGGATTAGCTTATATTTATTCCATTACAGATGACACTGTCCCTTTACATTTCAAACACGCTCTTGCACTTATTGAAGCCAGTGAAAATGTTATCATTTTTGTTTGGTGCAAGACCACCAAATTTTTGACATGCTTTCTTCGAGCTAAGTGGGAAGCAACATTAACATGATTAATGTCTGTCACATGTTTCAATTCTTGCTCTTCCATGCAGCAACTATTAAGTTCAAAGGCAAATGTACTAAAAAGCTTTTATTTAAAATCATCTCTATTTCAAGAACCTTTGGGCTGATAAATATCAATCATTAAAAATGTTCTGTATTACATGCAACTCATGCAGTGGATTTTTGGAAGTTTGGGTTATGTTCTGCCTCTCTGCATGTCGCTTAAGCTAATTGTTTTCAACAAATTTCTCCGATGTGAGAAATTATTTTGATCTTGCTTTGCCAAAAAATAAAATGCACAAATTCAAAAAAAAAAAAAAAAAAAAAAAAGAAAGAAAAGGTCCACTCTGGATTTAACCATCACCAAAGCATTTTTATGGTTTTCACAGGCTAACTGAGCACCTATTCAGTAAGTGTAAAAAACTTTCAAAACTTAACATCCCAAATCCAATTTGAGCTTAATGACATTCTATGTGTGTTAAACCTGCCTAATGTATATTTGTTTAAACCAATAAATTCTGAGATGTGTCAAGAATTAAAAATAACCTTGAGTATCAATATTTCTTCTTTACTCCCACAGGGCAAGAAGAAAGAGTCGACTTCTGAGTTTTTTCTATGCAATGAAAACTTTTGAAAAGTTGACATATTAAAAAAAATCTGCACTTAGAAAGTCAGTGATGTTAGCTGTTTTTTTAATCTCGTTAGGTGGTGAACCTATAATCTGGATATAGATCAGAAAAGCTGGTAGCTAAAATGCTCATATGTAAAGTCTTGTGCTAAGCATCAATACTCAAAAATACATAAGAAAGCCCCAAAACAGAGTTTCGAAGTCTTTACCTATGATGTAGACTACAGTAAAGGGCACCCTTAAAATTGAGACTTTTGCTCTTTGGCTAACAGTGAAAATTGACTTCAATAGCCTTTGGATGGGATCGCATATGTTCTCTATTACATTTAGCTTTCCAGGGGGTCAGCCACACAGAAGTTCATCTGGTGAGCTGTCCAAGCTCCATGTTCCATGACAGCTTGTCTGAAGAGGTCATGTTCTTGGACAGAGAACATTACAGTTTAAGACTACATTTGATTTGTTCCTGGTGGCTAATAAGACTTCTCAGATGTGGCAGAAGCCTCAGTGTATAAAATAAAAAGGTTAGATATTGCAGCAGAAGATGTTGCCAGAGTGAATGTAGGATCTTTCTGCCATCACTGCAAACAAGTCATGCTCTCTGGAATCCCTTGTGTCTCATCAGTTTATCAGAGCAGGTCTTTCACGGGTTTATTTCTAGATTTTTTGATGATGTTTATTATAGGAAAGGACAGTTTGGCATAAGAAAGGCAGGAGGAGAAGACAGGCAAAGAATATAATGTCATTAATTTTACCCCATGATCTCTTGGCATAAAAATATTTTTATGAAGTAATTTTTGGAGTTAAGGCAGAGTATAAACAGTTTAAGCTTGGAAATGGTGGTGAATAGACATTTTATTTCTGTCTGGAGGCAGAAATAGTTTAACCAAGACAACATGTTCATCGTTTATTTCTACTGATAGCCTCAGGGTCTGGTCCAAAGGACAACTGGCTGTGCAAATCCAAACACTACCTGTGAAAAACTCGCAGTGAAGAATTCAACTTCAAAGTTTTAGATCACTGCACTGGAAACTTTATTTCTAAGGACATTGATGTAACCTAAGATTGGAACTGTTTTGAATTTTTCAAGAAGAAAAATCATCTTCTTCAGTTCATGAAAATGGCTGATTTTTCGTTGCTTCTTGTGGGTCTCTATTTTTTTGGAGACATGAGAATTACCTGTTTGTTGATTAGGCTTCCCTGAGTAACATTGTTTTTCCTAGGATTCAGTTCATAGAATTTATTCAAATACTTATTTTTTTCTGGGACAAGAGGCTGGGTGGCCAGGTTTCTCAATGGCAGTGAAGTAGTGGTGTAACACCTTTTGAGAGAGTGGCAAAATTGTTCAAATCCCCACTGCTTTATAGGGATTAATTTAATATGAGCTGTCAGTGAACATCTGAGGTGTGAGAGAAGACCAGAGTGTTATAAGTGCTCTTGAAACCATGCTCTTGCTGCATACCTGCCAACATTTCAAATGTTAAAGTGGTAGACTTGGCAGATAGGTCTGAGCCCGGTTCCTATGGCTGCCTGCTCCTGCAGAGCCTCTTGCCTTCTCTCGCCATGCCTCTTGCAAGCTGCTTTTCCCTCTTCCAAGGCCAGGAATGCCCTGCTTGAATGCCCTGCTGTAATCGTTCAAAGAGGTAAGACACCGCTGACGCTCTGAGTAGGTGCCCCTGTTTCAGTGAGTAGGCACCCCTCTCTAGCTGCCTTTTTTTGGTACAATTTTGTAACAATTTTGTATAATTTTTACAAAATTTATAGTGATTTAGTGTTTAAGAATTGTTTCTCTGGTTACCCAAAGCTGAGCTTCTTTCTTTCTGGCAGGTCATGGTTTTTTCCTCACTGCCCACCAGTCTGGTTAACCTTTTCTGTTTTATACACCCTGCCTGTGCTTGCTGTATTTAACTGTGTGTGGGGGGATATATGGCCCTGCTGAAAATTAGGTATGGGGAGAACTATGAAACTTCTTCCCTTTTTTCTCTCCTGAGGGATTATAGCTGGGAAGGTAGAAACGTGAAGAAGAAAATTGACATAAAGAAAAAAGCAAAGAGAATAAAAAAACATCGTGTTGGGCTTAAAAATCATGGAATAGAAGGAAGGAGAACTCAGAGGAGCCTTTTTGGTTGAGACTTCATGACTGGTCTCCCATTTCCTCATGAATGTTCTAATCAGCCAGCTATAATATGAAGAGAACCATTAAACCTCTGCATTTTAGAGAAAGAAAAGGAGTCTTTCTTGACAGAAGAAGCCTAGACATCCATCTTCATAAGTTTTATAGTCTTTAATAGTTTATAGTCTCTAGGCTCTAATTTGGACCTAGATCTTCAGTGCTGAAAAGTGATGACAACTTAGTTGTCATCCATCTGTGTATTCCACAGACTAATTCTGATGCCCAGCATGACGAACAGGGCTGACTTTTGGTGACTCCACACCTAACATGGGGGTCCTGGATCCCATTCTGCAGCAAGCTCTCTCCCCTTCCACCTGAAAGAGGACCATAACCCAAGCGAGGAATCTACCCTCTGCTCCAAGAGCTACACGGCTAGGTGTTAGGTGTTCCTAACATTAAATTATTAGGGTTAAGTATGTGTCATGGTGTCTTTGGCTGATTCTGCATTTTATGTGTTGCATACACCATAAAGGCACTAGGATATGGGTTACCCGACTCCTCCTCAGTCCATCAAACTGAGTATTTGGTTGGAGCATGCTGTTGATCCTGTCTGGGCTCTGTCTTGAGGTTTCCTTTACTGCTGAGGGAGGAAGGGAAGGAAGGAAGGGGTGTGGAAGAGCATTCCTAGCTCTTATCCTCAGCTGGACCAGGGGCCTTGCTGGGGCATGCACCTGGGCCCAGGAGCTGGGGAGCACTGCTGCGATCAGCAGCATAGGCACAGCCTTTGTGTTAAGAAGGGCTGTGGTGAACAAGGCAGCTCCTACAGTGTTCCTGCACTTTTTTCTTAATGGCAAGTATTTGACTTTGAAGCTCTAGTCTCCCCTGATCAGTTTACTCCATAAATTAACGTGTTAATTGTGTACACGGTGCTGTCTATTAGGGAGGTGTGTGTTTGACAGCCTCCAGCTGTGTGTTTGCAGGGATCCTGTTGTAGAAATCATTACAATGAGTAGTTTTCACAACCTTTTTAATGCACTCTTAAAAGTAACAATTACAGGAGCTTTAACATTCACAGCTGAAACATGTTTAGAGAATGGCTCATTCAGTTGCCTTAGTGCTAACTTGATGTTAGATCGAATTGCATGATGCCAAATTAGCCACGCACCACATATCATCCCGCTAACATTGTAAGAGCTTTTCTTTCTCTTAAAAAACAATACAAAAACCACCACCATTTTTTAAGCTCGTGCTTCAGAAATTCTTTTGTAAAAGGTTCCATCTGTTCTTAATTTCTTGCCTAAACAGGCAGGCTAGAATGAAAACCCTTTACTCACGTTGATTCCTTGTATGAGTCAGAGCTCACAAAAGTGTGCAGGCAGTCTGGCCCTGACATAGATGCAAGTGTGTGTTATGTATTGACAACAAATCTCTTTGACTTCTCAGATTCAGTAAATGTTACCACTAATATATTGAACCTTGTGAATCATATAAGCAAAGTCAGAAGGGCCACAAGTGTTTGGATTTGTTAGCCTTTTCTCTTTGGCCACTGAATCACACATTTGTAAAAACTATAAATATGATTTTGCTTCTTTTAATGATAGCAACTGATGTCTAGCTGATGTTGGACATAAAAGCCTGTCAGAAATTACCATTGCACAGTCTATCAAATCAATACTGCTAGAGGTACTCCAAAGGGTCCAGACATCAGTGGGTTTAAGAGTATCTACAGAGCTTTTCACAACCACCACCAAGGCATAAACATCAAGCAACAGCTGATGAAATTCTTGCCACTTCTACAACCAAACGTGTATATGCAGGAATAGTGAACATCTCATTGCGCTTGTAGAAACACCTGTACTTTCAGCTGGATCTATGTTCCAGGGGCTGTGGTTAGAACAAGATTGCAGGAAAACAGAAGTAATTACTTTTTCTTCCCCTTTTCACTTTAACTTACTGTGTCCAAAACTGGAATTGCTGGGGGTGGAGCATGGGAAAGGGGAGGAAGAAGAGTCTAAAAGTGAAAAAAAGATTCAGTGGAAATTAAAGAATTTTGAGCCAAGAAGATACTGATCTGTATAATGTAAATGGGAAAACTGGAAGAACGAAATGGTTTGCAGACAAATAATTGGAGAAGGTTGACCCTGGTACTGAAAGGGGAGAGGAGAGAAAGAGGGAGAGAAGGAGAAAGAGAAGAATGAAGACCTGTGTAATGTAAATTAAAAAGACTTCAGTATAAGCATTTACAGACCAGTTGGAACCCAGAGAATGTGTGCCTGTCCTCTAGCCAGAGAATGTTTCAATATGCAATTTTTGAAGTAATCTAAAGAGCTGATTTTCTTTTTCTTTTTTAAGAAAAAAAATCTTTACAAGGCTCTGTAATTTGCTATTTAAATTCCACTGAGGAGTTTCATGCAGTAGGTCACAGATACACTGCCCTGCTTCACAAATTCTTTCCAACTGGCAGTGTGTTTAATGCATGTTGATATCTATCAGAGTATTCTTGAATTTACTGGAGGCCTCTACTGATGTAATAATACAGTAGGTTCTAAAATGCTTGGAAAAATAAAATGAAGATTAAAATTAAACAAAACATTTTTCTTGGTGATAAATTTAAGCAAATTGAATGTAATTGCCCAATTTTATTCAAAGTAAGAGTCTGTGCTGACCTTACACTCCAGTATTCTTCCTGACTTTTGCAAGCCTGGGTGCATGACATCATTTGGACAATTTGCACATATTTATACAATTTGTCATCATTCTGTCTTTACAGTCTGGAGAGTTACAGGATTTGCCTCTAGGCTTACTTTTCCCCCTGCAGAAGATGCTTTATAAGAATCATATGCTTGCAATGCTATTTTTAAAAAGGGAAAAATTTAAGAAAATAGTGGGAACCTACTTCATATTTAAAGCTAATATGAAGAAAATAAAATGTGGACAGAGGAACAGGGGCTGGAAAATTCTAAACCTACTCATGGATTGGAGACACAAGTGCCTTTTTTTTTTTTTTTTTCTCCTCAGGCTACCCTTGACATAGGCATGAACAACATGGGCAGGTGTAGTGTTTCAGTGATAGGGGAGGCAATTAATGAATTTTGTTATGCCTCCACCAAATGTAGTTGACTCCTATACCTCATTGCCATATCAGTCGGTTACTTGGATTATCAGAAAAATTAGGAAAGTGGCTACTTGGCATGTACTCCCTACATAGACTCTTGAGATAAAGGAGTAGGAAACTCATTGATTTTTCAAATGAAATTTGGCATTAATTTTTAAGAATTTAAGTCCTTGTTTTTAAGGGTTTTTCTTAGGTCCGCCCCATTTACTTCCTAAATTTCAAATTAGGAAACACATTAGCTGGTTTATGGTAGCTGATATTTCCAAGGCAGCCATTAAAAGGGAACAAGCAGAATTCGTTCTGAAGAGTGTAGAGATGGTCTTTCCCAGCTCTGTCCTTTTATACCACATCTAAAACCGATGACATCTGTTACTTTTGGTTTAGATATATGTAGCTATATAGCTATACTACAGCTGTGTTTATAGCTATGTATAGATGTACATATAGCTATATAGCTATACTATAGCTGTGTTTATGCTTCTTATCAGGACTAGGCCTGACTAGGAACTGATAGTCCCTCTTACCTGTTCTTTTACTCCATAGAACAGATCAGCACTCATACATCCAACAGATTTCCAGAACCACCACTTAAGAACAGTACTAACTATGGAGTTGACAGGACTCAGCGGTTCTCTGAATGTTCAGAGAACATTAGTCAATATAAAAGACCCTGTGTAAATGTTTTTTGTTTTCAAAAAAGGCCCAAATTAGAAGTGTATCTGAAGAATCCCAGACCAACCGTAAATAAAGATCAAATATTTTTTTTTTCAGGGAAAGGGAAAAAAAAAATCCCTCCCCTAAAAGTCATATTTTTTTTTAGTATTTTATTTTGGATTTCACTTATTGATTTTTATTAACTTTTTAGATGGTTGAACTTACTTCAAAATTAAAGTAAAAAGTATTTTCACTATGTGCTAGGCAACATTTGTCATTTAAATAACATTTTTTCAGTGTTTTCACTTGAATATCAAATCAAGAAAAACTGCAGTGTGTGCATCCAGTAAGATCTTTCTCCTACAGTAAGAAAGAAGCTTGGTCATTGATTTCAGCTAGCATAAAATGAAGTCGGAATCGATTCTCACCAACGGCTTTTAACTTTCAGAGGGGGCTTACATTTGAACGATAGACGGAAAGTGAGTGATCCATAAACCTGGTAAATAACACTTTATTGCTCTTGTAACTCAGAAGATGTGCATTGAGCTTTATAGACAAAAGCAAATCTTCTCTCTAAGTTATTATGAGCAAATAGAGAGAAGACAAACACCAGACTTGGAAAGGTGAGGATGGATGAAGATGGTAACCATCAATTGGTATATTTCGAGTGAGTAATTGGAAGCAGGGGTCAGATATTCTGGCTTCTTGAAACAATCACTTTTTAGGAAGTTTAGAGGGAGAAAGATGGAAGGTCTTACTGAAAGCAAAAAAAGATGAAAGCAGAAAGATAAACAAAATCTTGCTTTGGGGGCATATGATTTGAGCTCAGTGACAGATGCAATAAATGAGGTATGATGAGAAGTGTGTAAAACAGTGGGTCCCATAGGTAAGGCTGAGAAGCCTTATTCTGGTGCCACAATCAAAACAAACAAGCAGAGAGACTTTCAAATACTCCATGTGACTTAAGTCACGTCATGATTTTACAGAAAGCCTCGGTTATTTCAAATCTGCAAAATACTGCAATTAATTCATTAAATGGTCCAGTAGACTGCTAATATAGCCTATGCAGACTGTGCCACTTGCTGCTTGTGAGGGCAGATATTGCAGGCAGTGATGTGGCAAGATTTTTGCCCATGCTTACCTTTATGTACCGCCACTAAGTCTTTACAAAATCAGGGCCTAAGCATCTGTCAAAAATTTCTGACCACACAGAACATTGACTTAGAGTTTGACTTCTATTCAGCATGTGCACAGGTTATCAATGAACATATCTGGTACCCTTCATTAGTATAGTTTGCTATCTTTAGAGAAAAGTCAATGGCCTGCCCATCTCAATGGATAGCCTAGAATAAATTTGTGAACTAACTACAAAAGAGTACATAAAACCAGATGAGGCATGACAGAATTAAAGTCTTTGAGTCAGAGGCTCAGCTGTGGCAAGCAGCCAGCTGTGCCACTGCCAGTTAGGCCATGCATATTACCATTACAATTATATGGAAGGGAAATGACTTCATGTGCAGGGTATGGCTTGAATATTAAAAATTCCTTGAGCGAAATGAAAGGCGCATTACAGTATGATAGAAAAAGAGTGCAAACATGTTTCATTTTATTTCAACACTACACTCCAGCAGATGCAATGGTAAGCAAAGGAAATTGCTAGGTCTCAGTTTCATGTTCCAGGGCTTTACTGATTGGTGGACAGATTTACAGCACATGTAAGAAACAATTAGAATAGGGACTCCACCAACAACAAAGCGAGGGAATAAATTCCGATAATGAGACGGGAAAAGTACAAGGTAGAAATGATCTATGTGCTTGCATTCAGGGTATAAAATGTCAAAAAGCCCTGTGTCAGCATGAATTGCACGAGGCAACAGATGGTGTACAGATTACGCTCTCCCTCTCTCTCTCCGCGTCTCTTTCTTTTATAGGTTTCTTTCCAAAAAACCTACAGATTTCCCCCAAACACTTGGCTATTTATTGGCTGTCAACTGAATAACTATAAATGTTTGGTTGGGAGATTGTTGGGCAAAGAAAGAAGGGAGGGAACAGACAATTCCAAAAAAAAAAAAAAAACTCAAAAGTTGTCCCAGTCACATTGTACAAACGAGTGATTGGATTCTAAATTGTTGTTTTTGGTTAAATTTCTTAGGCTGAGAGGTTTTTTGTTGTTGTTGTTTGTTTTTTTTTCCCAGTTCTGGAGACAGTCTCTGAGTGCTATGTGAGAAATAGAGAGGAATGCCTATAGATTATGGCCTACAAAATGCTGAAATCATGTCTTACATCACAGCAATGAAGTACAGTTCAAAGAAACTTATTGCTCCTTCTTAGCATCTATTTACATTACATAAGCAGAGTGCCTGAATGATGAAAAGATCTCATTCAGTGACAAAAATTCATGAGTCATGGAGGCATCTCACATTTGTGACATACTTTTACCTTGGTAAACCCTAAAGCATAACACTACAAGTTATGTGGGTAGGTATTTCACCTACTTTGCCAGTGCAGCTGCTTCATGTATGAAATTGGGGTATTATACATTATTAGGACAAGAGATGTAGAAAATACTTGTTTTAAGAAAAAGATATTTTAAACTTGAACAAGATAATATCCAAATGAGAATTCAATTTCAGCACTGGAAACTTCCCGTCCCAGAGAGAGGAAATACACATATGAAAGCCAGTCATATTAGGCATTTTAAAGTCAGAAGCACAAGAAACTTGAGAATTTATATTTGTTGTTGCATTTCTGTTGTTGCATTTCTGTTGCGTGTCAGGTCTTCTACTGTAGATGGCCATACTGTTTTATTTTCACAGATGCTGAGTGTGTGCTAAGAATAAGAAAATAATCTTTTAGTTGAGATTGTTCTAGTTTTCAACACCTAAAAATGTCACTGTTTTTTTCAGAATGCAAGTAAACAAATGGTTCTTTTTTCTTTTCTTTTCTTTTCTTTTCTTTTCTTTTCTTTTCTTTTCTTTTCTTTTCTTTTCTTTTCTTTTCTTTTCTTTTCTTTTCTTTTCTTTTCTTTTCTTTCATTGTGTTTTCTGGATAGAAAATTGCTAGACCATGATTTGACTAAATTCAAAACTCATCAGTATAACTGTGATACCTTGTGCTTTTCACTCAGTCTGATGAAATCAATTTAAATTCATACTGGTTTCCACCCTGCATGGTCACAGAGATGCTACAGATGCAGATTTACAAAAGTGCAAGAAGGAGGGTTAACCAGAAGTAATGACCCTTTCATACCCCATTAATGTCTGCTGAGCTGGACTCACTCTCCTGATGTGGTATGGCTGGAGCTCTGCACTAGTCCTGAGCCACAGCTCTCCATGTGGGAATGGAGCTGCCCACACTCCTGGCCCCATGTCCTACCAGCTCCATCCAGAGGTGTTGCACAGGGAATAGAAGCGATGCTGTCAGATGATAGTGCTAGTTTTTGCAAAGGAAAAGCGGGGTTATGGCAAGACACAGAGGAATATACTTCTTTCTGAGAAGGAGAAGGTGTGCTAGTAAAGGCTGGAGGGGTGGTTCCTGAGACCCTGTTTGCAGCAGGTGCTTCACCACCACCACCACCACAGCAAGGACGTGCTCATAGAGAGTGTGCCCAGTGCTGAGCTCTGAGCAGTTACAGGAGTAGCTTCTCTGAATTGTGAGACCAAAGGCATGTTCACAGCAGAAGTGGAGCGAGCACCTGATTCCCTTGGAAATGAATATATGTTCAGTTCAGCACTGCGTGTTACAGATAGTAGCCCAGGAGGTTCAGAAGTCTTCCAGTCCCTGCTGAGTGGGATGGCAATGTTGGGATTACCCTATGTGTGTGCTCCTGAAGGCAGGTATTTTCAGTTCACAGATGCCTCCCACCCGATTTAATTTACCTGTCAAGAGCTGTCCCATGTCTGGCTCTGGCTGCAAACCTCTCACTAACCATGTGCAATGATGGTTACTAACCCATGCCACTTGGGTAGCGATTGAGAGAAGGGTTTCCTAAGCATCCAACTTCTAAAGGAACTTGCTCCATTAATGCAAGGGAGGAGGATACAGCAGATTTGACCTACTCTTGTCTTATTCAACCTACTTAATACATGGCAGTGATGCCTTCAAAGAAGGAGCCATTTTCCCACCCCATCAAATCACTCAGGGCTTCTTGGTTTTTCACCTAAGGGATTCTACAGAGGTCGAAAGTATTATGACTTGAGACTTTTTTCATTTTTTTTGGTGGATGATGGATAGATTAAATTGTTTTTGCTCTAGAGGTGTGTCCTGGAATACACACCCGTCTCCCAAATGTGCATATGTCAGTCTTGACCAGGTTTGAGGAGGAACAGGATTTCTAGAGACATCACTAAAAATTGAAAGAATAGCAATCATGTCAGGGATGTGTTAACAATGAAACAAGAGGGTCTTCCATGATAGAAAGGACAGTGAACAGTTAGAGGAACATGTAGGAGCGGAAGACAGAAGGAATCCAAATGAGGAATAGCACTTAAAGACTGAAAACTGAGACTATGGGACATGACATTACAGTACAAGAACAAAGAAATGTCCAGAAACTCAAGGGCTTTTCCACATTTTACAGCTCAGAAAGAGACACATTAAGGTTTAGATCATATGGATAGAAGTAGAAAGTTCTAGATTTTTGTATTATTCAACTTACAGCTTTTCAGGTTTCAGTAAAGAGTTCCAGTGAGCAGTAGGATGTTATTTCTTTCCATTTCTCACATCTTAGAATCCCAAATTAATTTCTAAAACTTAATTAAAACTTCAGAACACCTCTGAAGTACAGATATTCAATCACTGTCCCTAAACACACATTGCGAACAGAAAGAAAATGAGATCTTAAAAATACTTAGTGTTAGACTAATTGATTCTTTTAAAGTCTAAAGGAATATTACAAAGAACAAAAAAGCCAACAGTTAAGCCCGCTCTCAGTGCCAGATTTTCACAGATCTTATTAAAGCTGCAAGAAAAGAAAAGAAAAGAAAAGAAAAGAAAAGAAAAGAAAAGAAAAGAAAAGAAAAGAAAAGAAAAGAGAAAAGGAGAAAGACTATCCTTTCATTGGGCAACTGGAATTTATTTTTCATATTTTTCAAATAGGAAAATAGATTCAAAATTTCCCCTAAAGCTGAAATTTCAGCTTGGAAATATCAAAACATTTAATTGTCAGATTAGTTTGATAAGCTCTTTATACAGTTGAGGATAGCTTTTTTATAAAGTTGAGTATATTACAACCGACTATGTATTAAATTGTCAAAATGAAACATATGGAAGTTGTAATGTTTTACTTTTAACTTGGAATGGAATATTGACTGTTATCTCAATGAAGTAAGAAAATCAAAACAATTTTTGATTGTAGAAAATATCATTGCATTTGGTACATCTCTGTGAAATGTTTTGATTCTGACAAGAATGCATTTTCAGATAGAAAACTATTTAATCTGAAATTTGTAACTATTCCTAGCACTTAGGTTCACTTAGAGAGGAAAATGAGTTACTGAGAAAGATTTTGAAAAGTATCTGAACTGGCAAGGTATGTGGCTTTCACTGAACTCTGTGTTTCTTTGCATTCTGTGGTTTCTAAACAACTTTGTCCCTAATACACTTGAAAATGCCACCTAGGGCGTTTGATTAACTCTCTCCATGTCATTGAGCACGTTGATGTTGGAACCAACGAAACATAATTCAAAAATCTACAGTCTTAATTGTAAAATCAAGTATTGCTGTCTTTACAGTAATATAAAGGAGATAATATGAGATTTGTGAGGCAGAAAGATGCTAAAAGAAAAAGACTAAAATGAGAGCCAGGCAGGTTACCTCCATTCTGGTGGCATGCCCTTTCAGTTGGCAGTCATTGGGGCAGTATATTCTTCCTGTGAGGTCAGCAGTCTGCGTAGGTAGCAGCACTTCTCTTACTGCTTTTATGGTACATCAGCACTGTTTCCATTCATTTGCGCTGACCTAGATACAATAGTTGCATATGGTTGTGAAGCCAGGAGCTCCTGAACTAGAATCTTTACTTGAATACTGCTTTCTTCTCTTTTTTTTTTTCTGGGTTAAATCTTGTAAACTCTTCTTCCACTACCTTGATTTCTCTAATAACAAGCTATACGCCCTGTAGAGAAGCTGCAAATTACAAGTTAATGAATATGAATTAACATACAATGCAGCAGAAACCCTTAGTAGTAGTAGCATGTTGCTCAGTGTTACTTTTTGGATCACTTTCCATCTTTAATCTCAGTTTATTTTAGAATCCCTTTGAGAATCGCTTTGTTTCTTAGTTCCCGGTATACATATTCATTATTATTTATTGTAACACTATGTATTGCTGAACCTCTTTTTTTTTTTTAATGGAAATAGGATGTTCTACATTGCTCTTTTCTTTCAGGTTGAATATATGGAAGAAAAATGCTGGCAGAGGATGAAGTATGGACAGAAAATACATATATATATATATGTAAATACATATATGTCATTTTCAAAAAATATATATTTGAACTTCTGTTTAAATAGGTATAGTTATAGGATGCTTAAATGAAATCTCCTGGCATTGACGTGAATGAGAATACTCTAAGACAGAGTTGTCTTAGACTGCTTTTAATCACTAGGGACAGAATGATTATCAGCCTGCAGAATTAAACATATTTAACTGAAAAGTAGCTCAACAAAGAACACTGCTACTGCAAGGCAAAATTAAAAACAAGTTTTCAGGTCAAAGAGAGAGAAAAAAAAAAAAAAAAAGAAGAAGAAGCAAAAACTGTCAGACTCAAGCTGTGAAGAAGTTAATGCCAAAACTGGGATCTGCATCATTAGTTTTTACAATGAAATCTTTTCTACAGTTTGTTCATCTGAAACTGAACTTGGATTATTACATTATTACATTGCTTTTGAATAAAGGTAATGCTATTGTGACTATTTCGTATGTCCACTGTAAATAAAAGTTGACAAAGAATAAAGAATCAGAAATAAACATATGAAACACAAACACATGTAAAGGACAGCAGGACTGTATAACCTGTTTCATTAGGCAACCAGCCTAAAATAAGGAACTTGAAAAATAATTTCAAAGAGGTCTATGCAAAAATTTAGAGCACCTGGGGGAAAGATTTGCTTTAGGCTTCAAGGAACTCAGATCACATGGTATAAAGATGGTTGAAGAGGGAAATCAGGTAATAGGTCCTGACCATTTCCTTGATTTCTCTGAAGAAGTTCTGCAAAAACCATCTACTCTTCTATGTTGATTGGGTCACTTCCCGTTCTTAAACGATTCACTTTTATTTCCTCACACATTGTTGCCTAACTCTTCCATCTCCTATTTAAGGCCTTGCAGAATCTGAGACCTGCAGGTCTCTGTGATGCAGGTATCTCCTCACACAGCCCAGCAGCAGAGGCAGCCTCAGCATAGTTGCACGTGACATACCACCAGGCCACCAGGCATTATCTAATGCTCGTGTCCAAAATACTTCTTTTAATTTGAGTTTCTGACATAGCTTTATGTGAAATTGACTCAAACCTGATGCAGCCAAATATGGGAAAACTGTGATCTCTCATCAGAGATGTCAAAAAACCTCTGACCTTTCTGAGCACTAGGCTGTGTCCTGCAAAAGCTAAGAGCACGGCACCTGCTTTAAGAGAAATCCCAGCCATTGTCCAGGATAACAGGATGAAGCACAAGATTTTCTTTCCTCTCTGCTACCTCCCCATATTCATTCTTCTAGGCTAGAATAGATATCAAAAAAACCTTTGTCATGTTCCATGGGAAACAGCATAATACATAAATATGTATGAATATTTGTTTTTCTTTTCTTTTCTTTTGTCATCACCTTTCATATACTCCTATTAAGACCTACCTTAATTCCTGAGTATGAAGTCAGCTAGAGACCCTATGGCTGATGACTGCAGTGCCATTGGAATCAAAGAATCATTGATCATTGGTTGGAAAAGACCTTAAAGATGATTGAATCCAACTGTAAAGTGAAACCATAAAAAAAAAAAAAAAAAAAAAAAAAAAAACATTGTTTCCATTAAGGGATAATTTAGAAGTGAACTTCCACAGCACTTTTATGTGTCAATGGTTATATAGAGCCCTGAACATGCTCGATATGATTTTTTTTTATACTGTGATAAATTCAAAAAATGTGGAATTTTCTTTTAGGGACATCTTGATTTTTCAGTGTTTGAGATGGAATAGAACATGTACTTCAATATGGGAAAGAATAAATTTGAGATAAGTAATCTAATATGACAGATATTAACAGTATTTGTGGATTCACATTCTGACTAAGTTTTGATGTGAGTTTGATCAAAGACATTAAAATAATAGACATTAAAAGGCAGGTAAGATACTAAGGGAAACTTCTGGAAAAACTCCTACACTTACTTGCACACTCACACAAACAGATTGGGTATAGTATTATGCCATATGGAGGATAACCTAAAATATGAAAATACATTAATTCTCTTGCCCTGAAGGCCTGCTGGCTGATTACAGACAGCTCACTGAGGGTTTGTGCTCCAGTAAATCCACTTAGTTTCATAACACAGGTATTTCTTGGTGCTGTGATACACTGAAGGGCAATGAGCCTATTGATCCACTGTTATTAGATGTGTTAAGGCTCTGAACCATATTTAAGAAATAAAATAACTGAATTCTGAAAATTTTCAAAAAGTTAAATATTACAGCGCTGTAAGCAAGTAACAGAAAGTTTGGCACAAAGTAGTGTTGGGTGTTATGAATAATTTCTTATTTCTCTAGGAATTTTTAGCTATCTTTTTGTTCTGAACTTCCTTGCAGAACAGAACATTTCTTTGTACATCCTGCATTTACAACTCCACCCATGTGCTTGTGGGTAGCACAGCCAAAGGGGATGTGAAGTCTTTATCAGCCATCTTCTAACACTTTTACCTGCTTTCCACCTATGACTGGAATTCAGAAATTTAGATTTGTTGAACTGGTATTTAACATTGCTCACATGAAGCTGTAAATCCCATCCTGGATCCCATGTAGGTGGGTGGAACCCATCATGCTTCTTTACACACTGCTGGTCTAATTCAGTTGCAGGAGTTCTGGCTTGTTGAAGTGTATCCAGCATTCAAAGAGGAACAGATAGCTGATTACTTTTTACCACAGAGAGATCAGCCACAGAACAACAAATCAACAAAGGTCATCAAACATTTTTAGTGAACAGAAACAAAGAAATTGTAAACACCATGTTTACAAAAACAAACAAACAAACAAACAACAACAAAAAAGGCTCTGTCTGTCATATTAGACCTTTGTTTTATATTCAGAAAAAATAAGGAATATTTGGAAGCAGTCAAGAAACTTAATCTCCATACATCATCTTTCAAAAGAAACGCAACTCTCTTTCGTTGTTAGTGCTCTAAAGTCATGACACTTGCTATTCCATCATTTTTTTTCCATGTGCTATTTTATTTCTGAATTATTTGGGGCTGTTGCAATTTCTAGTGAAGTCAGTAGAAAAGCTTACCTTCAACTGGAGCTTTATTGAGGAAATTATAGATAATTTCTCCACTTGGTAGAAATGGAAACCTCCAGAGAAATACTATTTTGAAATTTTCCTGTGTCAGCTCTTGAGAAATTTCTTCTGAAGAAGACTTCAGCTGTAATTAGATTATGGTCATTGTCCATTTGGAAACTCATCCCTGGCTTTATTGTATGCAGAAACTGTTTGGTTGTACATTTTATGCTCGTGAGACAGCAACAGTTTTGCAACTGAGACGTACATCCCTTGGCTGTGTTTCAGCTTTCTGCTCATGTGGCTTGTCCTGGTCTGCAAAACTGTTTGGATAATATTGATATAGCTATCTACAGGCTTCTAACTAGACTTTGCACCTCTATTCACAACCCTGTGAGCTCTTCCATTCAGTCACTCATCAACCCCCCTCACTGCCTGCTCATCTAGCCCCCACTTCCTGGGCTGGCCTTTCTAGTACAGCTTGTTGCACAGCATTAACTTTCCCACCTTAACAAATCACAAATTGTTACCCTTATCGTTATGAATAGCTATCCAACCATATTGGGTCTGTGTTACCACTAGGGCTGCAGGTGAGTGCCGGGTGGCACTGTGCCTGTTGCTTTGCATCCGCTTATTATTGGTTTGCATTAATGGCAGCGCGGCAACAGATTATAGGTTAAATGCTCCATTCACATCTACATAGAAGGGATATTCGTGCCTGCTAAAAATTCAGCAGATGATAATGAAAGGATGATTCTATTCACCTATTTCTTCCTGTATCAGCTACTCCTGGGAATGTAGCACTGTTGTTAGCATGTTGCTAAGCATGGTGTAGTATGTAACTCCAGTGCATTTATCCTTAATTATATGATTATTTTTATTAGGCCATTTCTTTTTCTTTATGTGTGTATCTTTTTCTTTATGTGTGATTGTCAACTAATCACATTGGCTAATCCACAGGAGATAGCAAGGAAATGCCATTGCATTTCCCTGCCTTGCATTTATGCAAGCCACTTCTTCCTCATTTTCATTTCCTATATACAGAACAAGTAGATGATTGATGCTTATTTCTTGGATAACATTAAAAAAAAATCTAATATAGTGCTTGTTATCCAGAGTTGTATCAACATTACTTGCTACTTTAATAATTTCCACATTTGCTAGATAACCTTGCCTTGGTAACCATTTAATTTCTAATGATTGAACTTCCTTTTTATATCTGCTCCTACTAAAAAGTGCTACCCCTGATTATAGTGCTAACTGCTCAGGATTTTAATACACAGGCAACCCAAACAGTCTGTACATCTCTATTATAAATTCATATATCCACTGGCATACAGTAAGATAGGACCTGCGGCCCAAGTTTTAAAGCATCAGGGCTCTTAGGTAAGGGCTATAGTGCAGCCACATACTGTCAAGAGAACTGTTCTTTGTTAGAAATCAAAGCGTATAGTCAACTACCATTTGATTAAGGCAATATACTAAAAATACACTAATAAAAAAAAAACAACATGTATGGCATTTCTGGTTATATCACACACCGTTTTCTTGAGCATGCTGTAATTTATGGTAAGATTCTAGATCCACAATAATTGTTTAGGTCAGACTAGTGAAGTCATTTTCCTACTGCTGACTTGACACACTGTGATTTATCTGAGTTCTGAAACGATGTAGGGTTTTTTTCCCCATTTTCTCTTGGAAGAGCTGATCTTCACCATAGCTCCCAATTTTCTTCTGTAAATCAGCTACTTTGATTTCTTTTTCAAGGAAAAATAATCTTCCAGAAAAAAAAGCTTTTTTTTAAAAAAAAAAAGAAAAAGAAAGAGAGAGAGAGAGCTGTCCACTGAAATGTGTGGAAACTGTTTTAGCTACTGTTGTTTTACAGTTTCTAACCTCAAGGCTGCCTCAGCCCACAGTAAAGTTCTGCTGTACAGCTGAAATATGTTTGAGAAAAAATGGATGAAAATCAATGTTCCTCTGACTTAAAACCTTAAAAATCCATAAAAACAAAAATGTTTCCAAATCCTAATATATGTCAATATTTCAAAGAGATATTTCCATCGACCTCTGTACTTAAATGCGACTCCTTTTTGACAATTATTATATTTGTATTTGGGTGGAAAAAAACAACTTCTCCAGTCTGGCAGAACTGGTTGAGTTCCACCAGCTCTCCTGACACTGCATGGTACCTTTTCCTAAGTGTAGGCACATGACCCTTTCTATATAACTGGAAAAACTGAAAAATTCATAATGATGAATATTAATCCTGAGATTTTTTTAAAAAAAGACTCGTTTAAAGTCATCCTCAGTTTTCGCATTGAATTTTGTCCCTGGGACAGTATATGGCTATTGTATCTTGTAGTTCTCAGACACTCTCCCCTTTCTTCATCCCACATTTCTGGCTATTTTTGTTTTTTAAAACCCCCAATCCTATGGTATCATTCAGCATCCTCCTGGTGAGGAGGACTGGACAAAAATCCTTTAGAAGGCTTCCACTTCTTCCCTTAATCGTGCAAGGCGTGGCTGGTAAGCGATGTAAGACATTCCTCCTCCCTGGGGACGGAGCACTCAAAGCTCCTGATTGCTCCGGGAACAAGAGAGTCAGAGGGGATCCTAAATCAAACCCCATCTCTCGCTCACGATTGTACCGATTGCTGCAACAGCTCGCTTTCATTAGTGACGTTTTCTTCAATTAAGGGAGGCGTTGTCAAGCATTCTTCTTCTAGAGCTTTTAATTTGTTATTTTATATGGGCAGAATTTGTAACGCCATCTCAGAGTTTGTGGCATCTTATGGGACAATATATTGTCTACTTCTGTGCTGTGACACATCACCATAAAACACAGGGATATAAGAGCCTATAATAATTTATGAGAGTACATTAAGTACCCATGTATAATTTATCAAATGGGCATTATGGAGGCAGGAATATGCCTGACTGACAAAGGTTACCTCTGTATGGGTGGCTACCATAACCACATAGGGAAGAATCCAATAGGCAACGTTCACTGAATTATAACAAAGAAGATGTTTCTCAACAAACAGTATCCAGGAAGTAACAGTGAACAGCATGAAAACAATTCCTGTTTTTAAATGTTTTGATTCCAGATTCCATCAATCAATTTCTAGATTGATGCTCTTTGCAGGATGTGAATATAGGCTTCAGTATGCATAAAAAGTGGAAGATGCTAAGTTTTTAGGCGAAAGCTTGTGAAAAACAGTTTGAACTCAACTCAGGATCCAGGAATGAATTTAGCAAAAAGTTATGGGACATATTAAAAATGTATCCAAACCAAAATTAAGGAAAGAAAAACTGCTAACGGGTGCTGAACAGAGTAATGGATACCTACTCTGTTATTCTCACCATTCCCTTAAATGTCTAGAAAAAAACCCAAACAACATTTACAATAAATTATTACAGCCTTTTAGATACCTTAGTACCTGGAAATCAAATATCTCATACTAGCACAGTATAAGATTGATTAATTTTTCTTGTTCGTAGTACATTTTAGACACTTTTTGCATGTCTTTTAGTTGTTGAATATTTGAGATACCTTTTTCTAGGACATGATTTTTTTTTTTTTAGTAGCAGCTTAAACATGATTTCAAATAGGTTTTGAAGCTGAGCACTCTTCAACTCAGTTGAGTCCTGTTGAACTCAATGTAAATTGACTGGTTGAGAAAAAATCCAAATATCCCAGGGTTTGATTGAAAAGAAAGATCTGAATCTTATTCACACCCGATTTGTTTCTTAGGTTAAGAAGTCTGAATAGAGCCTAAGTAGAACATTTCCAGATATTAATCTAAAAAGCCTCTACAACATGGTGATTGGTACTGTGTATTTGTCCATGCTGTGATAACATTTTCTTCAAATCAAATTGAGTAGGCTGGATTGGCTAGGACTATAAGCCCTGGCAAGTCTGCCACGGCCTTTTTTTTTTGGACTGCCTGACCAGATTGGTAGCTGGTGGTGATGGTGGTATGATCAATTGATCCCAGCACTGTATGTTCATCTTTTTGTTCAATCCTTAGAGGAAATGAATCACTTATAGCCTCCAGCTACCAAGCATGGCTCGTAACACAAAGTTCAGTGGCTCCTGCTTTCAGGTTTCCCTGCTAAAATCTGTAATTTTAGCAAAGATGGTACTTGTCATAACATAATAACAGCTAGACTGAAGCCAATAAATTCATTTCTAGTAGGTTATTAAACAGCCATCATACAGTAAAAAAAATGTTCATTGCTATTCAGAACTAAATTTGATTTTTAAATCAGGAGTGAAAAGACTAATATCCAAAGGAATTCAGTCTCTCTCAGTAAAATTATTTTCATGGCATCAAAATGATCTGTTTCCACTGGGGAGGCAGATGACTCAGTGGGTGGGCTCTGGTCTGGGAATTAGGGCATTTGGGTTTTCTCCCTTGCAGAACTAGTTGAGAAATAGTGACAATTCTCAGAGCACAGTTTTGTTTCTTTTAAAATCATTTTTTTTCCATCAAAAAATTCATTATACTGTAAATAAAAGGAAAAAGAAAAGTTTCCTTTTACAAAACTGGTATTTTATTTATCAGTTTCCTTTTATTACTTTCGGAGGAATCGTCTTCCCTTCTCTAATCCCCTCACTCTCCAAGTTTTGAATGTCAAATGTTCTTGCTTCTTTTGGAGACTTTCCACTAAATATTCTTCTGTCTGCCTACAAGTATACAGACCTGCCATTATCTGAGTCCTTCACCATTACATGTCCATCTTCCAAGTCTCTCTCTGTGGCAAGCAATGTTCTTACCTACATTTTCTTCACCATTATCTGTCTGAACATTCTATGTTTGGGTATGTAGAAGTGACATTTTCCATATTTATGAAAACTATCTCTGCAGAACAGAAATTCTGCTTTTTGCATGTTTATGCCAACAACACAGCTGCTATGGTATGTATCACAGCAAATCAAGCCTTAGATGAATATAAATAATGAATATGAAAATATATTGACATGTTCCCTTTTCTGAAGCACGAGCTATATGTTGTGTGGTCTACAGAGAGAGAAAATGATTCTAACCACGTCCCAACTGGTCTGGAATGTAGCATGGATAGTAAGAGTTCCAACACGAAATGTTGGTTGGTGGTGGTGGTGCATTCTCCAGAAATCACGCTATGCTTTTGAAAGAAGTTTCAAGGCTCCTTTTGGAAAGCTTTAAGGAAGAAGTGAGCTTTGGAAAATAAAGTAAATCCATAATCCAAAGATGAGTAGCCTGGAATGAGAAGACGCAAGTTCCTTAGGGTTTTTTCTGAGAGATTAGGAATTATATGCAAAAGCCAGCTAGTATTTCTTACTATTCAGAGAAAAACAAGGCCTGGCCAATGTTGTCTAGAGGTGCATATACTTGTTTATTTTCAAAAGTTGGTGGAGGACTTGTAGGCAACAGCAGGGTAATGCAATATTCATGAGGCAAATGCCCTTCACTTAGAAGAGGGCAAAGGAAAGCAGATTGCTAAACCCTTTAAAACTTGCTGTTTAAGAAGCTCCATCTCTAGAATAATGAAGCCTGTGTTTGCCATTCTGCAGTTCAGCCCTAACCTGGCACCTCTGAGCTCTTTCATCTTTGTCTTCCCTCTTGACTCCTCCTCCCATTTTTAAGCACGGATCCCTGCCGCTGCCGCAGCCTGCCCTTTTGACCACAATTGCGGCAGCACAGCCCTGCATGACAGATCGCTCTCCCACAGAAACCCTCCTTTCCCCCAAGAACTGGCCTGGCAGGATGAAAAGCACCCGCCACGGTGTCTCCAAGCATAGTCGTCACCCGCTGATACCTGCACATAGTGGCAGTCCAGAGAGGGCCTGGGCATCTGCTTTGCCTTTACCGGGGCCAGCCCAGCAAGGCCAACGTTTTGCTTCGTGAGTTACCATTGAATTAGCAGTGGGATAAGTGCAAAAACAGTATCTCTGTTAGCAGGAGATGCTGAAAAATTTCAGGGCCCAGGGTACCTGTCTCCCACTGTTCACTCAGCATCAGTCATTTTCCACCCCATGTGCATCTTGGCGCCTTGAACACCAGAAGCGTTATGGGGATAAAATGAATAAATAAATAAAACCAAAACAAAGCCCACCAACTCAACAGGCACAAAAAGAAATGCCAACCAGCGGAACCATGCCTATTCAGGCTACCAAAAGTCGGGGCAGCAGCGGCCTCCCCGTGCAAAGCGCCGCTGGCCTAGGAATAGCCAAACACTCCCGGCTGTCGCACGAGCACGAGCAGCCTCTGCCCAGCGCCGGTCCCGCGCGTCCACCGTGCTCAGCAGATTGGTGTCAGCTGGCTGCACCCCCGAGGTTGCGCTCCCCCGAGGCGCTACAAATGGAGGCAGCCGGCGCAAGAGAAAGGAGCGAGCCCGCAGCAGCAGGTGGCCCCTGCTGAGGTAATCAGGATCGCATTCAACTGGGAAGCCGGCTCAATTTTCAGCCCCGTGTCTGCTGAGGGGCCTGGAGCTGCCTTGTTAATGCTGCAGGGAACACGTGGGACGCATTGACTGCATTAATTGTCCCCGCTCGTTCGGAGGTGGATGAATTATAATGTTACCACTCCAGGGTAAAGCAAACACCTATCATAACAATCATGTCATTAGTGTGCAGATGCCGGCTGCTCTGCTTAACCTTTTGTATCTTTTTTTTTTTAATATAGCATGCAATAAGAATATTTTTTATTGTTTTTCATATAATTGATTTTTTAGGTTGTGCTGGCTAAGCCCTGGAAACCAGCACAGTCACATTGCTCAACGGTCAGGAATAAGAGCGTGGACCAGCAAAACCCAGATTAAAGTTCTTTTTGAGGAAAACAGAGAGGTTTTAAAAGTTTATATTTGTGGCTTGGTTTATCCTTTGCAGCATGAGTGACACATTCGTTATCCACATAGCACGAGGTCTGAAAGACACATGGTGCTGCAAAAAATTAACAGCCTCTGAAGTGCTTCTACCACCTCCACTGGTAACTACAGTTACCAGTGACCAAGGATTATACATGCCAAATCAGAGAAACAGTATGCTCTCATTTGGAAATTAAACTGTTCACATCTTTTTATCTGCTCTTACGCACATGTACCCACACACACGAGAACAGATGCATGCAATTTTCCCTGTATATACCTGCATTTATATATATACATACAAATATGCATAGAGGTATATACATGCATATGGACATTCCTTTTTGTCTGTGAGACTCCATATGTATATTAATTTAATATGATATGCATATTAATAATATACCATTGAAAAGACTGCATTCATTTTTACTTGCATTTGCTAACATGCGCACCATAAAGGTTGAGTGTTGCAACATCACTATCCTGCAATAAGCAATCCTGAGCTGGTGCCATGTCCTTCTCATTTCTCTTGAATCAAAACCTATTCTGCATTTACTGGTATTCTTAACTGAGACCATCAGTGTGTTTGGAACTTCCCTTTGCAGTTTCCTAAAACATTTAAACACTTTCGAAAATATTATTTGTAATCGTTTTTCCTGTGAGCTTTGCAAGCAGAGAGCCTCTCCCAGCCACCTTCGTGCATACAGTTAGAGACTGCTCATCTGAGCACTCAGGGAAGGAAGCTGGTGGGGCAGGAAAGAGGTTTCAGGACTTGGGATCAGGCCCTAACTTTGAAGTAGTATTTCCCAAACATAAAATAACAGCACTGAGTGGAGTACCACTGAAGTCAGCAGCCTTTTGTCATTGTCTGTTAATGCTATGGATTTCTATCACAAAAGCATATAAAAATTAACTATGTATTTACTTCCATGGTGAGCTTTGGCATTCACTGCTAGAGATGACAAAGAGACCATCACTCTCTCTGTCTTATTCTCCCTCCCTCCACTTTTTCAGAACTTGTTTTGCTAAGAGAAGATGCATTGAAGTCTCGGCCTTGCTGACATTTACCTGCCACATGCTTAATGGTATGGGTGGCAGGTAAGCTCAGGGGGTTCAATAGAATTAGGCACATTGTGGAAAGTCAAGCTGGCAGATAAATCTTTGAGCAACTTGCATCTAAATCCAAGATGGAACTCTGGCAATGTGAATATTGGTGAGCTATTTGTAGGTGTACAAATGTGGGAAAACACTGTTCATTGCTTGGCAATGTTACAGTGAATTGGGTTTAAAATGAAGTCTAATAGTAGATATACTTTAATAAAGCAAGAACAAGGAACAGAGGAGGAACAATAGAGTAGTATCGATACAATTAATTATACTACACACATATATATGTATAACAAGATTAAGTGCATGGCAGGATGAGGTTAAGAATGAGGTAGAAGTTTTATGGTTATTGTTCTGGTATTTTAAAAAACATCAGATGCCTTAGCTGACTAATTTTGTATAGGTGCTTGTGGTTTGTGAAATGGAGAAGCCATTTAAAATGGTTTAGTCACATTTTAGCCTTAAAGAAGTATTTAATTTTTACATATGCATGTAAAACCATGTTGTTTATTGGTATTTCCACTGAAAATTGCTGTGATTCAGCTCTTCTGGATGCATTTCAAATGTGTAAAGTGAATTTATGTTCAATATTCAGTAAAAGGTGTATTTCCCTGAAATCAAAGAAGTCATTTTTTATTATTATGGTAGATCCAACTAAGGATATAATACCATTTTCTGGCATGTTATATTTCTGTAAAATCAGAATACAATCTTATATAGTCCTTTGTATATGCTATATGCAAATAAATCAAATACTATAATCTTTTTTCCATACTTGCCCTCTAGATTGTTTGTGAATGGTTGAATTAATCTTTCAGACTTCCATTTACTTTGTATATGCAAGTACACACTGTTAGACTTAAAAACTCTGCAGTCTCTGAGAAGCGTTTTTATGAACAAAATAAAAATCTTAAGTTATATCCAATTTGATCTTTTTTTTTTCTCTAAATAAAATTCATGGTATGTTTTTGCAAGCACACATATTTGGTTGATCAAAAAGAAACAATATTTTTCAGTGGCAGCTGGGTGTCTGTGCATGTGTTTTTCCTCACAAGTAACCTAGGCTAAAATCAACTTTATCCAGACATTTTTTTCCCCTAGTCTCCAAAAAATTACCGTAAAAAAGAACCCATATGAAAATGAGCTCTTGTATGTAAAATATTTTCCCACACATTGCTGCTGCTGAGTGTTTTTACTTAGCTTGCTGAAAATGGTATGTCTGCACAAATAATGAATGTGTGCTGCCGTCATATCCATTCTCACATTTTCCTACTTGAAAAAGATGTGTACAGAATGGATGTGCTGTAGGTTTGGAATTAAGTAAAAATCCTCTCTTTTTGATTACAAGATATTTCATGATTGGCTACTAAAATACTATTGCTGATAATTTGACCTGCTGCAATATACTGGAGTTCAATTAATAGTTTTTAAACATATAAATATGTCTAGTGTTTATTTGAATGTGTGCACAGGTATATAAACAGTTAAAGAAATTAGGTATTTTATATTTTTATATATTGAATTTTATATGTTTATGTGGTAATATTTAATAGATTGTTTGGCATATTTATCATTATCTGCTTTTTTTTTAATGCCTTGATGATAAAGAAAATCAAAAATCTAACCTAAAGATGGCTTGTGTTATAATTTTCTATAATAGTTGCTGCAAGAATATTATTCAGATATGGAAACTACTTGTGGAGAGAAATTTACAAGTAAATAAGCTTATAAGATCAAATGCTGATTTATAGCAGCTGAGGTTCTGCTGTCTATGACATTTTTAATTTCCTGAGTAGTCAGAGACTATTTCATACCCAAATAACTACATAATTAAAATAGCTCGCTGTTCCCTATATGATATCTATTATTATATTAACAATACTGCTGTAATGATTTAAGAAACATAAAATTACATTCAGGGCTGTTTTTCTTAAACCTTTCATAAATATTTTAGAAGTTAATTAGGGGACTACAGGTATGAATAGACCAAGATTTATTCATAATTAAAAATTAGATATCACATGCCACCTCTTCTGATAGAGAAAAAACTTTAATTGCCTTTAATTAGGCAATTGTCCCTATAGTTTACTAAAGCAGATTGAATTGGAATGAACCTGATAGAAAGACATGCTCATGGTAATAAGCTAAGTTTCCTAGATTGTCTTTCTTCAGTTAAATATGCACATCTCTCTTCCTGATACATTAAATCACAGGAAATACCTTTCTTTATAATTTGATGTTATTTGGCATCTGACCTTTATCTAATTCATTGTAACATTTCTTGCCAATTATTTTGTCTTCCTTTTCCATAATGTGAACACAAAGCTGAGCTCATGAATGACAATATATTCATTTGGTGGACCTAAGATATATTTTTCCGAAGTTGCAATTAGCATTTCACTTTTTACAATGTGGAAATAAAGCAAAGTGAAATAGATTTTCACTGGAGCCCAAATACTTGGAGAAATTACTGAGTAAAGCAATTACTAGAAGTGTTGCTTAGGTGTCTGACTCTGAGGTGTGGTATACGATGTATGTGCATGAGTTCCCAGAGGTATGACATTGGCTAAAATTTAAAAATCTGGGTTGCTAAAGTCAGGTATTTGCATCTAAAGCAGGTATAAGCATCTAAATATATATGGCCTAATTTCCTGGAGTATGAACATCTTGTACCTCGCCAAGCTCAGTGACAACTTCTTAGGCCTTTTGATGGTTAGGACAGCATTAGCTGAGTTTCTAGGTCCTGCAAAGATTTACACAAGTGCTTTAGCTGCGCTGCTGACTACTCCTTTGAAGATACTAGAAAACAAAATTAAATTATTTCTGTGTCTGTGTTCAAGCCAAGATTCTGACTCTGGAATATTCTTGCCCTCATGCTTATTAAGTGCCTTTCTAATCAATATGGTATTTCATTTCCATTGGAAATTTGCAGTTGCAAAACTAATTGGACTAGACTTGTCCTGTATCGTCATGCATGGAGCTTACTGTGCCCTCCCTTCAACTTGGCTGTGGTTTGCCAAACTCTGGCATTCTCAATATGTCTGTGCTAGGCATGTGTCTGTTCCTTCAAAACAGTGATAAACAGGTTGTTCATAGCAAAGCATTAGCTATTTCGAAAAAATAATAAGACTTTTTAGGTTTGAGTATGTCTTTAGGCTTCCTTTGGACTCCTTCCTCCTTCTCTCTCTTATCACAGAATCATAGAAGGGTTGAGGTTGGAAGGGACTTCTAGAGTCTAGCCCAACTCCCCTGCTCCAGCAGGGACACCCAGAGCATGTGGCACAGGGTGGCATCCAGGTGGGTTTTGAAGATGTCCAGAGAAGGAGACTCCACAACCTCTCTGGACAACCTAGTTCAGGCCTCTGACCCCCTCACAGTAAAGAAGGTTTTCCTTTTATGCAGAAGAAACTTCCTGTGTTTTAATTTGTACCCATTACCCCTGTTGCTGGCCACCACTGAGAGGAGTTTGGCCCCATCCTCTTTACATTCTCCCATCAGGTATTTGTACATGTTGATAGGATCTCCTCTCAATCTTCTCTTCTCCAGGCTTCTCCTGGGCCTGTTTAGTCTGGAGAGGAGAAGGCTGGGAGGAGATTTGATTAACATGTTCAAGTACCTGAGAGGTGATTGTAGGGAGGATGGGGCCAGGCTCTTCTCCATGGTGGCCGGTGACTGGACAAGAGATAAGTGTTGAAACACAAGAAGTTTAATCTCCACATGAGGAAGAACTTCTTTAGTGTGAGGGTGACAGAGCCCTGGAACAGACTGTCCAGAGGTTGTGGAGTCTCCTTCTCTGGAGAAACCCGTCTGGATGCCACCCTGTGCCACGTGCTCTAGGTGTCCCTGCTGGAGCAGGGGTTTGGACTAGATGATCTCTAGAGGTCCCTTCCAACCTTAACCACTCTGTGATTCTGTGATTCTAAACAGAGTGGTCTCACTTAGTCTTTTCCTCATAAGCTGGATGTTCCAGCCCCTTAATCATCTTTGTTGCTCTACGCTGCATCCTCTGTAGCCATTCTCCATCCCTCTTGTACTAGGAAGAACAGAAGTGCACAAAATACTCCAAGTGGGGCCTCACCAGAGCTGAGGAGAGGGGCAGGATCACCTCCCTTCACCTGCCGGCAACACTCCTCCTGATGCAGGCCAGGATCCCATTTGCCTTGGCCACAAGGGCACACTGCTGCCTCATGGTTAACTTGTCAGCCAGGACTCCCAAATCCCTCTCCATGGAGCTGCTTTCCAGCAGGTCAATCCCTAATCTGTCCTGGTGCCTGGGGTTATTCCTCCCCAGGTGCAGCTCCCTGCACTTGTCCTTGTTGAACCCGATGAGGTTCCTCTCTGCCCAACTCTCCAACCAGTCTAGGTCTCTCTGAATGGCAGCACAGCCCTCGGGGGTGTCAGCCACTCCACCCAGTTTTGTATTATATGCAAACTTGCAGCTTGCTGAGGATGCACTCTGTCCCTTCTTTCTTGTGCCCCTGCTAATTCTTTTTAACTCTTTATTGGTCATTTGGTGTCCAGGGTTTCTCTCTCCTGACATTGCAATGACCTTGACTTTTTTTTTTTTTTTTTTTGCCATTCACAGCTTTTGTGACTTAAGGTCCTTTTTATTAGCCCAGACAGGGAATTAGCCCAGACTGGATGTTCACTGCATATTATTGCCGGGGTGCCACCATATTGAATGTCATAGGTCATTTCTAGTCCTATGTCTTTAAGTCTGCATTTTTTTTCCTCTGGAGACAGGGTTCTTGAAGCCTGCAGCTCACTGCTCTGTATTAGCAATGTGTGCAGCAATGTCTGTATCTTCATTTGTCATGTCACCATCCAAATGGTGTTTCTTATCACCTTTAGTAATACATGAATACTGAAAATTCTAATAAGGGGCAATTGTTAAACGGTAATGCTGTCTTGTAACTGTGATTTTCCTAAGTTGCTCAGAATATTATTAAATCTCAGTAATTTAGATTAACTGTTATGGATATGTCTTAGAAAGATTGAGAGAGACATTAACAGTTTCATTTTAAAGGGTTTCCAGCTACCTTCCTTACTTTGTAGAGTCCAGTCTGGAGTTCCTTGTGACCAATCTCAGCAGAAACAGAGGTTCTTAAGATATCAGGATAGTGTATGTTATCTTTAAAGACACATGTTATGTGTATGTTATCTTTAAAGACACATGTGTAAAGACATATGATATTACCTTGACTAAAATTTCTTTTCTAAGTGTAGAATACATCTCAGTCTAATTTTAGCCATCTAAAAGGGGAGCATCCAATCTCAAGTGGTCATGCAGACTCCATTTATAGTCACTGCAGTGAGAGGAACACAGACACCTGGACAATGGCCTGGAGGCAATCCATTTCGTTTATTTTAGATACTTGTTTTTTGGATGCAGTGCCCTATGAAGGTTCATTGGTCCTGCCAGTGACAACAGCTGGAGTGTAGATGTCCAGTTTAGACTGGATGCTTAACTTTTCTGTGGCTAAAATTAAGTTACATTCATCCAAATTTTAATCTGTTGCATTTGTAGAACTGAAAAAAAAAGAAAGAAAAAGAAAAAGAAAAGACAGCCTATTAGACAGTGTTTTGAGTGAATGTCCAAGGTCAAATTCTGTATTTCTCATTACACTTATGTATGCTATTGTGGGCAAAATTTGACCTACAGGTCCAAAGTTAACCTTAAGATTCTTAATTAGTCCTTCCCGTAAACACTTGAAATTCAGATAAAACAAATAATCATCTCTAGAAAAGTGATAAATTAAGGCAATGTGAGACTGGCCCAGTGTGTGTGGATGTTGATGTTTACATGAACACTGACATATAGCCTTACACACATGGAGGCATGTTTGCACAGAGTCATAGCCCAGTTTTGCAGATACTGTTGTAGGTTAATTGTATGTGTGTGTTGTCACTGAAATTAAATGCTTTGACAGCTTGGTGGAAAGAAATGAGGGCCATAGAGCCATTAAACATTACCGAACAGAGATCAGTTTGCCTTAAACTCAGTGAATACTGTTGATGGTCTTCCAGCATAATAAATTACAATCACAAGAACAACTATAAAGAGCAAGTCTGGCCACAAATAAGTTGCCAGCATTTTATGAACACCAAGATCAGTGAACATTAAGACCTTAAAAACACTTAAAGCAGACTGAGAAGAATCTGTGGACTAATTATGGCTTATGTAGAATATCTTTGTTCTATTGTTCCTTAATTCTGTAGCAGTGAGGATGTGAGGAAATAATTAATGAAAACTAGAACTTATTTATTATTATTTTGAATAGAAAATTATTTAAGAAAAAAGAATGATAACAAGCTAGTTTAGAATGGAAGGCTCTTCTTTTGAAACCCTAACTTCTATCAATCAGGTATGAGTTAAGCCTGCATAGTATTTTGAGGCTCTTAGCCTAAAGTGAATATTGCCTGACAAGCAAGCCTACAGGTACAATCTTCAGCGTTATGATAAGCTGCCACCTTTGTGCAGGCTTTGTACATTTTGCACACCTCGCTTAAACACACCAAGGCAAAATGTCAACAGGCTATTTGCAGGCTCTGGGCTGTTGGCAGGGATACATCATGTATACAAGTGGCAAGCAGAGCTGCTCTTTGGGAGAAGTAGGGATACAACCACAGACACTGTCAGCTTTCTGTCTAATGCTAGTCACAGGTGATGCAGAAGTCAAACAGGAAACCAGTAGCTCAAAGGCAAGCCCCAAGTTACAGCTGAAGGACAAGGTCCTGGGGAGACTTTCTGGGTCTGATTACTTTGTTAATCGGATCCTCTCAGCACAGCCCAGACACAGCAAAGTTTATCTTTGAACTTTCTTCAAGTCGTCTGTTGTTCACCAGCATAAGGGTGAAGCCGCTGTCCACACAAACAATTTGTGAGAGCTGCACCCTGTCCTCTCTAGTTGTACCTCTGCAGTGTTAAAATATTTGAGGTTTAGGGCTGTTATGGCTAATGATGCTGTTGAGATTCCAGACAAGACAGATATATTTTTAGTACTCCCTTAACTTTATGAATATCTGACCCACATGCTTGAGATCCTGTTTTCTGAGGTTTTTCAATATTTACGTAAATTAGAAAAGACTAATATTAATTTTATGAGAAATATGTGTATATATACATACACATATTTACTATTTAACACATATGCACCCATACATATACTGCCTATGTGCACATTATTTGCAGATCCAAGTGGAGTAAAAGTCGTTATATAAACAAAAAATTATTGTCATTTGTAGTACTATTGTTCGAATGCGTTGACTTTTGTTTTGTATTTGATAGTAATTTAACAGATTTCAGTGTGAAAGAATAAATGATTTTCCCAGTGCCCATCTAATATGCTGTTTTGCACCACATTCCACTAAATGAGAATATTTCTATGATGTGATCAACCATAACACCCCTATTTATGTTTATTGAAATGTAACTTAAACTTATAAAATATGGATATTGGTGAAGTATTTGTTTTTCCATATTCACAACAGAAGTGAATATGACTTTGCTTTTAAATGAGGACGAAAACATGGTACAATCCTGTAAGTTGTGATGTTGTCTTTTAGGAGACAGGAAGGTATGAAAGAGTAAGCCAGCTTTCAAAGAGTCTCTGCAATCTGTAGAATGGTATAAGAAAGGCAGTGATAATAATTAGCCTTTTTAAACAATTCCTCAGATCCTTAAGCACATTATGAAAATTTATAGTGTACATGTCTGTGTGTGTGTGAGGGGAGAGATGTGCATGTACATGCACATATGAGTGTGCAAGGGAGAAAGAGAGAGGTTTCCAGCCATCTTTGCATGGCTGCATTTATAACTGAGCTGAAATGATGAAGCAATTTGTAGTGGTGTCAGTAACTCCTCAGGGGATGCTCACTGAATGCATGTCATTAGGTGCCACACAATTTGCTTGTCTTTTTGCTAGCTCTGACATGACTTCATGATTTTTTCCTAAGGATTATAACATTCTGCTGTTTAATCTTAGAAGTATTAATGTTTTGTTAATCTCAACAAATCCAAAATATTCTGCCCCTCCCTTCCTACCCCCAGCTTCTCAGCAAACCAAAAAATACCTTTTTTTGCTCTTTGTCAGACTCTTCTTACTAGTCTATTGACATGACTATATTAAGCAGTTATATATACTGGAGGAGAATAAAATGAAGGGCCCAGCTCACTGCCCACTTAAATACTTTAACAATTCACTCAAAAAGAAAAAAAAAAGTAAAAGTAGTATGAGGAGATAAGGGGATCTACTTCAATTTGAATTGTCACATGCACACAGACTTACTGTGCACGGAGTAGCTATTTTTCTAATACTTTTGGATACCTAGACATTCAGCAATTACTAAGTAGGAGGAGTGGCTGACACCCCAGAGGGCTGTGCTGCCATTCAGAGGAACCTGATGGGCTGCAAAGATGGTCAGAGGGGAACTGCTGAAGTTCAACAAGGGAAAGCACAGGATCCTGCATCTAGGGAGGAATAAACCCTTGCACCAGCACAAGATGGGGGCTGACCTGCTGGAAGGCAGCTCTTCAGAGAAGGGCCTGGAAGCCCGGGAGGACAACAAGTTGACTGCAATGTACCTTTGTGGTCAAAAAGGCCAATGCTATCGTAGGTGGCATCAGACATTGCCAGCAAGGTGATCTTCCCCCTCTGCTCAGCCTGGTGAGGCCACATCTGCAGTACTGTGCCCAGTTCTGGGCTCCCCAGTACAAGAGCTACTCATGGAGCTGCTGAAGTCCAGTGGAGGGTTACTAAGATGATTAAGGGACTGGAGCATCTCTCCTAAGAAGAAAGGCTGTGAGAGCTGGGCCTGTTCATGGAGAAGATTTAGCAGAGATCTTATCAATGTGTATAAGTATCTGAAGGGAGGGTATACAGAGGATCTGGCCAAGATCTTTTCAGTGGTGCCCAGTGACAGGATGAAAGGCAGTGGGCACAAACTGAAACACAGAAAGTTCCATCGGAACATGAGGAAAAATTTCTTTACTGTGACAGCAACAGGTTGCCCAGAGAGGTTGTGGAGTGTCCTTCTTTGGAG
The DNA here is from genome assembly GCF_059628265.1 of Tinamus guttatus. NCBI lineage: Eukaryota > Metazoa > Chordata > Aves > Tinamiformes > Tinamidae > Tinamus > Tinamus guttatus. The sequence goes on from NW_028288668.1 coordinate 1,461,789, forward strand.
ATATTTAAAAGATATTGGACACAATCCCGGGCAACATGCTCTGTGTGACCCTGCTTGAGCAGTGTGTTTGAACTAGATGATCTTCACAAGTCCCTTCCCAGGTCAACCATTCTGTGATTATGTGATGTGATTATACCCACTTTGAGTGGGAGGTTGCTCTTGAAAGCTCTTAAGGTCCTTTGCAACCTGCTTGTGTGATGGGCTGATTCATTGACCAAGACCCTTCATCTCCATGTCCTCTATGACCCCCACGCAATATTCTTCAGCTGAGAAAATAAGAGTAACATATGGCAGAAGTAGCTATCGCCTAGGAGATAGACGATACATTAAATTCTCTGAAGCAGTGTGGAATGCAAGTCTCCTGTGTCCTATATGGTGCTTTGACTACTAGGCCCTTGGATAAAAGGAGGGAACAACCTCCCTTCTTCTGGAATTTGTCTCTTCGCTTCTTTTTTTTTTTCTCTTTCTTCTTTTTTCTTTTTTCTTTTTCTTTTAATGCAGTGCCTCTAAATGAAGTGTTCTGTTCTCGATTGATCCAAACACTTTTTTTTCATTTCTTCAAGAAGAAACAAAACCTATTTAACTGAGCCAACTCAAAAAACCCCCCCCCCAAAAAAAAACAACTTCGGTTTGGCAGTTGCATATGAGTGATTCTCACTGCCCTAAGAAGGAATACAAAGTTCAGTGGCTTTCTTCCCAATGTATGGGCCAAGACAGTGGCCAAGAAGGATTGTTTTACAGCTTTAGAATCTGGCCCAGGGGCTGAATTTCTTTCCAGTTTATCCTCTGTTTCATGCTCACATTACATCCAATCTTTACAATCTTTTTTTTTATAGAGACAAAAACATCCAGAAATATTTAAAAAGATTAAAGTACAAATCACCATTGGCAGCCTACTTAGCACTTAAGTAGCAATCTCCCGTCTTTGATTGTTTTAGGAGAAAAAAAAAAGGCAAGTAAATAAGACACAATTTCAAAGTAAATTCCAGACTTCAGTTGTTACTGTTCATAAGCTGCCCAAGAACACTCTGGAAGACTTTTAGCTTTTTCTTTCTGTGAAAAATTATAGAAATGCTAATTTCAACTTGAATATACACCAGAACTCAAGGATCAACGACCAGCACTCTCTTTTCTTCTAGCTTGCATCCAACTTCCAACTTGCAGAAAATACCAATGAGATTTTGTTACAGATGAGCCACTACGAGAAGGACTTATGACAGGTCACACAACATTAATGAAAATGTTTTTAAAGGAAAAGAATAAGAAACTGAACTAAAGCAGCAAAAAAATAGAGTACTACATAGGCACATGCTAGACTAGGATGGGTGTTCAAGAGTCTCTGTTTCTTGTGACATCAACTGCCACAGAAGAAAGACCATTATTTTTATTTTTATTTTTATTTTTATTTTTATTTTTATTTTTATTTTTATTTTTATTTTTATTTTTATTTTTATTAAAGCTGTAGTGCGGATGCAGTGAGCACACCTCCTTTAGGGGAAGATGACCATTATATGGCAGTATGCGTCTTTCCTCTCCATGAATGAGTGTTGAGCCTGAGGTGCACCTTCACTGCTTCTGACTTGACTGCGAAACCTAGTACTGTGGACCAAACCTAGCAGTAGTGGATGTAACAAAAACTTCAAGCTTGACACCATAAATGTCTGATTTGGGTGCAGACCAAACTACTCAATGTCTGGGGAAGGAACTGGTAGAGGGAGAGTAGCTAAATTATGGTGAAGACACCAGGATGTCTTGAAACAGCTCTGCATATCAATATGCATACATAACTGCCATGAACTCCTTGGTGAGTCTAGACACAAGTGCATCTGATTTTTGGGCAGGATTTGGCATAGCAGACTGAAGAAAACCTTCTGAAGAAGCTGCTTCTACAGCAGCTAGAGCTTACTTAAAAAAGAAAAAAAAGAAATTGAACAAAATGAAAAGAAAATCCCTCCCTTTTATTTATTCATTTTACATTAAGAATCTGTGTTATTTTAATCAAATTCCTCCCTCTTCTTTCTGGAAGAAACCCACTTGAACATCACGAAGTGCTAAAGTCAGCTCTGCTCCCTTGGGCTCACACAGTCATTGAGTTTCTGTGACATCTCTGGTAGCATGTCCACTGAAAATATTTCAGTAAAAACAGCTCTAGCACTTCACATGCTCTATTCTATTGTTATTTTTGCTAAAGAGGCTATAATCCTGGAGACCTTCTAAGCAAAACTACTCACTTCTTTCACTTTCCTGACACCTACCAGGTTTGGGCGCATGAGCAAAATGTGTTCGTGTCTCTTTGCAACAATTTACACTACCACAAAGAGAACATCAGTGATCTGAGACTCTTAACTAATATGAAATATTGTGCTTATAGTTAGGAGTATTAAAATGCTTTTCTAGCTTTAGTGTTTGTGGCAATTAATTATTTAAGGAAGTATAAATATATGTGTAAAATGATACATTGTTTAGATTAGAAGAAGTATTTAACTTTGAAGGTACTGAGCACTGTGCTGAGGATATAATCAGAGTTTAAAAAGTTTTAAAGATCTAGCTACAGATCTTATGTGTGTACTCAAATTACATGTGTACCCAATCTTAAAAGGGTAAGCCTGTACTTCTGTGCTCTGCAGGACTGTGATCCTGGTGCTCAGCACCTTGCTAGATCAAGGGTTCAAGAAGCACAGATTACAATTTAATGCCTTCCTACTTGAGGACACCCTGTCCCAGCTGCATCTGTCCAACGCGCTTTGCCTGGCCAAAGTTGGCCTGCGAAGGCACTTGGCTGAACAACAAAAAACTCACACCTGCTTTTCTTCATGGCCCTAATGTACTTCCATGCTGCCACTCCGGCGCCAGGGCTTCCTGCAGCCTCTCTATCTGCCTTTGCATTTTTGCACTTCAGGGGAGGTGTGAACCCCGCTCCGGGGGAGCTGCAGTGGCTGCAGCCCTGGTGCAGCCCAGGCTGGGGTGGAGGAGGCTGAGCTGCCAATCAGTCCTCCCTTTCAGCCACGCTACCCTTGTTCAATAGAGGTAATGGGTCCAGTGGGCAAGTAATAGGTCCAGTGGGTCTATTACACATTTTTATTGAAAAGCAAAATAAATAGCCCTGTAAAACTCACACACTGCCGCAGGGCTGCAATAATTTATGCACCTCCTTACACCTTCTTTTTCCTTCTTTTTTTTCCTTCTCTTTGTCTTTTCAGAGTTGCTTGAGTGAACTTTTCCAGCACGACGAGTAAGAGCTTTTGTAAATTCATTACTAGTAGTTTGAGTAAGATAATATTTGCAAATACTGCATGTTGATATGTGGAGAACCTTGGTTCTTTACTACTTGATTACACACATGTGGAGTATCAAAAGAGATCACATTTTACTCAGTCAAACCTGTTTAATACAAAAGGCATAAAAATCAAAGTGTGTATACTCTCAGGTTTGCTTTCCAAAGAGAATGTGTTTTTCCACAGAACTAAGGAAAGGGTAATTTACCATTTAAACAAGCTGGGAAAAAAGAGAACATTCTTTCCTAAACAGCAACAATTATGCATTTGGCAGCCAGTAGTAAAAGAAATCTTGCTTCCCTGCTTAGCCTATGGTAAATCTGTACCTGGGATTGATTAGAGAACAACTGGAGAGTTGCGGGTTTTCTTTTCAAGGCCTACCAATGAGAACGGGGAGAACGGGGATTCCTTTTTTTTTGCGGGGGGCAGGTGAAGAAGAGGGCGAGAGCTATAAACATTTGTTTTACCAGTAGAATTAAGACTGTCCCATCTCCTTCGTGATGGACTCCCACTCTTTCTTCATTCGTACAAATACAGATTTTTTGTGAGTGATGGAATAGAAGAAATGCCAGTGTTACTGGAAAATTGGGATGGTGCATCAAAGGACATGATAAAGAGATCCTGATGGGATTCCCTTGAGACCTGCAGAAAATCATGCCTTTTTGAGTATTGTAAGAGCAGCATTTTGTCTTTTTCTAGCCAGATCCAGACAATGCAGCAGGACAAGAAAATAAAAACTCAGTAAAGTTACTCAATACAAATTTTTAACCCCTAAAATCAAACTTGCACAAAATCCTAGTAACACAAACGTAACCATATTGGATTAGACCAAATGTCCCGCTGTTCTGCTGTTCTGTCTCTGGAACCTGTTGCTTCACAAGAACATGGCTGAAATTCCACATTAAGCAGGTTTGGAATAATCTACCTTTATGAAGAATTCCCCCTTCTCCAACTTAACCTCCGTTAGTTAAAGGTGATCTATTAGGTATATGTCCAAGAACAAGGTATTTGGTGTATTTTCTGTTGCTGTTTATTTTTACCGTTAAAAAAATTGAATAAACTCATTACTAGCAGGCTGTTCTGGAGGATGATTTTATCTAAAGCAGCTGTTTCTCTTTTCTTTCTCAGGAGACCTAAACATCAGGAAAAAAAATCATTTTAAACAAATAAACAAATAAATAAACTTTAATCACAGCACTTGAAACAGAAATAGAGAAAAGAGCAAAACACAATCTCTTTATGATTTACTCTTTCCCCTGGCCCCCCACAGTTCTCATTAACACCTAAAAAATGGGAGAAAATGGTAGTCATTTCAGATTGCAAAACGGGGAATAAAACTTTATAGAATGTGTCCTGGTAGGATTAGTGCTCAGCTGGAAACTGAGAATGACACGTGGAGAATGCCATGGCATAACACAGATGACTAAGGGCCAAAACTGAGGAAGCTAAACAGAGATCCAGGACATGGAAAACAAAGGGAGAGCCCTGGGACTGAAGCAAGTGAATCTGTCTGTGTGCTGTAGTTGCTAATGCTCAGGCAGAAGCTGTTTGGAATAGCCAGCTCATAGAGGAGAGCAGAATAGTAGGCTACTAAAGCAGATAATATTGAAAGCTGGTTACCTGAAGTTAATCTAGAAGACAAATAAAGCATAAAGGATTTTTTTTGCAATATTATTTTTTAAGGTAATTCTTCTTCATAGTTAGTGTAGTGCATGTGTAATCTGCCAAAGCTAACTGTCCTGAAGACGTCTCTGATGACATTTCTTTCATTTGTAGTGCAGCCAGAGAGTAACTCTTAGTGGACTGGTTGCCTAACTGGCTCAACCTAAAAGAACTACAGGTTATTTTCAGAAGTCCTAAGTTCTACTCCAGTCCTTTTGCCTGATATTTTCTCTAGGTGACATGCTTGTTCAGGTTCTGACTACTTGAATGGTCAGAAACCTTAGAGGCACTTTGCCTTCTCCACTGACAGAAAACATGAGGGACTTGGGTGGAATTCAGGTTGGGTAAATCTAGCCCTGTGTCTCCATACTCATCCATCTCAGAGAGTCTCAAGTGGATATTTGTGCTATAGACAGCAGTGCAACGTAGCCTGTTGCCTATTAGGACCTGGAACTTGGACTGTCAGTACCTTTATGCATGACCACTGAATAAGCAATTTGATTACCTGTTGTGATTCTTTATGGGTCAGATGTGCATATATACACAAGTAGTAGAAATCAAGTAGTGGAACCACTACTTGAGGAACACTAATGAAGTTTTAGTAATGGCAATACTATAGGCAGCTAGAACAACGTCCCCTAAGAACAGAAGACTTACAGGTAGACTGAATTTTTTTCAGGCCCAATGTCTGGATTTAATTTAATTTTTATGCTGCTGTTAGAGAGAGCTTGGAGATTCTCTAAAGAATAAGCAAAGGTATTGTCCTTTTACACTCCCAGGAGCATAATCTTAAAAAATATCTTCACTGTTTTTCTTCTGGTTATAGCTTCCCATCACATTGTGTTACCCTGTATAGCGAGGACATCTGGGGGGGATTCAACCCTCTGGCTCCAAGTGAAATTGGTACTGGTTGTCTCTCGCCTTCCAGTCTTAAAAACACTTGACAATTTGACATTCTCACTGCTAAGTGGAACTGACAGAGGCTCATCAACAATAGGACATTGTTATCAGCCCTGGCAGAAATCATACCAACAGCCTTATGCGAAGTGATGACTTGCATTTACTTCCAGCAGGATAAATGCAATTGGGTGTCAAGTGTTCCCAGTGTATGACTAGGGAACAGTGAGGAAGTTACTTAAAGAACTTGTGTTCTTCCTGCTTCCAGCTCAGTCATCTTAGAAGTAGATTGCAAATTGCTTAAATCTTAAAATGCTGCAGAATAAATGTCTTGTTATTACACTGTAGTTTGATATGACTTGGAAAAAAAGCTAATATGCTCCAATGATTGTTTTCAGATGTTGGTCTTTATCAGGCCCAAGATGCTGGGCAAAAGATGAAGGCAAATTGTTAGTGCCACTGTGCTTGCCAATAATTCTTTCTTTCTTCCTTTCTTTCTTCCTTTCTTCTTCCCTTCTTCCTTTTTGTTGGAATCTGGTTGTATTAATGAGGCCGTTTGCACGATGCACACTGTACTGACCTTTCACGTCTAGGACAGGCATACGAATCCTGCCTCAGCCAGAGTGATGGAAAGCAGTTTGGATATGAAGGCAATAAAAGGTAAAGCTGAAATGAATTCTGACAAGTTGTAGCTGAATTCTTCTTGCACAGAAACAGCCATTCTTTCCCCCTATCCCTGCTGCCCTTCTCTTTTTAAATGGTTCAAAATTGGCTGTTTAATATTGGAGAGCTCCAGAACCTAAGACTGTCGGAAATGGAAGGGCTTTATTGATGCCAGCTGAAGGTGCTCTCATCAGGTGAATGGGGCTGTGTTGACAGCCCTTGAGTGTGAGAGTGAGTGACATTCAAGTCCTGCATCCAACAGTGACTTTGGAAAAAAAAGTGTATAAAGAAATTAACGGAAGAATTTCAAAAGGGTTAGGTTTCCATCCCTGTCATCTTATTTCATGATACTCACTTAATAAATAAAGAGATAGATTAAATATTTTCCTCTCACTACCCTGTCATTGTGCAGACCTGTTGACAAAAATGAGTAATGTGACATATGCCTAGAAAATACTGAATGAAAGCGGGGCCCACTGCACTTAAAAAGAATCATTATCGTACTGCATAAAATAAAACACTGTAAAAACCTTACTGTAGCTAGGGAAGGATTTACCTCTTCCTCTCACTTAGCAGGAGGTTTTGTTGTTGCTACTTTCAAGTCCTTGCTCACAACACATTTTTTATATAAGGGTAGATTACAGGACATCTCAGTAAGAGGAAATAAGAGTCAAAAGACTCTCTCAAGGAAGAAATCATCCACTTATTGCTTCTTTGAATATAAATAGCAAAGGCAGTGGAAAGGAAAGAAGGGATTGGGCCTTCTTTCCACATTTGTTTTTTCCCATGGCTATTAATCCCACTGGAGTCGTACAGACTGGGGACCTGCTTAGGCTGACTCTGCAGTCTTGGAAATTCAGAACCAGTAGGTTCTTCTTTTTGTCAGCATCTATCAGAAGAAGCTCCAGCTCTGCAAACCCAAATAAACAGCCGAAGGAGCACTTTTTTTTTTTTTTTTTTTTTTTGAGCTGTATGGTGCTGTAGGAAACACCTGCACAGGGCTCTGGTCTCTTTCTACCCAGCTGACTTTTCTCAACTGTGCACTGGCTTGGGGTCAGCCCTTGCAAGCAGGTGTTTTCCCTCAGAATAGCTTTCTTGTCTGAATCCAAGTGGATCACAAGGGCCGAACTTCACTGCAGGAGGTCACAGGTCAAACACGGCAGCACGGGGTCCCCTGGGTACTGTGCTTACCAGGTGTTTAATATTATCAGAGGTTATTTGCTGAAACCGTGATAGAGTGTTCTCAGCGATTCAAAATAAATTTAACGAGAACAGTTTTAAAAGCCCCCACATTAGAGGATGTCTGTTCAATGGACAGAGAGGTTAAAGTTAATTCAATCAGGCATGTGTACTTTCTCCAAAAAGGAACATATGCACTCAGCAGCTTGGCCCCATTTGTTGCAATTTTGGGTCTCATTTCCATTTGCAAGAAAGATAACTACTTGCATATGGAAGCAATAAATAAGAGAAGTCATTAAAATTTCTCTAATTTAGGGAGAGAGAGAAAAAAAAAAACTTAACGAAGTAATATCTTTGCCAGGGCAGACAGAAATGTAAATTAGAGATTGGAAGGAAACCTATTAAAGGAATTGCTATGTTACTAGTCTGTTTTAATCTAATGAATTTATGAATTGCCACTTGTTAGGTCACAGACTTTGTTAATTTCCTACGTGTTTAGTTAAACAGCAAACGTGTGGGACAGGAGGCATTGGTGAAGGGAAAATGCTTTCGAACAATGAACCTTAAATATTTTTGTCCAATGTGCTAAGGCTATTAACTTAAAAATTTTGAATAAAATCAGCTAAATTTAGAAAATCCAAGAGGGGAAATATCGGGCTGCACAGCAATGAAACAGGATAATACATATTTCTATAATTTATTTTATGCTTAGTTGTGTCACTTTCATGAATTTATACCCTTCACGGATTAAAAAGTTGTGATATTGTGGAGGCCCGCATGATATTTACTAAAGAATTTTATTAAAAAGGAAAAAAATCTAAGACAACTGTCAATGGTGCCAATTTGCTAGTTACATGTCCATGGGCAATAATGTCAAAAATTATAGGTAATCCAGTCGACTTTCTTTGCTCCAAAGCCTGAAGAAAAAGAATTAATTCTCTCTTTTCCTATGCATGACAGAAGTAACAAATGTTGCATCTTATTGCCTCTTATTGCTGATTAGGAGCATGCCAGCTGCTGCTGAAGTACTTTAGAAAATGTTCATCTGTGAACTCACTTTTATGAATGTCAAAGTGGGATTCTAAAATGTCTCTGTGTCCAAAGGTAGGATTTTTCTCTTTGAAAAGCCAGACTTTATTACTGAGGATGTGGCAGAGGAGAGTGAGCACAAAAAATGAAAGAACAAGCAAAGAAAATAAAGTCTATTTTAATTTCATGCAAGTATTCAACAATGGTTGGGTAGTTGGTGCTCTCTACAGTATTTTATAGCCCTGGGCTATCAAGTAAGCTAAAAAAGGTAATGGACAGCCTTCATTTGTCATGCCGTGCAGGCCTATCTGTGGTATCCTACTCTGGCATACAATGAACAAATGGTGCCAATTCAGTGGCTATTGGTAGTACTTGATCTAAGGATAACAATTTTAACAACTGCATCTGCAATTAGCAGAATACTTCATGATCACAAGAATAAGTCACTTCCATCAAACTGCTAACATCAAACCAGATAATTATGATTTTCCTTTATTTATGCAGGCAAACAGATTTTAAAAGTAATCTCTGAATGGGCGGAATTCTTAGGTGTTAATGTAAAATGTTTCAGTAGCAACTTCTGGGGACACAAAATGGTGACTTTCTTTCTTTCTTTCTTTCTTTCTTTCTTTCTTTCTTTCTTTCTTTCTTTCTTTCTTTCTTTCTTTCTTTCTTTCTTTCTTTCTTTCTTTCTTTCTTTCTTTCTTTCTTTCTTTCTTTCTTTCTTTCTTTCTTTCCTTCTTTCCTTCTTTCCTTCTTTCCTTCTTTCCTTCTTGCTTTCTTGCTTTCTCGCTTTCTTCAGAGGAGATAGTTGCAATAGTATTCCTTCTGAATGAACCAGTTAGTAGAGATACAAAATAAGAGGTACACACAGGTACACTTGCAAATTGCAACTAAACTCTGACGAGTTTCAGTAAACTCCCCATTGCACTTTGCTTCAATGTAAATTTGTGGTTCTGCATGATGCTTCTGGCTCCACTTTACTCTCAAGTAAAAAAATACCAAAACAAAGGCCGTTTTTGTTGCGTATCTGGCATAAAAGGAAACTAATGGGAAGCTAGCTAAAAAATCTGTTCTCAGGAGGCCCATGTCTGCATTCTTGAGGGTTCAGATAGTTTGGATAAACTTTGTATAAGTATTGGAACGTTTTGGTAGGTCTCCAAGTTGAACCTCTGAACTTTCTGAGGCTCATAGGCGTCTAGCCACTTTTGTGCTGCTGTGGGGTTGGGCTCCGTTTGCTTTCTTATGCCCTTGACATTGGAAGTATTTACCAGGTAGTTTTTTGGGTTTCACTGGCCGCTACAAGAGAAAAGTATTTGCTAGCTTGAATTAGATTCATCAGTGAAGAATGAAATAAGAGCTGATTTGTGGTTCAGATACAGGCCTAGGCTTGAGATCTAGACTGTGTTCCAGGTCTTGCTACGTACTGTATGTGATTTAAATAAATCACTCTAAACCCTAGGGCTGTGTTACAAGAATAAACCTGTTATTTGTCACATCACATGGAACTGAGCGCATCAGAAAGCCTAGAAATCTACTAAGTAATTCCAGAAGATCGAGTAGAATAGTGTGGTTTTAGTTGGCTAGTCCCAGGTAAAATCCATGAAGGAAATTTTTAGGAAGCCTAATGGACTTCAGTTACTAATTTGTTTGGTGCTCAGTAATATTTAAAACAGCTTGAATTTTAAACCACATGAAAAATATGCCACCCTGCTGTTCCCACAGGCGTGAGCCAACAGCTCAAGAAACTACACTACCTCCTGTGCCAGTAATACATTTATTATTTATGTTTTCAATTACATTTCCAGGCCAACCTCCATGTGTAAAACTGAAAAATTTAAGCATACACCCCCAAAGAATTATCCACGTTTTTCTTATAAGAGGCACTTATTCTTTGAAAAGGACACCATTCCCCTTGACCTAAGTGGCATAATTCCGAGTAAAATTTATCTGAGGAGGATTAGATCTGGGAGTCTTTTTCTCCTCCTCAAAATGAATATGCTCAAGGAAAAAGCTTGTGAAAGTGTCAGATCCTCAGCTGGTGCTGCAGTGGTTATTGAGAAGCTTAGGGCATATGACCATTAACACCAGCGGAGGAGCCAGTGCAGTATCCTGGAAATGAACTAAATCAGACTGTGTTTAAATAAGAAAAGATCCTTAGAATAGCAGCCTTTGTTAAAATATTGTAGGCTTTGATGACACTGCAAGATTTCAGTGACCAAATACTGGAAATTGGATGTCCAACTCACTCTTGTAACTTTGAAGCCATCATTTACATCATCTAAATATAAATACTTACTTTCTTTGTCCTGGACGATTTTAAGTCAGATGATTTCTGATGCAGCTGGGCCAAAGGCACAACTTAAAAGCCTTTGTGGTCTTTCATGTCATGTCCTAAAAAACATTTGTCGAATATTGTGAAAGCTATTAGAATATCTTGCTTTTTCTCATTTGGACTTCAGGATGAGAGTGCCCCTCCAGCATTTAAGTTTTAAAGGTCAGATCCATCTATTGTAAGTACGAAGCAGTTTAATGCATTAGATGGATTTCAGACACAGAGCTTAGCAAGCCCGTTATTCATCACCTATCCTCCTACACTGAAAGTGACATATTTTCCATACATTTAATATAGGAAAACATGTGTTGCACATATGCTAAAGTACATGTGACATTATGCAGATGCATTTAAAATATTGTAAGATTACCTTGTGTTTCTGTTATGCTTTAATGTATTTCATAGCATAGTGCAGATTATAAAATGTATGAACATATCACAATTCCACTGTCATGCTATATGTTTTAAGCAACACGAACATTGAGTACTTTTGTAGTATTTTATGTGTGTATTCTAACTGATCGTGTCTTTTTCATTTGTTGCCTCTCCACTACCCTACAAAAGATATGAGGGTTATATATCTTTTTTCCATATGGATGATTGCTAATCTAATACAAGGTTTCTGTGATCCAATACATTAGCCTTAGTACAGGAAAAGGAGTAAGAAAAACATTGTGAGGCTGGTTGTGTAGGAAAGGTAAGGGAAAGGAGAAATTCCTTTTCACATATTTCTGATGAAGTAGTAAATGAAAATTCCTTTGGAGGTTTGCTTGAATCAGTACTGTTTGCAGAGCTATAGACACTTGCTATCTGCTTGATTTCTTACTTAAGCATAGCTTTTACAAACAGGGACATTGTGAATTCACTGTAAGCCATTGTAAAGATTCCAAGAAACAGTTAAAATAATTTGAAAAAAAAATACTGATGTGAATAATAGTGTTTTGAACTTAGTGAAAAGAGGAGTATGGAGAGATAGAGAGGGAGAATAATTATTTCAAATCTGAGAGAGACACTTTCAACAGTAGATAGATACTGAGAAAAAAATTTGTCCTGTTTTCCTTTAAGCTGCTACCTGAAATGAATATTTCCAAAATAAGATCCAAAATTTGATTTCATTCATTCATCTATTGTGCCCTTTGTACTTCAGTACTTTAGTACTGTGTACCATGAATAGCGGTTTTCATTGGTTCCAATAGATATCCCCCAGTTTCAGGTAGATATCTTGAAAATCCTAGGGTGTCTTGTACGGTGTCCAGGAACAACATATAGGCACTCAAATCCTGTTCCCCAGAAATGCTCTGATGAGTCACTGAGCTTTAAAGTTAAAATTTAAATTGGCCTCCAGAAGGGAATTTGTTTTGAAACTTCCATGTACAATACTAGAGCTCACCCTAAATTGGACTCCTATTTCTCATAATTTGAATAAACTTCTAAATTGCTTTCACAGAAACTTAGGTATTTTGTGCCAAGTAAGGTGCCTTAGAATACTGAAATATCTACAAGAAGTGGAAAGTGGTGACATGGGACAACTGGGAGATCCATGCAATCCTGGAGTGGCGACTGGTGTGTACATCAGGAGGAATACCCAATACAAACAACTATGTCAGCAACTATGTCCAGGTGGATTGAATAAACAATCTAATGAGCACTACTGAGCGCTACAGATTATATAGTTAATCCTCATTGGCTATAACGGAAGTATAGACACCTACCTTATTTGGAGACACCAGCATTTAGATATCTATGCTTTTAAATGGAATACCACTCAATGCCCCATCCCTTTCTCCTCTGCTGTGAAACTCCTTGTGCTGCAGAAATTTGCTCATGAGGTTCAGTCCTGAAAAATATTGCCAATCTGGCCATGATCAAAAAAATAATTAAGTGCAAACTCGGGTTTAAGTGTCTGAAATCACTAGGAATGTTCAGCACCTTTCAGGAGTGGGTCAGTAAAGTCTTCTTTCATTTGTAAAGTGCCAGGCCTATCTTCTATGTCACGTAACTGAGATATGACAAAAATAATTTTATGTGAGCAGAGCTGGTTCAGAGACTAAAAACTGGAGTTTAATTCAAGAAAACTTATTTTCCATCTTCAGTCACTGAAAGAGGAGTTTCTGATGGTCTGGGACAGATCATGAGTAAATTGCCTCCAACACACTGAGAAGCTCTACTGACTTGTTTTTTCTTTATACATACAAGAGCCCTGGAACAGGCTATCCAGAGAGCCTGTGGGGTTTCCTTCTCTGGAGATCTTCCAAACCCACCTGGATGCCACCCTGTGCCACATGCTCTAGGTGTCCCTGCTGGAGCAGGGGGGTTGGACTAGATGATCTCTAGAGGTCCCTTCCAATCTCAGCCATTCTGTGACTCTGCAAGTCTGTAACTTCCAGTGTTATTTTATGTTTACATTCCAGTGTTGCATAATAACATTAATATCCTTCTCAGCATTTTCTTTCCTTCATCATTCATGCAATAAAGAATTGCATAAAGATTGCTGTACAGTATTTATGTATCTTTCCCTGGACCCATTTGTTCCCAGTTGATTTCACAAGCATATATAATGACGCATTTATTAGCTTTGGAATCTCCTTATTTGCATGGACTACTTGTATCAATATCATTAGCCTTGAACAACTCCAATAGTCCTGTTTATGACTATGAGCTTTTAACTTATAAGCTCAATCAATTCTTATCAATGTTCAACTGTCAGGTTTCCAGTCATTTCTAATTAGAGTCTCGCATCAAAGAAAAAGACATAACAACAGAAAAAAACACAACAGCAATGGCATGATCTTGCTGGCCAGTTTCTTCTTTATCACATACTCAGATAAGCATTGCAGTGTCATTTGAACTTGAACATTATATGATGTCTGAAATGCTTCTAAATTTGAATTACATATCTGAAAATTATTAATGACATTCTTGGCATTCCATTAATGTTATTTATTATTTATCGTGTGTGAGACGGAACTGCCTAGAGGCCTTTCCAAAGGATCAAGGCACTATAGAGCTAATCTTTTGCTAGGCACATCAATCCAGATGGATGAGCAAATGCAAGAGCACATGGCAAACAGCAAAACTTGTTTGTCAGCTCAGAATTCTAGTCTACAAAATGCAGTTATTGTGCAGACTCAGTGGTAGAGTTAGTACTGGTAGCTTGGGTGGTTGTCACAGCTGAAGGGACAAACACTGAAAAAAAATCAGTCTGTTTTCAGACTTATTTATTATCAACTACTTCATCTGGTCCGAATATTCAGGTTTCCTAAAGGCAAGTCAGGATAGGAGGGAGTACCTCGTTCCCTTCTAAACCCATGGTATGGGATCAGAGGGTGACTGAGGAGTACACCCAGCCTGGGAAACAAGAAAGTGATCCCTTTTTGTATATTATCATCTTAAAGTTCCTTTAACTCTGATGAATTGGGATATTAGTCCTTGCACTGTATTATGCTCATTATGTGTATAAAGAGGTAGAATTCTGTTCCAAATTATTCAGTCACATTTTTTTAAATGACTTATACATTTACAGTGTAAAACTATGCTTCTTTTTGAAAGGAGCATCCCCACCCTGCAACTGTTTGAATTAAACAGTTCAATCAGTTTTCCACAAGTCTCTGGGTGACTGCTTACCCTTAAAAATGAAACAAGCTACATTTTGAAATGTAAAACATTTTGAAAAGAAAAGATAAAACTCATATTGTAGTGGTGGTACACTGCATATGCCCAGAATTAACATTGCAATAGCACATGACACTTACGGAAGAGAAGTTTTTCTGGTGCACTTTGCTCTGGTCCTCCTTCTTAAGACTAGTTCTGTTCAGTGCCATCATTTCTGTCTCTCCAGAGCTTATCTGTTTTTACCTGATTTATAAGAGCAGTATGTGGACGTTACACCAGAATATGAGATTGCATTTCTTAAACTTCAGGCCAGAATTTACTTGGTAACAGGAAAATATTATGTTTTTTCACAGATTTTCTATGACATAGATAGTTAAAATGACTTTTCAAGCCTCAATCATTACAAACTCCTATGTGCCATCTGTCATGTCTTCACCGAAATTTCTGCATCTTAATTCTCCTCCTCTATTTTCCTTCCTTTGCTTCATCATGAAGAAAAGGGCCTAGTGGTTAGGGCCTACTGAGGAGTTTGGAAGAACTGGGTTCAATGATTTGTTCTGTTACAAGTTCCTTGTGTGGGCCTGGGGCACTGATGCAATCCTTCTCAGACTTTTTTTCCTATGTATTTTATGGAGACATTTTTGGCTTCCTGTGGGGCTGTGTGACTTCATGAACTTGATACAGATAGGTGGTCTCTGCTTTTCTTTTCCTGGCTCCATGTCAGCTTTTTAGCTATATCTGCTCCATATGGTCAGGGCAGCATGTGGGTGATGAAGCACTTCAAGAGCTTGACCGTCTAAGCAGGGCTGCTGTGTGAGGCTCCTGCACAATCACAGTGCTTTATTAACCACAACAGTTTCTCCCTGTAGTTTGCTCATGCTCAAAGGGCTCCAAAAGCAGTTCAGAAAATGCAACTGAAATCAGGAAATTTCCAAACAGCAACAAGGCCCAATAGCCAAATAAAATAAATGAGCTGGCCTAGGAAATCCATGTAACTTGCCACCCAACAACACTAAACCAACCATACTACACACGACTAGAAAGGAAACAAAGGAGCCTTTTAATTATTTACAGTAGGCTTATTGTGGCTAAGTAAACATTGGCCAAGGGCTTATAAAGGCAACTTCAGTGAAGTGGGCTTATGCAGTCATACATTGCCTGTACACTTCACACACATCTTTTTTTAGTGGATTCCAATATAGCATAGATAAAATATATCTCCCAACAGTAAGGATTATAGCTTGGGGGCTGGTTTTCCACTTATCAATTTTGCAAAATGTTATAATTTGATAATTAAGTTGATCATCAGCTTTCTTCTTAAAGAGAGTAATCTGGCAGCTTTAGGACAGAAAAAAAATAAAGGTGTGCTGATGAAAGAAAACCTTCTGCAGTGGGGACACTGCAGCCTCACTGCACCCAGATGTTTCTCATATCTCCTGGTCCGTGCTCCCAGGTGGCTGCCCATATCATCTGGGCACACCGTTGGGTATTTGCCTCAGCTCAGGAACGACTTGAGGATTGCGCCTTGTCCTGAGACAAGGTGCAGGTAGGAGCTAATGTGTCTGGCATGCTGTGTGCACCAGCCTGTGGAACGATGGGAGAGACCTGTATGTGGGCCTGGTGGAGCTTGGAGAGAGACCAAGTGAGGAGCCAGCACCTAAGAGTAGCTGGGCTCTGCCATGCGATGGGAAGACAGAGCTACACATCCAAGTATGTTTAGTTCTGTTTGATTATTGATTGAGACAAGCCCAAATCGATGCGGCAATCCTGTTCAGAAGTCTATATCTAATACACAGGTTGCTGTAAACAAGCGAGGGAAATAGGAATTTCAAATGCAAATACTCTTAAAATCAAAACAAAATGAACAACAACAACAACAAAAACGCAGTGAAATAAAAGCCTATGAAGATTTGCATGCAGTGGAACTGATGGGCTAAGTGCTCGTCCTGTGCTGAGTGGCCCATAGCAAGAAATGCCACGTGACAGATAGCTGTCGAGCTCCCATCAATGCCTTTCCTTCAGCGACATTTTCTTTAGCTCCCTCTCCTTTACCCTGTCTCTGGTTCTCATGGGATTTTATTATCTCTGAAACTTAACTGCTTGTTGAGTTTGGTTGAAGTTGACTAAGAGATTCAAAAAATATTAGAAGGAAATTGACAGACAGAAAGGCATAAACCTGTAGCAAACCAAGTTACAACTAAAAGGGAGCTCATCAAAATAAAATGTATGCACTCTGACTACTGACCACTGTAGACCACTGACTGAGATTATAACTAAGTAAAATATTTTGCTTCAGCTAAGCACTTAGAAAATGAATAAACTGGCTAATAAAATAGCAGCAATGCCCACCTGAGTTTGAAAGCCCTTTCCATTGATGCTAATTGTTTCCTAACAAAGGCTACAGCCCAAATAAGTTGAGGCATTTCAGAGCATTTGGCAACTCAGTGCCAGAGAATGGCTGGCCAAGACCTGATCATTCCATACTTTGCTGGACAAGATGGGCCTGTGACTGGGATGTTGTTGAATATTTGGATTTGGTTTTGGCCAGAGTTTTAGCAAGAAGCAGAGAGACATATCACTTCCTTAATTATTTTAATGCACCTTCTTTATTATTTAGATCACCATCTTCCTTATTTTTTTAATGAATGAGGCATGAGAATGCCACTAGTTCTGTCTATAAATATTTCTATCTTCACTTTTCATAAATGGATGCATTTTGATTTTTACATAGCGTGTTTACACAATAACATGTTCTGGCCACACTGATCTTTCCCATGAGTCTTTTTATAAACTCTTCCTTCTTTCGCATTTCAGGATTCAGTCTGATGTTTAAGGCTTTTGTTGACTTCCAGTTCTTAGCTCCTTATTGCTCTCCCATTCAGTCTTATACATGTCCAGGTCTTCTTCTGGTTGTATCATCTGCATTCCCTAAATAACTGCAGGGCTTCTCCAGTGGCTCTGGGTGTGATGTATAAACAAGTGTTTACCTAGTGTTCAGTAAAGCAGAATATGAGTTGCTGCAGACCTGTTCCTGATTTTCTGTCTCCTAAGTTTAAAGTTATAGTCTGCAATATAACAGGATGACAACAACAGTGTATGTTTACTCCCTCCTTAGAGCAGCAGTTAAGAAACTATGAAAAATTCAAGCAAAACTTAAAAAAGTGTTGCTTCACCCTGCTGTTCATGGCTTTCATAGGCAGCATCTGGCCTGTTATGAGGACAGAGTTATCACAGGAGACAGGGCATAATGCATTGCAAATCAGGCACTCAGGATTATATAACAATCTAAAAAATATGGAAGTATGGTTTGAATGAAATACAACTGCTGGGCTTCCAAACAGATAGGCATCCAGGAAAGTAATTACAAATACAGATAGCAAGGAAAAAGGAGACACTAGGGAAATGTCTCACGATATTTTCTGGTAATCAGTCAGTAGTTTGTTGTCCTTAACATGGGTCAGAAAAGAAATCTTACAGGTTAAATTCTGCTGAGCTTTATGTTAGTTTTTAATAAAAAATAATTTATACAAAGCCCCACAGGAGAAAGTCAACAATGTAGTTATACCTTTCAATATATTCAAATGATAATTGTTATTTGAAGCATAGGATATGCCAGATGGTATCACTCCAGTAGTTTATCTCCTTTCCAGTAGCAGGCTATATAGGATACTGATCATAGGGAGTTATCCTAACACCCAGCAGAGAGTTTATCAAAAACATATTACCCCTCTTATATAACTTAGCTAACGTAAAGCATCATTTTCAGTTTATTTAGCATTGCTTTTGCAAACAATGGGGAGGGGAGTAATAAATTTAAAAAATGGTTACATAAGGGGAAAAAAATAAAGTATGACTTTGCAGAATCCATTGACTTTATTGCAAGGAAATCTGATGTAGAAATGCACTTTTGATCACATGTATCTCAACCTTGCCATGCTTTGACAAATTTAATGAATTACAGACAAGCCCCAAGATAAGCATTATTTCTAGAAGAAAATGGTCTAAGAGATTTCTTTCTTTTTTTTAATGCCATTTTAATTTCAATTTATTTTTTTCTTCTGAATCACTGTGGTTTGGTTGGTTGGTTGGTTTGCTTTGTTTTGTCTTGTCTTGTTTTTTTCCAGGGTTGCTGAGTGGCAGGAATTACATTTTTCTGTCCTAATCAATATGTTTTATTCAGTGATTTCTCAGTATGGTAACAAAAATTGATTATGTGTGAAGTAACTTTAAGTGAATAAACAAGCAAGGAAACAAAAAAAAAACGTTGTATTCTTCAATTTTTCTTACTATTCAATGTGGAAGATTTTCATGTAATTATCGTGGTATGTGTTACCCACACATACCAATTATCTTGGTGTGTATTAGTCTGAGTCAGGAAAAAATACCACTGATAATCTGATTTTTTTAAAAAGATATGATCATTAAAAAAAACGTAGAAAGTCACTTGCAATTTTCAGGATGTACTTACATAAATAAAAGGATAACTCTATCAAGTTTTCACTTGAAAATTTATGCATTTATACAGAACACACATTCTGTTCGAGTGCCATTTAAGCCTTTAATTGATCATCTTATGGATGCTGTCTTTTAATTTAAAGACTGAGTTTGGCTTTCAGTGCAAGACCATAGGCTGGATGAAGTGACCTAAAAATGAGAATCTTACGTGATTTTGGATCTGCAGATCTCACCTGACCTCTGGCTAAGATAGCTGTCTGTCAGTACGCTGTCTACTGCTTTCCTTCCTTCTCTGATAGGGACTGTGAAATCAGACCCCATTTCTCACAAACACCTAGTTTGCACAATAGAGACGATATTGAAGATCTAAGCTACTCCTCTCTCCTGGATGCTTCTCATTTGCTGCTTTAGTTGCTCCCATCTCATTCCTCATGGGACGTACGAAACTCATTCAGAAATGTTGAGATCTATCCAGACTGTGTGGGTGTCAGGTTAGCAACTGGGTATTATGAATTCTGCTTTCAGAGAAGAAGCCTAAAGGGACATGCCAAAGCTCTGCATTCTTCCTGTGGGATATTTTTGCATGTGGAGTTAACTGAATGTCTTACAGCCACCGTTGAAACTCACAGTTATTTCTTCTTGAGAGGTAGGACTACTTTCTCTGTTTCGATTTGCTGACTGCATCTTCATCTTCCTGCCTCCTGTATAGACTACTTGGGAAGTCTGGGCAGAAAGTTAAATAATACAAATGGTGTACAACTTACCCTATGGATAGATTTTCTTTTTTGTACCTACTTTATAGTAGTGCCTGGGGCATGTGACAACAGACCGTCTTCTTTGCTAGTGATTTATGGACAACATTAGATCACTAGCATTTTTTTCAGTTCATCTCTTCGCTGCTCATGTCCACTTGAAAAGATTTATTTCCCTTTCATGATTTTGCCCAATGGGATTTAAGAAAGCTGGAGATCTAAATCTCAGCAGCAGAATCTTGCAAACAGTCTTCTTCCCCGTCCTATCTCCTTAAACTCATACAGCATATTAAAAAAAAAAAAAAAAGAAAAAAAAAAAAAAAAAGGAAGGGAAGGGAAGAGAGAAGAGAGAAAAGAGCTCTCCTCTCACACTGACCTGTTTTGTTAGTTAAGCATATGCATTGTAAATGGTAGTTTATCCGCATTAGCCAGACGCTGCTTCTCATTTCCACTTATGGTTTCATTCCTGCATGCCTTTTATCTAGTTCCATCATTTTAGAAGAACGAACATAGGTTGAAAGATACAGTGAGTTTGTAAAATCTTCCAGTTGGCTCAAAGTGCATTTCCTGACCGGTGTTACATTATTTTTCTATAGCGTCTGGATATCAGGCAAACATTTAAGCTCGGCTTTTGGTTTATGCCAGGAAAAGTATTGGCTCCGATATCAAGTTTAAAGACACATCACTTTTCCCTTTCCCTTTCTCCTCTCTTCCTAAAACCAAAACAGTAAACTACTAATAAAATGGGGTGTTATGTTAGTTCTGCAGAAATAATACTATACTATGGGAAAAAACAGCAGCTGGGCTTTAAATTTGGCTGTAAAGAAGCCTAAGTGTGATAGCTACCAGCTCTCTAGCTGTCTGAAGAGAGGACGCATAACACAGGGAAAATATTGGTTAAAAATCCCTCCCATGCCCACATAATACAATAGCCAATTCTTCTCTTGGTGGATCTTAAGAGTTTGGTGGAATTTTCTGAGGTCAATATTACTGTGAATAGCACTGTTTGGAAACCACCAACTGAGTGCTGGTTGACTACTCAGTCACCTTATTTACCCATACTAACCTTTTATGTAATCAAGCACTGATTGCTGGAGATGCAAAATTTTAACAGAAGATCATTTTCCACAATATTTATCACTTAGCAGTAAAACTCACTCAGTAACATGAATAATTCTTGGATTTATTTACAATTTCCCACAGGACCAATTAGATTTTTAATGAACAAAATGGTGAATCTCAAACAGTGTAACATATTGTCCTTCTATAGAAATCTGAGTGTTCTGAATCTGTAACTGCTTCTTTTTTAGAGATGAGAAGATAAGTCTTTGAATAATTCTTCACCTCTTACCTGAAATATTTGCATCATACAAAGGAATGCAAAAGATGCAAAGGAAAGATGTACAAGTAGAGATTTGCTTACAGTATTTCCATCTTTTCCTGGTTTTGTTTTGTCTTGTCAAAACAATAATCTCATTTTAGTTTAGTGCTTCCCTTTCCTGTCTTGACTGCAAACACCGGCTGAAGAAAGGAAGCATGGTTAGGAGGTCCATTTTGTAAAACAGGAAATCAAAACTTGTAAGGTTTGGATGTTTTTTTATTATTTTTTTTTCAGTGAAGTTTGAACTAGTTTTCCTTTCTTTTCAAAAGTTTCAAAACTCTGTATTGAAGATGCCCTCAACAGCATAGCTGGATGCAACAATTTAATATGAGCTGGATTTACCTGAATATGATGTATCAAATTCCATCCGCAGATGCAATTGCAATTTAGGTGTGTTAGTGCAATGTCCTCTGGTTTGGTTCATGGCTGGTTGCAAAACCAGATAGCTGTCATTTCAAGCTATTTCCTGGAGGTATTCTCATTATTTCTTTGAAGAGATTTGAAAGTGATATTGCTTTGCCAATGTTTCTGACTAATGTTCATGCATTCAAAGCTCCAGCAGCCATTTTGCAGTTGTTTATAAAGGTCTTAACACTGTCTTTGTTATTGCTATGGCAGTGATTTCAAAGTCTTTGCCCTCTGTGCTGTGATTAGCTTTGGGAATTAGATTAAATAAGTATTTTGTGTAGCTCCTTCCTTCCTTCCTTCCTTTCTTTCTTTCTTTCTCTTCCTTCCTTCCTTCCTTCCTTTCTTTCTTTCTTTCTTTCTTTCTTTCTTTCTTTCTTTCTTTCTTTCTTTCTTTCTTTCTTTCTTTCTTTCTTCTTTCTTTCTTTCTTTCTTCTTCTTTCTTTCTTTCTTTCTTTCTTTCTTTCTTTCCTTCCTTCCTTCCTTCCTTCCTTCTTCCTTCCTTCCTTCCTTCCTTCCTTCCTTCCTTCCTTCCTTCCTTCCTTCCTTCCTTCCTTCCTTCCTTCCTTCCTTCCTTCCTTCCTTCCTTCCTTCCTTCCTTCCTTCCTTCCTTCCTTCCTTCCTTTCTTCCTTCCTTCCTTCCTTCCTTCCTTCTTTTTTTCTTTCCTTCTTTCTTTCTTTCTTTCTTTCCTTCTTTCTTTCTTTCTTTCTTTCTTTCTTTCTTTCTTTCTTTCTTCTTTCTTTCTTTCTTTCTTTCTTTCTTTCTTTCTTTCTTTCTTTCTTTCTTTCTTTCTTCTGTCTTTCCTTCTTTCTTTCTGTCTTTCTTTCTTTCTTTCTTTCCTTCTTTCTTTCCTTCTTTCCTTCTTTCCTTCTTTCTTTTTGCTATATTTTGCCATGAATCCTTCCTCCTGAAATTGCAAAGGAAGTAAAAAGTCAGAGAGGAACTAAATCACACCAAGGGAAAAGTCTGTTTGTTCCTGTATTTGTACAAATCAGTGACTGCCAACATGTATACTCTGAGTTTCTTGCAAAAGATTTTAGAAATATGAATCAGTCCCCCAGAATCAGATGTATGCAACCCTGTGAATTGCCTACATAATGGATATGAGATTATTTCCAATAAGGGGTTTACGTTTCACTGGTATCATCTTACCATTTTAGTGTAGTGACCAGGAGATTACTTAGCTAAATCTGTGATAGTAATGACAGTGCAGTGCTGATAAGCCCTGTCTTCCTTATTTATTTATTCAGATAGGCAAACTAACATTGTTTCTTACTGCTTTGAAGAGATGGACAGTCTTTGGTCAAGTCCTATTTTTTTTCCGATCATGTTTACTATTCTAAGTGAATTTACATGTGTCTAAATTGTGGCTAGGAAATTGTTTTTTCATTTTATCCGTTTAGATGTCTACACCTCTGGTGCGGACACTGTTATTTCTTATGTTCAACAAAAAGTACAAAAAGTCCTCATAGTTTAATTAAAGCCCCTAATGGTATAAATACTAATTCTGGCTCAGAACATTTGCAATATTAAAGCCTCTTCATTAAATACATAGATGACTTTTCCATAAATCTTCAGTACAAAAGTAAGTTCTGTGCTCTCAAACTTTGTCTGCAGCTTTATGCAATCTGTATACAAAAAATTAAGCTAAAAAGTATTTTATCACAATATTTATTTTATTAGTAGTTGATGGGTTGAATGTGCATGGGCTGAAGTGCCATTCACAGCACAGGGGTGCTTCATAATAGACTAATTTGCATAAGTACTAAATAATTTACATATATAAATTATATATCAAAATACTCTCTAGAATCTATTCAATTCAATGATATTATTGTTTTGTAGCTTTTAATACTGTTGAGTCTTTAATATTTAAATCTTGCACCTCTTCCAAAGCAAGCCCATAGGAATTCTTTTTTTTTTTTTTTAAGAAATGTACTGACTTTGTTATTAAGACAACTTGAATATGATGTTGCTGTATTAAGAGGGATACAAATATCTTCATCAGATATGGGCTCACCAGAAAGTTTCACATTAGGATGCTCTAAATATTCAACCAAATATTGATCATTTGAGGTTTGCAGTTGTTCCAATAGGTAATTCAGTGGGCGCGGAGGGAGTACATCAGTGCTTTACATCAGTGCTTCTGAGAGTCCTCCATATTCATTGAACTATGAAAGTTTTACACTCAGAAATCTAAGCAAGAAAAGAAAAGCAGGCTGTCAAGAAGAAGGGCAAGAACATTATTCCATCTAGATTAACAAAACTTATAAAATGCCAGGAGAAAATCAAGTGCAGCTGGATGTATTAAAGGGGATCTTCCCAGGTTTTCCAAGTGACTTTTGAAGCTAGGGGTGAGTGGGCCTCACATTATGCAGTACGAAGCTTTCATTTAGCAAGAGAATCTGCTAAATAATAACTGGATTATCCTTTTTGGGTCAGGTGATTAGATACACTGTATATTCATGATACATTGGGTCTGTACAGCATGTTCTGATTTTAAAGGACCATTTAGAACTGTTATATAAATACATTCATGATGATTTATAAACTTCACAATTAGCTGCTGAATATATTTGGCTTGAGATTTTACAAAGCCAATAGCAAATATATTAATCAGGAGTTTTTGCCTTTCTCAGTACACTCAGCATTCATGCCTGATGTTGGTCTATATTTACACGAGAAAGTATTGTTATTCTACATTCTCCCTCACCTGCCATCTGTAGACTTCTGTTGGAGGCACCCTCAGAGAAGAACCAAGACTCATATCCTTTAGCAGCAGGTGGAATATGCTACTTCATCCTAGCTGTGATTTGAGCCTTCCATCTCCACCCACTGTTGCGAGAGCTCAGACGTGTACCTTAAATGTGAACACCTACCTACATTTGTATACTTCTTCTTACGTATCTGCTGCTGAAGCCTTTCCCCAGACTTAGGGAGACAAGAATTTCACCCCTAATAAGCTTGTAAATAAATTTGTCATTTCAGCAAGCTTCTCATTTTCAAACAGTAGTTGGACATGAGCTATACATTTGTTTTATTTTCAGCCAACTGAGCTGCATAATATTTAGTATTTTGCACAGCCCTCAGCATAGGTAGAGAAAAGAGAAAAGAAAAGAAAGACAAGCATTCCTTTATGGATTTATCTTGCTAAATATGCTACAAAATTCAAGTTAGGTAGCAAAGGTGCTTTAAGGCAGTAGAAAATGCACAGAACAAATCAAGAGGAGCTATGCAATACACATTATTTTGGAAGTGGCTTGGGAAGCATTCAGAAGCCTGAACACAACCATCTATTGCTGTTTGATATGCCCCAGGATATCCAAGGAATCTGCATGGGCCTGACAGGTGTGTCACAGGACTTACAAGAAAACTGTGTCCTCCTGGATAGGCAGCTGGAGACCAGGTGAGGTAGACTGAGATGTCTCAAGTGACAACACATGCCAATGTTTAAGCAACTGAATCCCATTCTTTGCATATGACAGAGGCTGGACCACCATTTGCATTGCCTTGTCAGACACAATGCAGCTAGCATGAAAGCTTTCTCTCTGACAGGAATCATCATCAATGATTTGTCTTTTAAACCACACTTAATAAATTATTAAGAAATAAAACCCCATGCATTAAAGAAGCTTCGAGATAGGTCCTGAGATAATATAAATTATTGCAGCTGCACTGACTTCAATAGAATGACTCCTTGAGGATCCAACTCTTAATAGAGCTTATGTATGTCTCCTAAATTTCAGCTCCGGAGTCAGGAACACACGCTGCTTGGCACCGTGTGGCAGGATGTGCTTGTCTTCATTTGGGAGGTTTCAGATAGCGTCCTTTATGCAGGAAGCATCAAGGTGATTTGCCAGGGCTCTTTCCAAATAAAAAAAAAAATGTTGAAGAAAAAAGATACAGATATTTTTAAATTCGTTTGATAGCATATGTCCTTGAATCATTGCATCATTTCAGGTAGTAATTGGTTCAGATTCCTGAGGGGTCTTACTCCTCTTACTCCCTGGCTGTACTCCCATATTCCTGTGACTCTTGTCACAACCAGATGTAAAAGACAGTTGGCATTGATTCAGGGAGCACACTATGGTGCAGCACTATCTTTGGAAATGAATTTCTCCTTGGGCATATCTGTCCTTTCCCTTTTCCAGTAAAAGACTGCAAAAGATTCATCTTAAAAATGAGCATCTATTACAAAAGTATTGATTCTCTTTTCCTATCTGCAATACAAGCAGAATGTTTGATTTGAGGGAAATTTTCCCCACTGATTTTATTTTTTATCTTTTTGTAAAATTCTGAAGTAGTCCTTGGCTTTATAATTCCCAGATATTTCCCCAATCATGGCCTAGTTTGCTTCCAAGATCAGATAAGTACAGGTATACTTAACATTGGATACTATTGCTAAACACCTTGGGATAAAATCCAGTCCATCTATTTTTTTCTGAAAAGGCAGCTGCCTCTTCCCAATGCAGATCTAGAGAGTTTGAGCACAAGGATGGTTCATTATTTAAAACATTTGGGCACATGTTAAATGTTAAAATTAGCTGGAGTGGCTTCCACCTTTACTATCTAAAACCTTTAAGTGCCTGTTGTATTTATCATTAAGAAGACTGACCTGTGGCTTCCCCTTTTTTTTTCGGTAAAAAAAAATTGTCAGGATCTTTTGCAATCCCCTTCCCTTCTTCCCTGCCCCCGTTCTCCATTTGTAACAAGAATGTTTTCTTTCTATCTTTTCTTTCTTTCTATCTTTTCTATCTTTCAGTGGTCAGCAAGACATTAGTGCTTTAACCTCCTTTTGCCTCCTGTTCCCCATCCCGCCTTTGTAAATATAGAAAGTAGTTCTGCAAGAAGTATGCCTTTTTATTGTTATATGTGAAAGAGGAAATGTAAGGGCAAAACACTACTGTTTTACCTGTAGGAGAAAAAAATAATAATCATGTTTACTGAACTGACTGTCAGGCAATGGCAGCTGTCAGACCAGGTATGACAGTGCAGCAGAGATATCACATGAATTTATTTGCTGAAAGCCCATTCACTTTGACATTTAAAATTACACATTCCTGCAGTATTTAGATGCTTATAAATTATTTTAGATTAAATAGCTATTTTTATTAAACAGCTACTAGCTATTTAAACTATTACACATTTGTCTTCCCTGCTCTCTGCAAAAACTGAATTGACTTGGCCTAAGATTTAATTCCCTTTTTAAAGAAAGCTTTTGTTTAAGTAATTTGTTCTTGTTTTGGTTGGGAGCTCAAACATGAGCTACGACTCAAGATGAGTTAAATGCCACCTGTCCATGTGTGAAGCACAGAAGAATTGGGTCTGCCTCTATCATTAGGTCTCTAAGACAAGCTGCAGTGTATTACGCAAGGGAGGACTTCAGCTCTCTTCCCAGTGCACGGACAACATAGAGGCTGCTACATCCCTTCGAGTTTTTTCAAAGTGTCTGTCAGTCTTTATATGTACTTATAATTCTCAATCAGCAAGAGAAAATAGTTGACCTGATGGCCAGATATGCTCTGGTCTCCCAACTTGGAGAAGATACAAATGTGTCCTCATACTTAATATAGATTTATAGCAAAACCTCTGGAGACCTCTGTTTTTCTCCTTGGTATAGTACACAAGACAACGGCCAGCAGATATCCAGGAGAGAATTTCCAGATAGAAGATTCTTTCCTCATTTCTCAGCATACATATATTTCAGATCACAATATAAGAAGGGAAACAAGCTCAGTCAAGCCAGTATTTCCATTACTGCACAGATGGGCAAACTGTACTTGACTTCTATCGTACAGGTCAATGCAGCTGGAGCAGAGGAGGTAAAGAAATTGTGCCAAAAAGCTTGTTTAAATTTCCCCCCCAGAGAAACGAAGAAGCAGGAACTGAACCATGGTTCCTAGCTGCGTTTAGTGGTTGTAAAGCGCTGACAAGGCCACAGCTGAAGCACAGTGCTCAGAGTTCATTTTTTTTTAAAGGAATCAATTTTAGTAAATAATAGGAAGTGAGTCTTGTTAATGCAAATGCATTAGCAAAGTTGGATACATACACTCAGTACATGAAAAACAGTGCCTCGACCTAGACATACTTTTAAATGTGCCAATAATTGTTGAGATAATAAGCACTTTTGTAAGTCTTCTTTGCACATGGAAAAAAAAATGGACTTGATTCACCACAAACTTTATTCAAGGTTTATGGAGTCTTATTTGGCATTGGACTACTACAAAAAAACTGTGGTCATGTGAGGGTGAAGCTAGATGAAGTTCCTTTGCAGTACTTCTGACAACTTATCCTTCTTTATTTCACTTCCTCCATTGAATTTGCTGTCAAAGAGGGAGGCTACATAGGTCTTGGACACAATTACAATTTATCAATATGATCTGATTATGGTTATGATTTACTCAACCATAGTCTGTTTTCCTGACTACATCTTTAACTATTCAATTTGATGTATTTATTTCTTTTTCTTGTCTGTCAGATATTCTTCATGCCATAGTAAAGGATATATAGTAAAAGATTAGCTTGCTAAGTGGTAGGTGAAAAACAAAATTCAATGTAAGTTTTTTTTTATGTAATAGAGAAATTAACTTGTTTGCTTCTCTTTCTTCAAGACATATTCTAGATTTCTTTTTTTTCTATTAAATAAGTTCTGTTCCTAATTTGAGAAACAATGCTTTGTGTTTGTATCCCTTTAGTCTGGATAAGAGAAACAGATTTTTTGAATTCATCAAACTGTGCTTAAATATCTATCTTTCATATCAACTGAAAATTGAAAAAATATGAACTGAAAAAAAGATTAGAAATACACCAGAGACTTCTTCAATGAAAGGCTGATAAATACATAAGAATTGTAAAAAACATAAACCAAATGTCCAAAGATATGACACTAATCTGATTTTAAATTTATCTGATAAATTCTGGAAAAATGAGAAATTCTAGCTTAATTCAATGTTTACATTCTCAGCTTTATTTTCTACATGCTTTGTAATTGGTGACAATAATGAAACCTAGAAACAGATGAACTTTTAAATCAGAATGACTGGCTAAAATAAAAGTAAAATGTAGATACACTCAGCAACAGGAATTTTTAAAATATATTTGAAATTATATATACAATACATCATGGCCTTCAGGAATCCTAGACTCTAGGGACTAGGAAGAAAGTCTTGGAGAAAGGAAGTCTTTCCCTAGGTATAGCATGTTTGGATTAGAGATTATATATGCAGTCTTGGCACTCAAAACTGCATGGGACTGTGAGTGCTGAGGGCGTTGGTGGACATAATTCCTAGGCCATTTTCCATCATTGAAAGAACATGGAGAACAGGAGAGGTGCCTGAGACCTGGAAGAAGATTAAAGTCACTCCTGTCTTCAAAAGGAACAAGAAGGAGGACCCAGGGAGCTACAGTGAAACCAGTCATCTTCAACTTCAATCGCAGAAAGGTAATGGGACAGCTCATTCCAGATGCTATCTCTAAGTATATGGAAGAAAAGAAGATGATCAGGAGTAGTCACCATGGACTCACCAAGGGGAAGTCATGCTTAACCAATCTGATGGCCTTCTATGATGGAATGAGGGGAGAGAGATGGATGTTTACCTTAATTTCAGGAAGGCTTTTGCCACTGTCTCCCATAACATTCTCATGGGCAAGCTCAGGAAGTGCAGGCTAGATAAGCAGAGAGTGTTGTGGACTGAGAACTGGCTGAAAGGCAAAGCTCAGAATGTTGTGCTCAGTGGTGAAAACTCTAGCTAGAGGCCTGTATATAGCTGTGTCCCCCAGGGGTTAATACAAGGTCCAGTATTGTTCAGCCTCACCATCAGTGATCTGCACCCTCAACAAATATGCAGATATAACAAAACTGTGAGGAGTGGCTGATATCCCAGAGGGCTGTGCTGCCATTCAGAGGGACTTCGACTGTCTGGAGAGGTGGTCAGAGAGGAACCTCATGAAGCTCAACAAAGGGAAGTGCGAAGTCCTGCACCTAGGGAAGAATGACACTTTGCACCAGCACAGGATGGGGACTGACCTGCTGGAGAGCAGCTCCATGAGAAGGACTTGAGAGGCGTGGTGGACGAGTTGACCATGAGCCAGGGATGTGCCCTAGTGGCCAAAAAGGGCAATGTTATCATAGGTGTCATTAGGCAGAGCACTGCCAGCAGATGGAGGTAGTTTATCGCCCCTCGCCGTTTACTCAGCCTAGTGAATCCACATCTGCAGTGCTGTGCCCCATTCTGGGCTCCGCA
The DNA here is from genome assembly GCF_059628265.1 of Tinamus guttatus. Taxonomy (NCBI): domain Eukaryota; kingdom Metazoa; phylum Chordata; class Aves; order Tinamiformes; family Tinamidae; genus Tinamus; species Tinamus guttatus. The sequence continues at coordinate 1,491,678 of NW_028288668.1, forward strand.
ATACAAGAGAGACACGGAGGGCTACTGAGATGATGAAGAGGCTTGAGCATCTCTGCTACGAAGAAAGTCTGGGAGAGCTGGGCACATTCAGCCTGGAGAACACTGAGGAAGGATCTTATCAATGTGTATAGGTATCTGAGGGGAGAGTGAGAGAGGATGGGGCCAGACTCTTTTCAGTGGTGCTCAGCAACAGGATGAGAGGCAGCAGGCACAAACTGAAACCCGGAAAGCTCTGTTTGAACACGAGGAAAAGTTTATTTGCTGTGAGAGTGTCTGGGCACTGGCACAGGTTTCCCAGAGAAGTTGTGGAGTCTCTGTCTTGGGACATTTAAAAGACCTATATACAAACCTCAGTACTTTAAGGTGTCCCTGCTTGAGCAGGGTGGAGTTGGATGATCTTCAAAGGTCCCTTGCAAGATCAGCCATTCTGTGATTCTGTGATTCTGTGATACAATAACGCTAGGAAATCATTATCCTGGAAGTTGAGAGCATTTTTTTTTTTCTGTGTGCAAGACAAACATTGCTTGTGTGCCTGGGTAACTTGGAGTCAATAATTCAACTGAGATAATTTTATAATATATATATAATTCTATCAATTTAAGCCGAATTAGGCTTTCTGTAGGGCCTAACACGGCTTTTTGTCACTTAAATGATCATCCCGTACTTGCAGTTACCAAAAAGTCCTTTAGCATCTTAGAAAAATGATGAAGAATGTGTGCAGGTTAACTTTGGGGTCTTATTCTAAATTACCAGAAAGAAAAGGAATTGAAATTCTTTTCTTTCTAATATTTTTTATAGATTCTTCTGGTCTCTTTTGAGGCGTTGTTTGAGGCATTTGATAGCCTTAGACTTTTTTCTCCGTCATACAATCAACATATCCATTCTCCTTTATACTAATTACAGTGATAAAATAGAAAAGGAGAGTGTTTGGATATCAGTGTATACTATGGTTGCAGATCCTTCCTCAGAAAGAGATATTTAATAGACTAAATCCATCCCCACTGATTTCAGCAGATTTACATGAAGAATTAATTTATCATCACATACCTAAATGGAGTTATTACTAGACACTTAAAAATTTGTTTATCCATTTCAAAGTGAATAAACTCTCCAGTCAAAAATCATGCTGAGTGTAATTTAACTAAAGTGATTGGAATTTGCTAAGCATAAATGTGGTCTCCTACTGTCAAAAATGTTCTCCCTATTACCCATCTGCTTTGTGAACTATATTTAAGCCAGTAATTAAAACTCCATGCAGTCATTTGTGGGTTAAAACAAGCGACGAAATAACGAGTGATATAAGCAGCTCATTTAGCTCAGGGAAAAAAAAAAAAAAAAAAAAAACTCCCCAAAGGTGAATTCCTGTATACAGCCTGTATTTACACAAATTTTGCATTTACCAAACACAAAGGGCTTGTGAGCGATGAAGTGTAGCAAGAAAATACAAGTATTAATTAAATAAGATCCATTTTTTTTTTCAAACTTATATAGAATTCATAGAATTCATAGAATGCTTAAGGTTGGAAGGGGCCTCTAGAAGTCATCTACTCCAATCCCCCTGCACACGCAGGGACACCTAGAGTACGTGGCACAGGACTGCATCCAAGCGGGTTTGAAAGATCTCCAGAGAAGGAGGCTCCACAGCCTCTCTGGGCAGTCTGTTCCAGCTCTCTGTCACCCTCACTGTTAAATTTTTTTTCCTTAAGTTCATGTGGAACTTTTGGTGCTTCAGTTTGTGGCCATTACTTCTAGTTCTGTCGGTGGCCACCAGTGAAAAGAGGCCAGTGCTATCTTCCTCCCTCCCTCCCTTGAGGTACTTATAGATACTGATCAGGTTCTCCAGGCTGAACAGGCCCAGCTCCCTCAGCCTCTCCTCATAGGGCAGATGTTCCAGGCCCCTGATCATCCTTGTAGCCCTGTGCTGGACTCTCTCCAGCAGCTCCACATCCCTCTTGTACTGTGGAGCCCAGAACTGGACACAATGCTCCAGATGTGGCCTCACCGGGACTGAGTAGAGGGGCAGGATCACCTCCCTCGACCTGCTGGAGATGCTCTTCTTAATGCACCCCAGGATCCCATTGACCTTCTTGGCCACAAGGGCACACTGCTGCCTCATGGTCAACTTGTCGTCCACCATGACACCCAGGTCCCTCTCTGCAGAGCTGCTCTCCAGAAGGTCAGTTCACAGCCTGTTCTGGTGTCTGGGGTTATTCCTCCCCAGGTGCAGGACCTTGCACTTGGCCTTGTTGAATTGCAATATCCTTAATGCCTGCAACATTCTCATTGATCTGCTTTATTTTTTTATGGCTTTTTTGAGCAGGTTAGTATTTTGTCAAGACTAGTTACAAGATTCTTATAGAAGAGTTTTAAGGAGAGCGCATATATAATAATCTCTCCTTAGTGTAGATATTTTCTGTTGATCAGTAGTTTAGAGACTTCCCAAGCCAAAGATCACACCATTTCCACAGTGGTGATAGCCTCAGTGGACATATCCTCCAGACGTCTATATAATTTTTGAACCACTATATGTTTGACTTCTCCTGTGTCTTATTTCAAGGCATTCCGTGACATAATCAAACCTGCTATATGATCACTGCAGTGCATTCGATTTTACTGAACACAAACAGTGTGGCACGGTGCTGTTTTTAATGACAAATCACAGATTCAGGACAATGCTTATAGGTATCTTTTGCAAGGCAGATGGTTGAATTGTAGATCAGCTCCTTTCTTAGTGAACACGGAGATAAACGGAGCAGTAAGGAAGATGGGTATGCGCTTGTAATTTTATGGCATGTGACAGTAATTTTAAAAACATAAAATGACATGTCTGCAGTTAGCATAAAGTATTTGAACATCTTTTTTCCGTCATAAATTTTTAAGGTGCAGCAAGGAAGTAGAGTTTGTTGCCTACGATGCTGGATATCCAACTCTGGCAAAACAAGGATTGAGCATGCAATATTTTGATGTGAGCTCATAAGTGACTTTCATTTACTAAACTGACACACGGCCTCCAGAGTTTGGAGACTTCTCTAAAATCCTGTGTAAGATGGATGAGTTGCTTTCAGATTCACTTAAGCAAAGATGTTTGGCCATGTTTAATTTGCTAAAGTAATTTCCAGATGAGTAGTTTCCTCCAATTGTCCATTAACATTAAGTGAGATTAAGGGAGCTATTAAATACTGATTCTTTTACTCAGGAGATCTCTATGCCTAGACAGCTTTCCTGCTGATATTTATGAGAACTCTTCTGTTTTACTTATACCTCATATGCTAAATATTTAAAATTCCTCCAAAGAGACAAAGCAGGTGGCTTTGTACTCATTACCAGGAAATCTCATTTTGCTGTCCAGATTAGCCGCGGAACCAAAACAACATAAAATGTAGGACCATCTCTCCCTGATAAATGCTGATAGAACCCTCTTGCCAAAAATTCATCCATTCAAATCCAAAGTATTGTATCTAGTTCTGTTCATATAGCTTTTATATCCACTGGGGAATTCTTTGCAGTGATCTCTGACAAGCTATCAGAGTATGATTAGTGATGGGTGAACTTCGAAAATATGGTTTGCTAAAGCATCTAAAATACTGCTTGTTTACCCAGACATCACTAAGCCTTTTTAGTCAGAACATCTTACAAGATCTGGCATTCTCCTGAGATATTCAGTAGTTGCAAATTCTGCCTGAGCTGTAAATGCGAAATATTAAAGAGGTTTCTCGGTATAGGTGAGATAAATCAGGCTAGTGCCAATTTTATTAAGAACACGTTGTCTACTTTTATGTTACTTGAAATGTCTAAATCTTTACAAAGACCACAGGAAAACAAATTTTAAAATGATAATTACTTTGAATATAAAGAACTAAGAATCTTGAGGATATTATTAACAAATCTTGTGCAACCTGTAGGCATTTTGGAACACTTTTGTAGGTTGATTTTAGTAAATTACCAAGTAATTCATCACATTTCTACAACTATGCCACTGAAGATGCATTTCCCTCCACCTTTTTTTTTGGTATATTTTTTTGGCTGAGGGACCTGAAAGCAGGGAGGACCAGACCTGCGATGGGTAGGAAGGAGACAAATAAGTACATGTCCCAGGCAAAAGGTGCAGAGATAGCACACTTGAGCCAAAAGGTGTGTGGTCCCATATGCCAGGAGGATGCGGCTTGCAGAGCTGGCAGTCCCCAGAGCTGACACCATTCTGCAAGAGCTGGGAGGGAGCCTGAAGGCAGAGAGAAGTTCCTCTGCCCAAAGTTGTGGCAGATGTCTGGTATGCAGGCAAAGTGAATTAAGTGCGTGCCTCCTGCAATGCTGTAACCAGTAATTGCTCTGTAATGAAGCGTACGAGCTGCGGGAAGGGGCTCCCCTCTGCAGAGCTGGCAGGCTGTGGCTGTTGCTGCTCAGGAGCATGTCTCTATGCAAGGGATGCTTCTCAATCTGTCCAAGTTCTTGGCAGGCCTGAAAAATTTCAATTATGTGTGGCTTGTCTTGCTGCTGAGCTTCTTTTTGTAAAAACTGCACTGAGGTGCACTGCAATATATCTTCCCTTGATTTTCTGTCTGGAAGAAATCCAGACGGAGATAGCGGGTGGCTTCTGGATGTCCTATACTGGCATGCAACTGAAGGGCTTCTATGTCTGTAGAGGCTTCTTTTCCTCCCATTTGAAGGAAGGGGATCTGCTAGATACCCAAATCCTGGCAAAATGGGGTACTCATCTCTCCATGGAGGAGAGTCAGACCTGAGATTTCTGCAGGAAACCAAGGTGTTTAGATTTGCTATAATTGATAGGGGACCCTTAGCATATTAAACACTAATCATTGCTGTCTGATATCAAATGGGACGTAAACTGCTGCCTGACAGGATTTACCAAACATTTGGTCAGGATTACACCACAGTAGTCCCAGGTGTACAAGTCCACAAGCAGCCAATCTATACCAAAGCAGAGTGCTGAGAGACGCAGAAGGATGGCCTAATGTGGCTGAGAGATAAAACTGCATCTGCGTGGCCTAATGTGGCTGAGAGATAAAACTGCATCTGCGTGAACTTCAGAACGAACAAATTCTTGTAGTGTTGTATATTCAGTGTGAAGAGGACTAATCGCCTCAATGTGGGAGAACCATTGCTCTGAATGACATTTTAAGGCAGATGTAAGATGTTAAAGGTAGAAAAAACCAGATTTGCTTTGATACCAAACTTACTTGCAGAGAGTGTTTTAAAATGATTGCAATACTGGGATAGTCTTTTTTTTTTTTCCTGCAGATTTTCTAAGTCTTTAATTCTGCACATAGCAAAAATTCAAACTATCAGCAAACGTAAATCAAAAGCTGCTTGGGACTTCATTTCTGAACCAAGGTTGCTTTGAGCATTAAAAAATGCCCCCTCCCAATTCTATATTTATTTTTTATGAGAGTTGCAGGCCTTTTCTTCCTTTCCTGTCTGTTAACTGTAAGTATTTGCATTGATTTTATTCTTGAGAGGATTTCCTGACTAACTGTATCAGTTTTGGAGATGAACATGCTTGTGATGTTTCTAGTCTGTGATCAGCAAATCATCAATACTCATATCCCTTTGTACATTGATTCTGATTTTTGTTATATAAGCAATAATACATTTATCCTTACTTATTGATATTTCAGGCTCATTTGAGTGAATAGCAGGACTGGAAGCAAACCTCACTTACTTAATAGTCTTATACTTTCTGCTGTAACTAAAACACATTTTTCTTTCACAACAGATGATTTGAAGTGAAAAATCAATGATTTTGCTTATTCTATTTTACTCATTTATGCAATTGTAAGTATCCACTTAAAAAACATAGATACAGTTATTCATAAAACCAAGAGGGAAATGATGTTTGCTTCCCGTAAAAATTCCAAGACTTTGAGAAATTTCTGGTTGTCATTCCAAAACTTTTGAAAATATTTCTGTAAAAAAATAAGAACTAAGCACACCAGATTACCTACTTTTGAATAACCTTAGTAATTCCTAGGGTGACCTATGGCAGATTTCCTGCTTCCACTCAGGAATAGTTATTCTTTGAGGTAGACTTGCTCTACTTTATATAAAGATTCTCTTATGCTGGTTTTGAATCTGACTCATATATTTCTTAAAAGACAACTTCTTCCTTCAGTATTTGTCTTTCTGCATAGAACCGCCAATAGTCCATTATTTAATATAGTGGAACATCTTTGATTCCTAATTAGCTATTGCTGTTCCTATAAGCAGTTCTCAAGACAGAGATATAATACTGTCACATCCTATGGGAAAAAGCTGCTAGATAAGAAAAGTGTTACAGTAGAATTAATCGAGTGTACAGAAGACATCAGAAAATTTCAGAGAACAGAGCATTGGCATCTGGGGTATCATTTTGTTCTTCTTTGTACCAGTGTAAATGTATTGGTTTCAGGGGAATAAACATGGTCTTAAATTATATTTATATCAGGGTCTTTAATTCCAACTCTGCTAAAATACTATACCAGATAAATTCACTTGCATTATTCAAACGATTTCGAAGATAAAGATCATTAGCTCTCCTGTTCTTCAGATAAAATGGTTGTTTTTACAAAGGAATAAAAAGAAGTGGAAAGCAAGATTACATGCGGTGTTATCTATTTGAAAAGAAAAAGAAACAGAGGAGCCTACAGTGACTAACTATGATAGACTTCTGCATTACCTTTATTTAGTCAGATAAACCTCCACCACTCCTCCACAGTCTAGCTAAGTGCTAGTCCTTCAGGTTAAAAGGCACTTCCTCACCCTTCAGAAGTGATAGAAAATAGAACAGGGACACAAGTATTCATTTAAAAATGTGCTGACTTCTGTAACGTGATCCTCTGATCACTGTGGAATTTGAATTATCTTTAAATGTTGTCTTTTCATGCTCAACTTGAATTCATTAGGATTACTTCTGTGAGTTTTGCTACTGGTGTGTAAGAAGAGAGCAATAAAGACATTTGATCTTAAAAAAAACAGCTCTTCTTCACGTGTACATTGACCACCTTCCTCTGACCACATGGAAGTTACAGAACTAAGGTTCCATCTCTATCAGATCAGCCAACAAACATATTCTATATTATTAAGGAAATTAAAAACCAAATTTCAGTATTGTTAATCAATTTTTTCTGAAGAAAAAATCATTAAAACTTAATTTAATATAGCAATTTTACCTCCTCTCCTCCAAACTGGGGAAAAGACCCTGAAATTTACTATGCTATGAGATTAAGTAGTTTCCCATGCAAAGTAATGCAAACAATATTAAGGGAATGAACTTTTAAAGTATCTAAACTCAATCCTGTGAACATTAAGTACATCAAACTTGATTGTTCTTGCTGACAGAATTATATAATGAGTAGATGAAAGGAATGCAATAGAGGTCATATGTTTGGAATTCAGTACAGCATATGTTCTTGTGCCTCATGACATATTACAATGAAAAGTTATTTACAGTTTGGCTATAAAAGAAATTGTAGCATATATGAATTAGCATTCCTTTTAAAAGTCTTCACACTCCCTTATGAGATTTTCTGTTTTCTATTGTTGGTATTTGTATATTTGCACAAATTATGAAACATTTTTTGTCAAGTTTAGATGCCTTATTTTGATGCATTCCTGTCTTTATGCTGGATAGAGAGCAAAGGCACAAAAAAAAAGTTTTAGTTATAGCTTAGTTTTAGTTATAGCTTAGTTTTAGTTAAAAAAAAAAAGTTTTGCTATTGTCTAAGAGGATTTATAAGTTTCTCAAGACTCTCTACAATCTCTCTACAGATTACAAGTGTCAATACTGCCAGCTGTGTGCAAGTACCAGGATCATGTGGAAAAAGGAATAGATTCTGCTTAGACCAATCTGTCAGTGCTTCTTTCACTATTGAAAACAGCCAGTTCATCAGAATTTGGAATATTTTTTAAAATATTCAGCATTAAAATGTACTATTTTTCTATGCCATTGAAAAATGAAGGAAAAAAATAAAAAACAAAACTCAAAAATTTCCTACTATTACTATTTCCTTCCATTCTTTGTTATTTGTCCTTCATTTCATTGGGTTCCTTTGAAATTTGCATTGAAAAATCAAAAAAGTTATAATGAAATATTATGACTCATTTGCATAATGCTTTATGAAAATGTTTATAGAAATGCCTTAAAGAAAAACAAAATCAATCTGTTTACAAGCATATTCTAACAATTCTTTGAGAAATTAGTTTATTTTCAGCCTATGAGGTCACATGTTCATTGGCCGGAAGCGAACAGAAGAGCACAGGGATAGCTATACTTGCTCAGACCAAGGTCCATCTAGTCCACCATTCTGTCTCAAATTGTCACCTACAGTGGATGCTTAGGGAAGTATCTGACAACAAGACAGATATATCATTACGCATTTTCAAAGATTTCTCTCACCTTTTGCAGTTTATGGATCCCTTAGTGAGAGGTAGTGCCACTGTATTTAAAATTGGATCTTCAAATTTCATCTCAATTTTAGTATACATAGAAGTCTTTGAAGATGACTAATTATGCAATGAAAGTTTAAAAGATCAGGATTGTATTTCTTTTATTTCGCTATCTTTTATTTCGCTATGTAATTTAGATAGCAATATCTCAAAAATGAATGTTTTTTAGAATTATCATGCATTTCCCCTTGACTAAATATTTCCATTCCGAGGTATAGTTCTCTCCATGTCTCTCCATGTTAAAAAAGACCTTCTACTGTGGAAGGAGTGAATATATATGAGCTCTCTCTTTATAATAAGATGTTACTGCTTTTATATATATATTAATTGACAGTTCAATTTGGCTATTGGTTACAACCCTTTTTTGTTTTAATTTACAGATATCTGTAAAGTTTTGTGACACTTTCTGACTCCAGAAGCATAATAAATACTGGAAAAAAATCTCTTATGACAAAAATCAAACAATCAAATGTAGACTTTGATTAAAATCCCTGTAAGTGTCAAGTAAAATGTAAGGACCTTTCCAATTTTTATTAGATACTGGACTTTTTTGTCAGCTGGTATAAATCAGTCAACTTCAATTTATGTTAATAGAACTAGGCTGACTTGTACCAGTTGAAGAACTTGCTCTTTCAGCTTCAGCATGCAAAAGTATCTGTGTTAAGTCAATCAATTTTTTTTTTCTATGACAAATGATGAAGGTATGATAGGAACTTGATGGCAGGGAGTTGTGTTATAGTGTATTTTAAAATTCAAGGTCAAAGGTGTATATCCTACTCAAATCACAGTGACTGCAGTTTGAAAATCCAGACATTTCTTTGGAAGAAGCAATAAAAATCAGAAAAGAAACAGGATTTTTTTTCTGTAAAAATTTTAAATAATTTGAGACTGTCTGACCAGCTATACAGTATTTGATTACCTATCAGAACTGTCACAAGTAAGTGATAGCTCACTACTTTTCTTAGTGGAAAAGTTGTCACATAAAAATGTCACTCCAATGTTTAGTCTTGTCATTACTCCCAGTAAAGAGGCCAAGGTTTAAACACATCACAGCAGTTAACTACTCCTTTATAGTGCCAGTTGACTTCTTCCAAGTCAGAGTTGAAAAGGCGTTGACTAAATGCAGATATTCCTAAAAGAAGTTTATTTTGCATTTTAGATATTAAGTATGGGATCCATCTCACTGACTGCAGCCTTCAAACTCCTAGCGGTCTGGTCCTGTACACTAAGTAAGTGGAAAAAACAGGCTGCCCTCTTTGAAGTGATTTATCACCCTTGCCTAGGGTGCAGTAGATTTTTAGGATGGGATGAATCTCCCTTCATTGCATTTTGTGTTTATCCTTGAGTACAGGAGTCTAGACAAGTACTTGAGTCTGCCCACTCATTTCTTGTTAACTAGGCACGTGAAAAAAAAAGCAGGAGAAGGTTTTTCTAAGCAGGACTCATCACAGCAGTGGAGGAAATGTACCTACTTCTCACAAAGAAAGATGTCATCAATCACCAGGAGATCACCAATGACAATCACTGCCACCTTTTGGAAGACTGGCCACTGAGAAGATGCAAAGGCAGTGAGCAGACAAAGCTCATATGAGCTTGGTGGTCAGTATATCCAGTCAGGAAGGGGTTAGCATTAGGAACTCCAGTTCTGTTTCCTGACCTGATAGTGCGTTCTGTATTAAGTCATGAAAAATAGAACTTTGGAGTAAATAAATAAATAAACAAATAAAAGCAGTTCCTGGGTCTCCTGCGCTGGCAGTCCCACGGTTCTATATTCCTTGTTAAATGGGATTTGGAACTAGATCCTCTCTGGAGCCCAACCTGTTACGTGGTTCTAATGCCATTACTTACTGCAACGAGGGGAGATGACATGTTTCTATCACACAGGCATAAAAAGAAAAAAAAAAGAATTTTGTAAATCTTTTTGAAACAATATCTTTAGTTTGAAATAGAAACATACAGTGCTTGTACTTTGGGGAGAGGGAGAGCAGTTCATTAGCAGCAGTTGTTATGAGAAGCATGAAATTTTTTTAATGCTGTTTTCTTTTCCTGGGCAAAAGGATCTGCTAGCACCTCCCACTACCTCCCCCTTTCTCCGTTAGCAGCATTCCAAATAGGTTTAATGTTTATATGGATGGTAATAGTTTACTGCTAAATTCTAAATATGTTACATAAAACATGTGTTCTGATTTTCAGTTGATCATGCTGTACCAGAGGGGAGGAAATGCAATTAAAATAAAAACGACACACTAACTGGTATTTCTGAAGGCAGTTTTTAGAATTTAAATTGTGACCTCAGTGTAGACCATAAATATAAAATTCATATGTGCTCTGCTTCCTGCATATAATTACCTATCATAAGGTTCATAGTTTAAATGAAATTCTTTATGAAGCAAGAAATAGTATAATAGTGTTTTCTGGCTTAGTGCCCTACAGGATACATCAAGCGAAGATACTTTTTCTAATTTTAAAGAGAAATAAAAACATGTGGAACATATGCACTTTTGATGCTGTAATCCTATCAGAATATGTTTGTTTTTATTAAATTTTCTTCATTGAATGCTTCCTTTTCTCAATGCATTCAGGGGGTGACACTGCATTCCACATGAGTTTAACAGTTACGTGAGAAATCTCAAGGATCTTTCAGATCCTTTCCTTTCTCCCTTCTCTTGGTACAAATCCTGAATAAACAAGATTAAACTGGTAAACTGGGCAAACTGCGCAAGGATTAAGGACAGGCAGGGGAAAATTATTCATCCTGTCTACCTGTATGCAGGCAATATAGGTCCTCCTAATGCAACTTGTGGACTCTCTTAATTTCCTGACCCACTGTGCTGCAGGTTTGGGTCATGGCATGTGTCCAAGCATGGGTTCATCTCTCCATCCTAAGAGAGGATTTCCAGTGAGTGCCACATTTCTGATTATCTCTGAACATCTGTGGCTCTCCACCCTTTCAGGCCATCTTTGAGGGAACTTTGCAACTTCACCTCTGATACTGAACCTCAGAGGTCTATGCACCGGACCGAATATCACCCTTGGGATTTGAAAAGCATGACTGAATGCCACGCTCATGCTCTTTGTTTAGAAAAACATGGGTTAAGCTGATCAATGTGATTATTTATTCACATGCAGAACATAAATTAGTTTTGTTCTGAAGACCTCCTCCATATTTTCATGCTTTAGAGCTTCCCAAGAGATAATCGTCAGTGGGCATGTGTCAGAAAGGTCCTTCTCTATTTTGCTCACTAAGGAACCTCACTGTTTGCTATATTATTTGTTTGTGTTGGTCCTTACCTCACCTTCCAGTGCTTCTCTCACTTCAGTGCTGTGATCTGGTGACTACTACAGTCTATATTCTGGAAGCAGGAAACCTGATTTTAAAGCATTTATAAATCAGAAGGATTTCTTCTTGTATTCTGTCACAGTTTTCTCTTGAAATGCATTTGACTGCATGAGGTTAATGATTATATACACCATATAATGGTTTATAAGTTATATAACCATATAATTTACATAAGTGACTAATGACTATATATATGAACATACTGGAAAAATATAGATGTTGAAGAAAATATTTCCCCTACAGTTTTGTCATGAAAGTATGTCTTTAAAAACCTTAAATATGTGTAGCTTTATTTTTATAATACTGGTATGAATAGATGCATATGAATATGAAATGACATTAAAGTCATTAAAGAATGAACAAGTTTAATAGTCTGTGACAAACACAAAATCTTAAATACACTACATACTATTTCTGCTATAATGTTTTTGAAGTTTGACTCAGGTACTTTTCATAAAACATCCTCATTTATAACAATAGTTATTATGCAGTGTTACCTTCATGTCATGATGATCTGTTGCATGGTGCATGCTCAGGGTTATGTACTGCTATTATGTGCAAATGACCATCACGCAAAGAAATACAGCAAAAAATTAGAAGGTTAGGGAAGATTTGTAGGGATGGTGTTCTACAAAGCTGTCAATGACAGTAACAGCTCTTCTTGCAGAAGAAATCATCATTGCAGAATGATGATTAAAAAAAGTGAGAAAATCTGTTTAGGAAACAGTGAGATGCTAGTATTTCTATAGCCAAGGCAAGAGATGGGTTCCAGGGCTCAATTCAGTTGCTTGAACGTAGCTATCTAGTGAAGATAGCTAGAATCTAGCGCCATTCCTAATGCTACTCTTACTATAGCCTGCAATTATTCGGCCAATAAAACCAAAGGAATCTGAGGATGTATTCATCTTTTTCCACAGAATGACCAATGTATGTCAGCTGCATAGCTCTCCAGATTATAGAGAAGACTGACTTGACCTTTGCTGACTATCACAGGAGCTTAGAAACTTTTATTCTGTGAATACAAGATTTTAGGTATCTTCAATCTCTACTTTTTAATGAAATAGTGTCTTGCCATTATATTTGCTATTACCTAATCAGGTGCAATCTCTTGATTAAGTTAGAAGCTCTCCTGCCATGTTCTTAACATCATAATGTTTTTCTTCCATGTCCTTTCCATTGTGTCACTCATTCCATGGTCTTTCTCTGAGTAAGGATACTGCTAAGGTATAGAGATATCTTATGCTCTCTGATCACTTATTTTAAGAATGTGTGCTGATACTCAATATTATTTAACACATTATTTGTTGTCAGTGGGATAGAAGATGTCCAACAGAGTTGAGGGATTTGGTGGAAATGGTAGGTAGACAAACAGTATGATTACATAAAAATGGAAGATGCATTTTTGCTTTTTCTGCCTGATGACTCTGACACTACTGATATTTAGAAATGGAAAGTTTGGGGAGTTAGCCTTCCCTTCCATCTGCCGTGAAGATTTTGGCAGCATTGTATGTAGTATTTAGCCAATGTGATCCAGCTACTTTCCTTGCAGGACAACTTGATCCAAGAGTCAAAGTCTCCTGTTAGGGGACTAATTCTCTTTGATTTTAATGAAGCTTTACTGAAAGCGTTGGAAAGGTCTCCTCCGTTGTTTTCTTGTTACACTGTCCTATATTTTGAAGTTCCTTTTCCCTTTTTTGATGTTTGCACTTTTCAGTGCCAAGGTCATTGATAATAACTGCACAATGCTTCTGTTTATTTTTTTCTTATCTCTCCTTTTAACTTTAGCACTGCTGTTGCCATCAAGTGCATTTTGCAGATTTTCCTAAATTTCTTTCACTTCGCCAGTAATGTGCATGCTCTATCACCATCATCGAACTAAGATGCATGTCGCATAAAACGATTACATTGATGTATGCAAGTGACCATTTGTAGGTCTTGTGTCTTTCAATAATAGCGTTGAAATTGTTTTTATTTCTTGTTTTCTAGAAGCAGGTGGCACAGACACCATCATGTTCTTGTCTAACCATTATGCATGACAATGATTGCCACTGTTAGACCTTTGTTAACAGATAAGTAGTGCAGATCAGAGTTTGCGAGCCAGCAGAACATTAGCACACACACTCCTTCATTTTCCTACTTTTACTGGTAGCTTTTATACTATCTGAAAGGAAAGATTTGTGTTAATCTCTTCCAATGCTGAACGAAATAATGGTAGTTACTACTTATTGAAGAAGTAAATCTTTCTCTTACCTTAGCTCCTCTGTTTGATGTATTGTTTAGAGAACTACTGTTTTTCTAATCACTGAAATCCTCTTTCTCAGCTTATTTTTTGTATATTAGATATGTAATTTTTTCTTTTCGAATGTGAGAACTATAACGAAGCTGCTTCTTCTGCTCTAGGTACCTTTTAAAGTTTTTATTTGGATTAAGAACATTTGAGATTAATCAGTCCACAGAAGACAGGCCAGGCACTCATCATGTCAGACTGTTGTCATGAGTTTTCCTTTCAGTTTTTAAGATATCCATTTTAACCACTCCAGCAAGAACCAAGTTCAACTATATGGCATAGCATTTGTTTTATGGCTGGCTTACATTTTTATCCAGCATCCTTGTATTATTTTCAAGTGTTTGAGTGATGCAAAGTTGCTTGCATTTGGGTAACTTCTGTCCAGAGGGGACATTAATAAAGACAAACATTCTTCATTCAGTGAATGTAATAATGTCTGGAAGTCTCCACGTGTTGTGGAGTGATCCCAGGCTTTCCAGCCATGTAGGTATCAGTTGAAAAAACCCTTATCTCCCCCAGGGAGGAAACCTGGGATCCATTTACGTGTTCTTTGTTGTTGATAAAAAGATTACAAATGGCCAGTTAATATTTCAAGATTATTCTAAATTACTGATTAGCATGGTAAATTTCAAAACATTAAAACAAATGAAGACATGCTTTTTAAATATATTTCTTTTAATATCCAGAGCTTCTAGGGAAGTTAGTTATAAAAGACCAAAGGTCAACCGATTGGTTCCAGTCTGGAAGTTTAGACTGGAGAAGTTCTTTAAGGCTCCTGCTTCGGATCAGGAACAATTTGAAAGAGCAATAAGCTTTTTTGTCTTTTTCTTTTTTTTTCCCTAGAAAAGGATTAATTTCTTGCTTGAAGAAGTGGCAGTAATAATACAGGAGGTCCTCACTCCCTGCAATGAGATAAATGGTATCCATAATGTTTGGATTTGTCTTTTCCTATTTCTCAGAAAAGATATAATAGTAGGGTGCCGTACTGAGATTCAGAATCATTAAGACTTCATTAAAAATATACTAAAGCACATTTACTAGTATGTGATGTTATTTCATCATAAATAATGAAAAGCTAAATGACAGCTGTCAAAAATACTTTTTATTACATTCACTTATTTTTTTTTGAACTATAAGTATAAAACCTTCGATGATGATGAGGGGCTTTCATTTTATTCTATAAGATAAATATGAAATAAATAATCTTTGTTAAACCTAATGGTGAATAATGTGGCGTCTTTTTCAGTACTAAATATTCATATCCCAGATTCATACACAGTGAATAAATTTCATTCATACAAGGAATTGGGATTTGTTACATAACATGTTGTGATTTTTTAAATTTGAGGTTTTTTTGTAATTTTGCTACATACTTTACTGTCTGCTTAGTTCATTAAAATGGCACTTCAGACACAAAATTGGATCAAGTAGAAAGACGCTGATCCAATGAGTTAGATGTTCATTCAATAAAGAATTAGCTTATATCTTCTCCATAGCAATTGGTGACCCTTTCACCTCCTTTATTCTGTTGCTTCTCCAGACTTCTAGGATAATATTTCAACTGACAGGGAAATAACATAGCATGTGGCTGAAGCTCCCATTTAATCTATCTGTTGACCCTGTTGGCAAGTAATATCACCTGTCTCCACCTTAACTCTAAATTATTTCTAACTAATTGTTCCCTTTATATCCCCTCTTCATCTCACCAGCTTGCTAGCATGGCTCTATTTGGATGTATCGATCACCCTTTTTCAACTGTAGGATAGAGGGCATGACACAGGCACTAACTTACTTAACCCTGGCAACAAGAACACTTAACCCTATCAGGAGTCAGGTTGTTTCTCCACTCTCCTCCGCCCTTCTAAACTCCAACTGCAGTGCCATAACATAGTTTCTTTGTCCTGATTCTCTTGCTATCTCCTACACATGTAAAAAACTCAAAGGAGTTTATTATTATTACTGTGTTTGTTGTCAGAACCCCTTCTTCTGTCTCTTGAAGTGCCTCCCATGGTCATTGCTGACTCCAGGGCCCCATCTTGTCAGTTTTTACATTAATGACATTCCCACTGTACCTGAAATCTGAAATATTTATGTTTGCAGATGACAATGCTCCTCTGTTTGCCGCTAATGTCTCCCTCTCTCCTTTGAAAACACATATGTGATCAAGTAGCTTAATAATATTCAGTACCTCTCTCCTTTCTGCCCCTCTCTCCTGACAGAAATGTGGTTGCACTCTTTTCCTGCTCACAAATTAGTTGTTAGCCTTTCATGCTGCACAAACTTTGCAGTTTTAGAAAAGTAGCTTAGCTGCTTCTCTGATGAGATACAAATGTCTCATGCCTACAGGCCAAGGTCGAGGCTGAGGCCTGTTGGCTTGGCAGTACCAGAAGAGCGCTGCTCACATTCGACTTCCTGGCATGCTTTGTTTTTCAGAATGTCTATACATGCATGTATAGGAAAATATATGCAAATCTCTAGGTCTACATGTATACGTATATGTATGTATGTGTACATATACATAAATATATATATACAGACATAAAACACACTTCCAGGCATCTTTCTTGACTCTGGACAGAGAATCCATCCCTTCCATAACTAATGTGTTCATTGTGGGGAAGGGAGAAATAACTTCTTGTCAAAGATTATGACTACTTCAAAGAAATGGAGTCTTAATATGTTTAAAATATGAAGTATATTTGGATAAACTATCCCAATTAATTTTAACTTTGGGTATACTGTGAGTAGACAGAAAGAAGGAGTAGAGATTGTTGAAGAAAATGGGTACAAATAAAAACACAGGAAGTTCCATCTCCATGTGAGGAAGAACTTCTTTACTGGGAGGGTGACAGAGCCCTGGAACAGGCTGCCCAGAGAGGTTGTGGAGTCTCCTTCTCTGGAGATATTCAAAACCTGCTTGGATGAAATCCTGTGCCACGTGTCCCTGCTTGTGCTAGGTATCCCTGCTTGAGGTCCCTTCCGACCTCAACTATTCTGTGATTCTGGAAAATGAACTGGTGGGGGAAAAGAAAATCAGGAATTTTTGTAGCTATCAAGAAAAAAAAAAAAAGTGCTATAGAAAATGCATTTTTCCTGGAAAAATAAAAAGGACCGGCAGAAATGGACAAAGCTGAATCCATTAAAAACAAACACTGTAAAGGATGGCTCAGGGAAGTGATAATTCATCTCTTAAGTCACCAGTTCAAGCGCAGTTTAGCTGGGAGGAACCCAGTGATGTCCTTCACACCAATAATTGGATTATTGTACAGGAGTATTGTATATGAATGGATCCAGATTAGGATTTCCCGTTATTTTTGTGCTGCTCCCTGGTAGCTTCAGGGGACATGCACTATAGTCATAGGGTCAACACTGTCAAAAGGAGAAAAAAAATCAGCTGTGAGAATAATCAGCATGAAAAAAAAATGTAGCTGTGATGCTGAGAGAAAAGGCTCTTCTTATTGTTGATGTGAAATTGAAATACCCTGAAGACTACAGAATGGTCAGGAGTTAGAGGTGTCACATCCACTTCTCATCTCTCATTCCCAACCTATGGACTTCTAGAGAGGTGGGAAGATACATAGTGATTTTTTAGTCCTATGTTCTTAGTGTGTTTTTATTTTCTGAGATGTAGATTCTGTAAAATGTCTCCTGGCAGTACAAAAAAATTGCTTTGGCAGGCTGGATAGAGCTCATCAAGCAAAATGGAAGGTCTACATGGAAGAGTGTAATGCTGTGCAGATACCTAAGTTGTCTTAAATACCAGCAGCTGTCTCACCACATGAGAGCAGCAGACTCCTAGTGAATGCATCCTCCTGCCCTGGTTAGCCTAGTTGGAACAATCCACTAATGTGATCACTGCTTCTGCTTCTCTGTAGATCTGTTCAGAGTCAAAGCCAAGGATGTAACATTAACTCCAGACTCCAGAATTTCAATCCCCATGCTGACAAGAAATGAGACATTACCAGAACCAGGGGGTGAGGGATTGAGAGACAACTCATCCTTATTGCAGGTTAAAAATGGAATTGATGTGACCATTCATTTTGCTTCACTTGTAAAAACATCTTTGCACTTCCCACAGAGACTTTGCCTGCACCCAACACTTGTGTCCCAATTAAGGAAACAGGAGACTCAAACCTTCAGTAGGGATTCTGGTTCTTCTTCTGAGACAGAAGTGCAGGATTTGTTCCTGTGCCTCTAAAATCCTCTTCCACATGCTAGATATTATCTAAAGGAAATCACTAACCTGCTAGTTGGAAAACACAAGTGTAAGTGCCAAAGCTGGGCAATAACAGGCATCTCTGCATCTTCTTTATGGAGCTGATTGTTTTGGGAAGATCATACACAAGAGCATAAGCACCCTGCAGTATCCCAGCTGTCACATGTATCTCAGACTTAGACCAATGTTTGATTTTTTTTAGCTCTTCTACACTTTTGGATATTCAGATGATGAAGCAGCCAGCAACAATTCTGTCTGCAGTTCTACAAGATTTTGCTCCTTCTAGTTCAATACAGATCTGATCATAGAGGTCAATGAATGCATTTGTGATGTCAAAGCCTGGTTCTTGAGCTCATTATATCTTGGAATAGAGCTGCTTGTCCTGAAAATGGTCCAACTAGTACAAAACAAATTTGCCTACTTGGCAAGAGGATCTCTATGAATGCACTTTCTCTGGATACCATCCACTGCCTGAGTCAGAGATGGACAGAAGAACAGACATAGTACATAACCTCTACAAAAAAATCCTCATTGTGAAATGCATTTAGAATCAAATAGTTATCTTCAGAAGTATATAGGAGTCAGTGCTTTTCTGTTGGCTTTTTTATGGCTACTTCTACAAGGCACCAGTTAACAGACAAAATAACACAGCATCGTTGCATTTATATTGCTTAAGACTAGCTGTCTGTCTACAGTACAGTGATTGTGTTCCCACTGTAGGGCCTTTAACTTTATGGCCTCTGACACATCTAGTGACCTAGTAAAGCATATTATTTTGTGGGATTTTTCAATTCAAAGTATTTGAGATAAAGTAAAAGGATGTGATGTATCTCACTAAATTGGTGGTTTTATACCATAAGACTGAAGGTGTGTGTTGTATCTCCTTGGTGTGACATGGAGAAACGTGTATATTGCAGAGCGCAAAGCCTCCTGGGACTCTGAAAATGAGCTGTGAGTGTGGAGAGAAGAAAACTGATGCAGTTTAATTCATCTTTACTTTTGGGAGCTGTTTTGATGTGAATTATCTGTCAGTCCATCCTCAGATTTTGTCTTGAGAGGAAGTTGGTGTCACTGGTAACAGAGCCAAGGAGTGACCTAACAATTAAGTGATGTGGAAGGAAAGATTCTGCCGCTTTCTGAAAGTAGTTTGCTTTTTGACACTCATTTATTCAGAAGGATAGCTGTAGCCAAAATAATTTTAATCTTCCATCCTAGATTGTTTAAATTACAGAAATCCTGCTGGATATAGCAGGTTACAGGTATTAGATTTGCATCATACTGAAAGAAGTACCATGTTGACCCATGTCTCAGAGGGATTGTATGTAACTAAATATAGAATGAGATGATTCTAATATAAGTGTGAGCATGTGTTACTGTGGTGCTTGTAAGACAGATTTGCCAAGCATGATGATAGCTTTATAAATGTCATGTCTTAGGATTGCTACAATGTTTAAAGAGGTGAAGAGATTTAAGGAAGAAGGAATAGAGAGAAATGTGCAATCATCCCCAGACTTCTGAAACCCATGCAATCAAAACTATGGAAAGAGTGCACTTCAGAACAAAGATTAAGCATGCTGGCTACATCTGAAAATGGTTCGGTTTTACATATAGTCTGTAATGTATAGCCTGTAGAATTGTAAATATTCTAGATTCGCTTTACTGAGCCCATCAAAATTCTCAATTAGTCTATATCCAGTTTATGATAACCTTGTATTACAAAAGTTGACCTAGCCAATTTTGTGTAGGTGTACTGGTATACATCTAGCTAGACATAAGGCTAATGAATTATACACTAGAAGAATGTTTCCTTTAAAACTCCAAATATAAAGCTTAATGCAATTCATGGATAGTTCAGATGTACAGATATGTGCTAAAATCTAAAGTCAGGTGAGATAAATCATGTGTTCTGCATACAACTCCATAGCACTAATTCATCAGTGTTTCCACAAAAAAAAAAAAAAAAATTAGTCAGGGCTTTGGTGGATATATAAAAGCTATACATTCTCTATCATGAATAGGAAAATTTTCAAAATAATTAAAGCCACATTATAATTTTGTTTATCCTACTGATGATCCAAAGCCATTGCTACCTTTTTCAAGCACCTCTGAAATTCTAGCTAGATATGCTATAGTTCTTCCTCTCTTTTATTCTCTTTTCCTAACACGCTGAAAGGTATCATTTTCAACTGCTAAGCAGTTATTGAATTTCAGAAAATATTTCAGTGGAGGATGTGTAGTGTAGAGCTTTTTAATCGCTTCAGGAGAGGTAATATTACTGTGCATCCTCCATGGAAAAAGCTATTAAATAATTGCTGGGCTACCTGCTGTACCTTATCATAATTGTGATCCTTTTCCCTAAATGTTTGCTTTGAAGTAGTTTCAGCCTCTGCTACATAGATGGGTTTTAATCTTGGCTCTTATCCATGCATATGTATTTGAAGCTGTCAAATAGTAAGCATGTTGGTTTATTAGCTGCTCTGCTAACCCAATCAAGCTGATAAATGTAGTCTTCAAACAATAACAATAAATCAGAAAGCATTTTAGGTAAGATATGACTTTGTCCTGTTTAATCAAGTATATATGTAATAATTACATTTGAATGTATGTGCTGTTGCTGAAACAAGAAGTGCTGTTCAAAATGAAGTTCAGTGGGATTTTCAAACAGCTGATGGGCAACAGCATAAGTGAACAGCATAAGCTTAGGTCCAGGGGTGACAATACGGCCTTACAAGCTGAAAGGGAATTTCCATGGGGAAGAAGGGGGTAGAGAGAGAGCATGACCATGTTCTATACTGGAGGTCTTGAAAGAAAGAAATAGAAGATCTAGAAAATGCCTTTTCTTATGGAATCTGAGAGAATCCCATGAAAGACTTAGTGTTCTGCTATGACCGCAGCATAAGTTCATGCTGCAAAACTAAGTTGTAAAGAGGCATGTATAACACATGTGTATCAGGCATTTGCTGTGCAAGAAAATGACAAAGAAGCACATCAGAAATGGTGATATATTAGAAAGCATTTTATTACTGGACTTTTAAAATCCCATTCCAACTCAAGTGTTACCTTATTTGCTCACATCAAGACAATACTAGAGTCATGGCTATAATTTTAAGCTTCACTTCCAAACATAGAACTTTTATGTATCCATATAGAGGTTGGACCCATTATCGTCTTTACTCTAGATTTTCTATATATCTATCTAAACTTTTGCTTGCTATGCTTTATTATTATGCATACTGATGTAGAAAAAATTACATCTAAAATGGAAATGCTGTGCTGAACTCAATACCATTCATCCATCTAGAAATATTATGTTGCTCATGAACAACATCCAGGCTTTAGGATGGGATCTTTCTGTTCCCCAGTGAGCTTGGAGCAGAGACAGAGCAAACAGAAGCCTATCCTATTGTTGCTGACTTAGTACAATGAAATAATAAGAAAAAGGAAATTGACATAAAGAAAAAAAAAGAACAATATAGGAGAGAAATGTAAAAGATGCCTAGGCAGCTTTACTTTATCTAGTATGGATAACTGGAAGGTTACAGTTCAGCAAGTGTTTGAACCTCTGGGCTGGAGAGAAAAATTTGGAAGGAAAATAATGGACATTTTAAAGTATTCAATTTAACTCTGAAGACCTGGAAGCACTTGCAGAGCATGCATTTTTTTTTAAAAAAAAGAGAGTTAAATGCAGTTCTTATAGGCTGGAACACAACATGAGTTTATATTTTCCCTATTATTTTCCCACAGAATAATTTCATATGTAGCATTAATTGCAAAACGCAGAGTCACATTTTTTCTGAACTATGAAGTTTTAGGAAGCTTGTTTTTGCAATTACCAGCAGTGTTTGTCTAAAAGAACACAAAGCCATAGCCATGAAACATTCCATTTCCTGGATGAAAAAAACTAGAGACCTAAGGACCATGAGAAGATGTAAATTGTTGTGGCACCTGTCTAGCTCAGCAGAAGAGGAAACACTCAGCCCTGTGCAAGAGCCAGACAACAAATATATCCAATAATGCTGTCTAGTCTTATCTGGTTTAATGCTTCTACCTTTATAATTTTGTAAAATATATTTGAAGATGTGTTGTTTCAAACTATTTCTCTTTTTTCCTTTTTTTTTTGTGAGAAATGCACACATATAAATTGTTTATGAAAGCTCATCTCTGACACCGTTTATCCACTTTCCTTGAGATATCTGATTTGCCAAAAAAAATGGAGCCTTCTTTTATAGTATATGAGAGGCTTCCTAACAAAATCCCCATTTAAGGCTAGAGCCTGGGTGTCTCATGGGGATGGGTAATGAGATACAGAGCAGAGTTCTGCAAAAGTTCAAAACAAAAGTCTAAGCCGTGTGAATCTTACTGGGTTTCTTGCCTTGATGGAAAGAAACATTTCATGTTTCTGTGCAGAAATCAGACACGGTTTGTCATGTGATTCTGTTGGGTATGGTGAAACCTTGGGTTGTTTTAGCATCATTTGCCTTTCAGAATGTAATTGTTCTGAGCCTGAGCCTAACTCAGACTGTTAGTTAAAAGATATCAATGTTTAAAGTGTGTGTGGATGAATTCCTATGAAGCAGAACAATGCATAACAAAGTGTGTAAGCCTTATAATATCACATACAGCATCCCTAAGGAGTTAGTACTAACCTAGAGAATTTTTTCAGCAATAGGTGAAGCAGTGTCCCAGGGGCTTGTGCAAAGGTTATGCACTATCTTTGCAAAAACACATTTCAGTTCTGGATGACTCATGCCTTCTGAATTGGGCATAAAACTGGTGGAAGGTCTGAATGCATAATTTGAGGACCTGTTAGTGCCTATATGCTGTAGGTCTGTAGGGAGCACGGAACAGCACTGCAAGACCTTCTGGAGAAGGACTTCATACACTGTGAAGAAGATTTCTATCTATCTTCCATATCCATTTCCTAATCCAGTAATCTGGCATTTGACATGTTTAGGGATCAAATCTGAAGCTCAAATCCAATCCAGACATTGAATTACAGACTTTTGGAATAAATATGGGTCCTTACATTTGAATAAATTCACAATTGTGTTTCATAGAGTGGCACTCACCAGCTCAGCAACACTTCTGTGATTGGCTTTGGTAAACCTAAATGATGCTATCACCAGATATGATTCAGATACTTATACTGTGCATCTGAATAGCCATAAGAAACATACCTTTTCATAGGAAAGACATTCATGGATGGGCCCCAAAGGTGCTACTTCATAGCCTTTGCTTTCCAGTGTTATGTGGGATGTCCGCTGTTCTCTTTTCCTTGTGGCCATAGGCATCACAAGGCATCACAAATGGAAATTTAATTGGCTTTCTCAGCTTTATGTCCTCAGTTTATCAGGACCTACTTGTATCCTACATCAGCCCAGATCACTCCTGTTTTTTCAGTCTAGTTACAGAATTATTTAATTATATTTAGAAGTTGGTCCTTCTATGTAAGGACTAAAGTGAACAGTTTCTTATGAGCATTTTATATCTCACCTGATGATGAAGGGATGATCAGTAAGAGACAAATGTCTTCCTCTAGTACAGAATTCACTTTCAAAAGATAAGAAAAGGAAAGATTTATATTTTCTTTTGGAGGGAAAAGCAAGCAGTCAATTCGAGAATACAGATCTGTCCTGGAAGCAACAAAAATAAAAAGAAAATGTCTGCTTCCAGGAGAGATCCAGACAAGGCAGCAGAGCGAGACATATAACTAGAAGAAAAACGTGCTCACAGCTGGCTTCCATTCAGACAACTGCTCTGGAAACTCGTGACTCAGTGAATCATAGTTCATTAACCCACTCAAACTATTTTCTAATTATTGTCACATTTTATTATTCAAAAAACTTGGTAGGTTCCCAAGAAAAAGGATCATCCTCCAAAAATGTGCTTAAATTCTACTGAGAGAAAAGAGGAAGTTGGGATAAAATCAAGTTATGTTACAGTATTGACAGTAACATTAGTGTTAACATTCATCCTGTATGTGTAGTTCTATGGGGAATGTTATCTGTGACAAGAGTAAGCCAAAAGTATCTTGACAGTTTTTATTCTCTGTTATTTTTTCAGGATCTTAAGATAGTTGAGAGGTTCTTCAGTAACCGAAAAAGAAACCGGCAATTTGACACTTTTTTTTTTCAGTTTTTTCTTTTTCTTTCTTTTTTTCCCCTTATTTTTCCTTTTTCTTTTTCTTTTTTTTTCAAAGAAACAATGTACTTTCTTTCATTATCAGTCATCTTCAGCTCTCATTTTTTTGTCTTGAGGCATGGCAGGATCTAACTGTTATTTTTCAGAACACAAATGCTCAAGAATTGCCTTCACTCTTTCCTTGTCGTTTAGAACCATCAAATTTCCTGCACATTCAAAGTTGTAGATATAATAGATAGAAATTCAGAAAGAAAAAATCTTAGATCATCAGAGACATATCACTCTCTTCTAGTGTCTAAAATTAAATTTGAGAGAGATGTAAAACCTTATCCTAAGGGACTAGTTCAGAGTTTGCTTAGTTTTTGCCCTAGGGATACCAAAATCCAGGATGACTGCTGATTTTCTAGACTCTTGGTTCCTTATTTTTGGCATCTTACTTTGCACAAAAGTACTTTCACTTGGGGAAGCAAGGATTTGGCTACCATCACTAGTCAAAAGTGTGTGGATATTAAAGTTTGAAACTTTGCCTAAATTTCTGGAGTGGTCTGACATGCTTGCTGTCCTCTAAGCACCCTAAACCACACTGCCAGCACTGAGCTCAATAAAAAGAATAAAAGAAAGAATCATTCCTTTCAAAAACCCATCAAGAGGAAGTGCCATCCTTTGTTCATTATTCTAGCATTTGAAGCACTCAATTAAAAAAAAAAAAGGGATTTTTTAATAGAGCGTCCATGACTTGTTACTAAAAGGAAGAGCAATAAAATGTAAGTAAAAAAAATGTAGAAGTAAAAGTGAACTTAAACTTAAACTTAAAAGTGAAGCAGCTCTCAGTAGGGGTTGTATTTGTGAATTCAAAAAGTAGGACCCTATTTAGTCCTATGATGGAGAAAGAATACTACTTAGGATCTGCTCTGTTTTTCTCTGAATGTCAGCTTTCTGGGTCCTGGCAGACTGACTTTCTTTTATTACTTTGCAGAGAAAAGAACATATTGCCCTACTAGTGGAATTAATCTCCTTTCTGGAATCTCCAGCTTTGACAAGGAAATATTTTTGTAATTATTTTGTTCAGTCTCAAAAGCTAGGCAGGAGACTATGAATTCTTACTAAAAGCTGAGCTTCCCCTTTTATATTACGTGTCTTCATCCTGCAAGGATTTGATCTTTTTTGTTTTTCCATTCAGATCATTTCTCCGTCTCGGGAGCAAAGCCCTAGCCTATCAGATTCTGCACAGCAATTTTAGATTTGTCAATAAAGATTTGGAGTGGTTGGAAGGAAAGAACTTAGCAAGTGATCTTGCTAAGCGTGTCATTATTTCTGGGCTGTGGTTTACTTTGAGGTGAGACAAATGGAAATGATTAAAGTAATATTTTACTGAATTTTGGTAGAGGGGTGATACGAGAGAAGATAGTATGGAGATGATTAACTGAAAATCGGTAACGTCATGTATCAGAAATGACTGGAATAATAAAAAATTCCTCTTAAAATATATCTGGAAAGAAAAAAAAATCTTACCATCAAATAGCATAAAGTATTACCTGTTAGTATCTTTTACTAGGGCCTTTGGCACAAGAAGAATGTAGGTCCTCCAAAAGAAAAAGGGTGAACCATCAGCGAAAATGTACTAGCATGCAAAAGTTCTCTGCTGAGGTACTATGCAGCATTATGAATTTTGTCCTACTTCGGATGCTGCATATGATATGCTTCTCTTCACAGTTCTAATACTTCCACTTCCTGTTATTTCCTCTACCTGGCAAAGCCAGTTGGGCTAGTTCATAAGAGTATCAGCGTTTGGCTCACAGAGAAACAATAACCAAGTTTGTTAGGGTAAATTACAGTAATTAAAACAGAAACAACAAACAATCTGTTTGCACGTAAAAATTCAGATCAATTTGTAAGGAAAAGTAACACAAGATATAAACGTCTTCTGAGACCCAAGGGAGAAGAGAAGTTAGTCTCTGAAATGACTGTCTAAATCTAATATACTTTTGCTTGATCTTTACAGAACAACTAAGTGTAAATTTTGGGGAAATGAGCCGACAAATCTGTTCACTGCAGTTTGATTTTCCTCGTTTAGATACTTGTCAAAATACCAGGAAAATGTTAGTCCGCTGGTGAATGCGGAGGGTATCTTTGTGGCGAAGGATATAGAGAAGGCAGAGTTACTAAATGCCTTCTTTGCTTCTGTCTTTACTGCTAAGGCTAGTCCCCATGAACTACAGAGCCTAGAGACAAGAGAGAGAACCAGGAGAGAGGAGGACTTGAGGGGTGATTGTAGGGAGGGTGGGGCCAGGCTCTTCTCCATGGTGGCCAGTGACAGGACAAGAGGTAAATGGGCGTAAGTTGAAACACAGGAAGTTTGATCTCCACATGAGAGAAAGAGCTTCGTTTCTGTGAGGGTGACAGAGCACTGGAACAGGCTGCCCAGAGAGGTTGTGGAGTCTCCTTCTCTGGAGATCTTCAAAACCCGACTGGACACCACCCTGTGCCACGTGCTCTAGGTGTCCCTGCTGGAGCAGGGGGGTTGGACTAGATGATCTCAAGAGGTCCCTTCCAACCTGTGACTCTGTGAGTCTGTGATATCAGGTTCCTGGGAAAACGTACTCCGAATGAGTGAAGAAGCATATTTACCAAAGCACAGTTATCAAAATGTCAAAGAATATTGAAAAAAAAAAAAAAAAAAAAAAAAAAAAAAAAAAAAAAAAGCATGTACATCATTAGGAAAGTGTACTTTGCCACTTTAGTCCCATACAATACTTCATGGTATTTTACACAAAATCTACTATTAATGAAAAGTGTTTTTCAACTTACTATATTGAAAACTGCTTCTTATTTCTGATTTTCTTATTTTATTGTTCATTTTATTCTATGAAATATATGTGTATATATATATATATTTTCTGATTCGTGAAACAAACATAGTTTTATGGCTAGTCTAGGAAGTTGCTAATGTTCCTAATGTTCTTTTGTGGACTTTTGCTTCTTTTCTCAGATTTTTTTTTTCTTAGTAATACACTGGTAGGCCTATGTTATGTTAACAGTGGGTATAAATGAAGAATATATTTATAATTGGAGTATGACTTAGGGGAAGACTGTTCTTTGAAGTTTAATATGATCTTTAGAAAGGAAGGGGAAATCTTAAGTTGGATGTAGATAGTTGCAGGCCTTATATTTTAGAAAATTCACAATTCAGCAAACAAACAAACATAAAAAAAAATTCAATAAGTCTGTCTGGAAACTATTTCTATAATGCCATTATGTATTATGCCATTATATATTAAATGATATTTAGAGTATCATTTAAACAATAATAAATTGTTTTCAGATGCATTTATCAGAACCACTATATCACTGGAAGAAATTAGTTTCAGTTAAAACTCAGTGTTTTACTGAAAAGAACACCTGAATAATATACCCACATCTGTTGCTGAATGGAGTATTTGTTGTTTGTCACTTGGATTTACAGCTAAAGGAACATGTTAGACATGGCAGCAGTTCTTGATTCTGAGTAACAGCAATGGACAGGATCTCTTTCCCATCTCAGCTTTGTAGAGAGGCTGCAACTGCTTCTTTTAGTATGCAACTACAGGTCAGATTTGTTTTGTACTTATTTTAAGGACTTGCCTCTACACTGCTTACAGAGAAACATATATTTTATGATCACAGGGAATTAAAGCAGCTCATTTCCTTTGAGCTCCTATTGAACATTCATTTTTGCACTAATGCTGGTCAGGTTTATATCAAAACATATAAGCAGAATTTCCTGGAATGAAGATCGAAAGCAGAATTCTAGAAAACAGAACAGTTCTGTGCCATTTGGTGGAGATGCATTTTAGTCCCTAAATTGTATAGAATGCCTTTTGGCAAAAATTGCGGTAACTGGAAACAGTGCGAATACTGAGCTGGTATTCCATGGTGGAGACCACAAGAAAATGTCCACTTTAACGTCCACTCTGGTACTAACTTTCCTTTTTTGGTGCACCAGCATTGATTTGTTAATCATCTGTATATGTTGCAAAGTTCATCTTTGCTTTTGTAGGCAGTTAGAGAAATGGAGGATGGAGAAATGTGGGACAGCTGAAAGGGTTTAAGGTTTATGCTTTTTGATGAGTGATAGAGGATATCCATTTGATTAAAATTTTTTTACATGTGTTGGATGTGATAAATTATGATTTATTCTACAGATGTTCAGAGCAAAGAATAGATGTTTGCCATTGTTATAAATCAAAAACATAAAATATATAATTATACTTATGAGTTGTAAGAGAAGCTACAATAAAAAAGGAATTTGTTCAAATAAATTGGATCTTGAGGACAGTGCATGTCATGAGATCAATAAACAGCATTCATTAAGCAACAGTACTACTGAAGAGACTGTCACAGAATTTCAGATTCATCAGGTTCTCACTGGAAGCATAGACAATTGGATATGAAAAATGTTAAACTATATAGCTACTGGAAAAATAATGCTACTAAAAGGAATCCACATTAATTATAATTTAATCAAGATGCTATTGGTCCCCAATTATATGGAGATACATATAAAAATTCTTATGCTAGGTCCAATGTAAGTTTATTACTTTTTAACATGAAAGTTATTGGTAGTCCTATCCAGTTGAAGGAAAAAAAGATGCAAGATGGAAAGTCTTATTGAGAATATTAAGGTGTGTAGATATACACTTTTACATTTTTTTTTACCATCCAAATCGCAGTGGAATGCAAGTCTTTGATGCCTGTTAGATCCACTTTTTATGAGACAGAATTTTTAATATTAGAAGTTGGATAGCACTACAGCAACTTCGGAATCCCTATTGGCTGAACAGAAAAAAAAAAAAAAAGGAAAAGAAAAAAAAAGGAAAAGAAAAAAAAAGGAAAAGAAAAAAGAATTAGCAATAAAAATCATCAGCAAGTTTTGATATCAGACATACCTGTACCAACCCATTTTGTAATGTTTAGGCAATCTGGAGGTGAGAATTTGTTCTGAAAGAATGTCTGCAATTGAAGAGAGATGATAAGTATTTTACTTATATGAAACTAGTGGTTGAAACTGGATGGTGCATATTTCCATGCCATTCTGGCATTTCTTAGAAATCAAATTATCTTTTAATACATATTACCTTCAGGTTTAATAGGTTCCATTTTGGAACCATATTCTTTATTTAGCACTTCATCCAAATTGTGAGGAAACCTGAACACGGGAGTCAGAAAACAGACAACCAGGGATTGCTGTTATGTAAACACAGGTATCCATGTCATTTGGGGTTCCCTAGGGTATCCAGGTAATTCACATCTGGCAAATGTACACATGATCTAAGGGAGACCCCAGGATAATCCTTGAGCAGCTGGAAAGGAACCAAGACACTCTATGGTATAACAGATTGTCACTGGTTACACAACTGAAGCATCAAAAGTTCCGCATGAACTTAAGGAAAATTTTCTTAACAGTGAGGATGACAGAGCACTGGAACAGGCTTCCCAGGGAGGTTGTGGAGTCTCCTTCTCTGGAGATCTTCAAAATCTACTTGGATGCCACCCTGTGCCACGCACTTTAGGTGACCCTGTGTGTGCAGGGGGTTGGACTAGATGACCTCTAGAGGTCCCTTCCAACCTTAAGCATTCTGTGATTCTATGATTCTATAAACTGAATCTTATTTTGAGAATGAGATTCAGTCTTTAGATTCAGCAACTTAAACTTAGGCTTCTACACTGTAGGCATCCACATCTTAGCTTGGTGTCTAAACTTCTGTTAGAGTCAATGCAGATTTAATCAATACAGTCAATGAAGTCTTAAGAGCTACTCAAAGCAGCTGAAATAGACACCTGGAGGTTAATTTATTCAACCGCTTTCAAGTGTCTGGTGCTATTTGAAATGTCCCAGGGCATTTTGACAGGCCTCCAGCTGTCAGTTCAGAAAAGCAAGCTATAGGTTGTGTGATAGGTCCAAGGGACTTGGATGGGTGCCGGACACAATTCCATCTTGAATGACATTTTGTATGGATGCAGGATCCTACACCATCTCAAAGGATGTTAGACAGTCACATGTGTGCTACCAAGTCCCCTCGTTTAAACAGTTCAATAGCTTCCTGGATCCCACTCATTGTAATGATGTGTCTCCACTGAGTGTAAGGGAGCTTAGGCACATTGTTCACATGTAGACACCCTCCTTTAGATGTTGAACATGGAGCTGGATTCCAATCCAGCTTCACCTTCATAGAACTCTGATGCATATGGCAAACTACAAAATGATAATGATTACAATCATATTGAAGCCTCGTGCACTATAGATAATTATTTATACAGTAATCGGAAACCAATCTTTAAATGACTAAGGAGAATTGGGGATGGACAGTCATGACAGATTTCCAATGCTATTTCAGACATCCTAACACATCTTGCGTGGCCTTCTGCTGCTCCATAAGGCAGTGGGATTCCTGTAGGTCCTGTGTCATAGCTTCCAGCTATCTACAAGTAACAGAATCAAGCTAAAGAAGTCTTTCATGATAGGTAGATGATACTCCCCTTCATGTATTTTTCTGTTATGAACTAACTTTAGGAAACGAATATACTTGAAGTGATCCAGTGGTACAATATCAGGTGGAGCGAGCAGACTCATCAGGTGCAGAAGGGTGCATGCTTTTTTGCAGGGTACTATAGTCAGAGTTGTTTACTTGTGAATAAATCCCAAATTTGTCACTAAACAGTAGGTTTGACATACCCATCTTCTTCAAAAACCGTGCCCTGAGAGCTCATCTGAGTGGCCTTTTGATTGAAACACAGCATGGCATTAACTATAGCTATAAGGCATCTATCTGGAATTAATTTGCACCCATGCAGACTGGGATCTAGGTAAGAAAAAAGTTAGCATTTGCCAGTAAAAGGCAAGTTGGAAGAGGATTTGCAGTTCTTCCTTTTGGGATTTTACCACCAGAGGTGAACAGAGAAACCAAACAACCTTTTTCTACCAAAATATTGTTTACTTTGCATATAGAAATGAAGCTTTGCAAATTAGAGGAAAGACTAAAACAATACAGACTGTTCTATTGCTTTAACGCTATGTTTGCTAGTAAAGCATCTGTGCTTGCCAACCTAATTAGTTTCTGAATAAGTTTCTCTGGTGCTAGTAAAGAAAAAAAATTATCCATCCTAAATTCCTTAGTCTCTTTTCCAGTATTTTGAGTCCTGCTCCAAAAAGCCAGTTTGGTAGGATCACGCAGTCTCTCCTGAGGGAATGGCTCCAAAATTGTTCTGGAAACTAAAAAACTTCCTCAAAGAGGGCCTCACCTTGTCATTGCTCTGTTTTCTGCTTCTGGTCCACCTGTTGCCCAGGAATCTGGGCATCCTGAATCAACTCACTGCTACCACAGCTACTCACATACATATTCCTACTTAAAGTCTCATGGGTGGAAGATCCAAATCTTCTAATTTGTTCCATGGTGGCCTTTTTGTATGTTCTTAGCATACTGATCCTGACTTAGTATTAACGCAAATTGCTGTTAATAGTTCTTATGCAATTACTACTGCTGCTGCTACTAAATACTCCTTCTACCAACCCTTTGAGCTAACTAAAGGGACGGTTTTGAATTAAGGCAAAATCAGCTTTAGATTGCCAGATGTTTTTGGTAAACTCCATTCTCTCCCCCCCCCCTTTTTTTTTTGGTAAAAATGGCTATTTCTGGAAATATGCCCTATTTGGAAGAAAGTTTTTCCCTTTTAAAAAAGTTTGAATTGATTTTTTTTCATCTGGTGTACTGCATATTATTGATAAAAGGAAGAGACAGGATGGATGATTAGCGCAGAAAACAAGAATATATAGTCACTTATATAGAGAGTAAAATAAGCTTTTGGATTAGTCTGCTGTACATATTTCCATGAGTGTTAAAGTACAATATATTTCAGTGCATTAGAACTCACTATAGCTATATGATGACTTGTAATTGCTTAGGAGAATGCTGAAAAATCTAAAGAAACTCACACAAGAACAAAATGATTGTAAGAGGCAGACTTGCATACAGATGTTTAGCTCCATTAGTGCTGAGGTGAAAGCAGGCAAACTGCCAGCATAGTACCTGTATATGAAGGTCAGATCATAATCTTTTCCAATAATAGCTACAGGTACCTTAATTAATTGTTAAATTACAGTGGAATTCCTACAGTGGTGCATATCACATTGTCATGAATACCACATTTATTCTTGTCGGTTTATCAAAATAATAGCTGCCTTAATAAGGATTGGCCATTAGTTTCAAAGTAATCCTGTCAGCTAACACATGGAAAATCCTTATTCATTCCTTCCCTCTTCATTGTATTAACATTATTCATGCTGAACCCTGCTGGTGTGCATGTGACAGAGTATGGAATTTGAGATAGTTTGGCCTTGAGCAGCACCCAATTATTGGAAATTAGTAACATTAACAGAAATGTCTCTAATCCTAGCTTTTTTTTCAGCATAGAATATGTTGCCTCAGTTCTAGCCGCATGATCATTCTAAGCCTTCCCATTCCCTTTGCTGATTAAAACCAAAGCATAAGTGGGTGAAATTCTCTTTCCCCTAGCCAGTATCCTGATAGCTGACTAAATTAACACTGCCCTCTGATCACCAAATGAATGTTCTTTGTGGGACCAAAATATGGGTGATCAAACGGAGCGTCCGCCCGGTTTGACAGGTATGGAGTTGAGTTGCACATGTGCCTTTCCTGTGCCTGACATCAGCAGCAGGAGGGGTGGAGCAGGCTGGGGAGTTAGTGCATTTACAGTTGTTACCAGGGAAACAAGAAAAATTGCAGACGTACTGTATTATATATAATATGATCTGGATCTGGCTGTATCACCGCAACATTTGGCTAATATAGTAATATACTGTACAATAGAGTAGGTAGCAAAAATTTCCAGCATTTTTATGGCTGTAGTAGGAACCTCTTTTATGTAAAACATTAGTCATTAGAATTTAGATTAAACCTAGAAGAGAAAAGAAATGGAAATACCATGTTCACCTATCTCCTAAAGAGAAAATGGGGTGGAAAAAAGCTCCTATGCTGAATTTCCATTGCAACTTCATTCATCTTGCTGACTCTGAGCAGCCAGAGGTGCAGTTGGTGCTTTATTCTCCAAGAGCCCCTCTTCCTTGAAGGTCCCCCCTTCTCCTCAGTCTGTGAGTGAGGCCTATTTTTCTACTTGTTATTACATAATTTTCACTGAATTTTTAGCAATTTAGACATTCGTCCTCCCTTTGGCACTTCACAGAAGTGCAAATTGCTTGCAAAGAAATTAGGTTAAAGAGCATACTAATTCTGAAGCTGAGTTTCAAACTAAACTTAAGATGTAGAATAAAAGCAACTTCTACAAAGTGAGTCTTGCCTTGTGTTGTATTAAAGTAATACAGGCACTACAGGCAGCCAGTGGAAGAGAAAGACTGTATCTATGTCTGCAAATATTGAAGAAGTAGTTGATACTGAAGGATTGATGTCCATGCTATATGAAATTTGGAAGATTTTAAGTTTGGAGTATTTTAGGCATGTTCCTGGTTTACTTCTCTCAGTTAAGGTTCATCTGATACTGTTTGTGCACAGTCTTGCTTCAAAGGCAAGTACTTGATGTGATTGAAATGCTAATGTGAATATGCTCAGACTAATCCATAATCTTAGAAAACTATAGTTAAGCACAAGAAAATATTCTTTCACTTCTTGCATTCTTCTGTCCTTTTTTCTCTTTTCCCTTCAGTAGAAGTGGCGTGGGTGATGGTATATTTGGGGAAGGCATTTAGTTCTTAGAACAACTAGAGTAAATTAACTAAGGAAAACATATTTGTTCTCTCTCCTAAATTTAGAATGTCTCATTTTTATACTTTATGTTAGCTATTTCTTTATTTTATTTTTCTTTCATTTTCACTAGAATTGCTTTAGACTGAAGGACAAAAATGTCTCCCAATGTCTGATCAGTGATCTTTTCAAATCCATCGCACATATCTGTTATTTAAGCTAAAGCAATAACTGGTAACAGTAGGAGGCTACCACTTTGTCTCTGAGTTATAACTACTTTCTGCAGTGCCTCAGACCAGCCTTTGTTAGATGTCAAAGGAACATTAAAACCCATGAATCTTATCTTCATTTCTGTCTTTGCTGCATAGTGCAGTCAAGTAGGTAGACTTATTTGATGCATTCATTCTCAGTGAGAGACACAGGCTCTGAAGCATATACTATAAAAGAGAAACTTTGCAACTCCATAGCTATCTTATTTTGTGAAATAAGTGTGCAATACTATTTGGCCCTGTGAAACAGTAAAGTGCATGCAATAATCCTTGGTTAGTGAAAAGAATAAGGCTGAAAATGTCTCCTAACTCTGTTCACACTTAACTATTTTCTAGGCCATAAAATGATCACCACTGATACAACCTACGGACCCTTTTTTTAGGTGTTTACCATATAGTTAAGTGAAGGTTCAAACACTGAAACTGTACACAAGGATGTGGGGCTGGAGCCAGGTCAGTTCAGATTCAGGGATAAGAAAACTTTAACAAGCCTGACTGCAGGTATACAGCTGTAGCATATAAAACATATATATCAGTTTTTAAAAGTCTGTAATCTAATCAAATCCAGCTGCTTTTCAAGGTGACAACAGAAGACAATGTCTTTCGCAATATTTATGCTAACTTTCATCTTCCAACTAACACTTTCCAGAAAAAAAAAAAAAAAAGGAAAATGAATTTAACATTGGTGAAACCCTTGGTAGTTCCTCAGCTTTGTTCTTATAAATGGTTTTCACTTGTTCCTTATGTTCTAGGGTAACTGAACTTTGAAAAATTGTAGCCCATTAAATTTACAGAACTATCAGCAACTAAACATAGATTAGAACTAGAAAGCAATGAACCCGCACTACACTCAAGAACTAATTGGCATTTGCATTTCTGTCCCACGAGTTCAATGGGATCTACAACCATTAGGTGATAAATGTTAGCATCATGACCCAAGCAGTTCTGCCACAGCTAAGGAGAAGGGGGATGAAGGATGAAACCTTCATGCAGCAGTCCGTTGGGAACGTTGGGATGGGAACCCCCTACTCCTGACTCCCCTTTTCTCCCTTCTGCCTTGACTGCATGCTCGTCCCTGCTCACAAAGTGCATTAAACATAAACACTGCTCAAATCACCCTCGTTGCCTCTGAATGACAGAGGCACTTTGTCAGCTTCAGCAGCTTCTGTGCTGCCTGCACAGGGGGAGGGTGATGAAGAGGATGTAGGGCAGCATATTTTAATTACAGGCATTTTTACTTGAGGAAAAGAGTAAACAGCTGAAAAATGTAGATGTGTGACAGATCTACATAATTAATTGGGGCCCCAACTAGGCTGCCACTGGGTTGCTGGCAGTTACTGGGTTTGGCAACAGTTTGAGGATGAGGAGAGAGAAAAGGAATAGGCTTTCAAAGCCTCTTTTCTTTCTTTCTTTCTTTTCTTTTTTTTTTTTTTTTTTAAATTGACAGCATATTAGTAACGTCACCACCATGCTTGGCCATCTCACTGAACTGCATGCTCATTTAAAATATAAATAAGAAATAAAACTGTTTAATTATTTTCTTTCAGAATAAAAGTAATAAAGAACTCCTCTGAAAGATTTTTTAATCAGCTTCCCAAAAAGTCTCTGAACAGCTAGACTCCCCCTCCCCTCTTTTAAATGGAATTTGTAATCTAACGAGGAAATTATTTATGAAGTATTTGCTCTGCACCTGAAAATACCTCCAGTGAAATTATGTTTGGCAACCTGAAGCACTTTGAAGTCAACAGAGTGGCAATAAAAATTAGGCCTTCATTAAAGAGCAATGCCTTTTCTCTCGCAAACTGGCACAACCTCAAGAGGTCAAACCCTGGGAAGGCCGCAGATCTCTGCCCAAGCCTTGCCTGTGCACCACACATGGAAGCAATTTTGCCCATATTCTCTGCTGCTCTTTATGAATTTCTCCTTCCCCCTCCCCACCCTTTTTTTCAGGCTTCCTTCTACAGCTTTCATGTCGCATTTAGGAAATTAACAGTAACTGTCAAATTACTCTGCAAATAGAAGAATATAAGTTTGGAAGGAGTAGAACTTGCCTTTTGCCCTAGGGCCAATTCAGTGGAAGAGCAACAAAGGGATCCTTGAGAAGTGTTTGGATAGACTGTTTTAGCAAGCTAGGCTCTTATTTTATCAAGTGCACACAATTTTTCCATTGGCAATCCACCCACCCCCTTCCAATTCGCTGTAAGTTATTCTTTCCCCTTGTGCACCCCACTTGCAACATGGTCTAGAAAAGTACTGGGACCAATTATAGCCACTAGGAACAGGCACAGTGGGTATTAACCCTTAGAGCGAAATGGAAGAGGTTGGGAATGGGGGGCTTCTTGTGAGACTATGTGCAAAAGGTGTAGTTTGATTTGAGAAAAAATGATTCTCACATGTGCTTGCAAAGAGGAAATAAAGGAGGGAGTAGTTACTTTAATTAAATACTGAAAAAAAGTGAGAGAAGAAAGCTCAGAGGAATTGTAATCTATGGAGATGTAAGCTAATTACTTAATCACTTGCATTTGTAAATCTTATTATTGGAAAAGAAATTACTGTAGTGATTAAATTACAGATATTTATCTGCTAATAGCCCTGATTAACTGGTGATGCTAATCTGTCATTCTGAAAGCCAATATTAACGGCATCAATCTCACAGAACAATAAACAATTTATATGAAAGAAAACTTTGTCCATGTAAAGTCCAGATGTGCGAAGGGAATGCAGGATGTGTGAGATTCTGGAACCAGTTTGCTGGACCAAAACAGCCAACTCTCTCAAAATGAGTTGTTTTGGCCCATTAACCCGTTGTCAAGCACAAAGCGCTACTTAGTTATGAACAAGTGCTGTCTTATACTGCAAAAGCAATTTAGTAAGCAGCACTTCTAGGGTAAATAAATAAATCCTAAGCTTAATATATTACCAGAAAGTTATTATGGCTACAGAGAGCAGGTAGGCCAGAGAGAGTTGTTACTAAGACTTACTTTCAGGTTGTGCAAGGAAAAGGTAGCTGATAGAAGCCAAAGAAAGGTATAATTTATTTTTTTTTAACAGATACCTGACTGATGCTATTGATTTTCACTTTGGCTAAATAAACTTTTTATTTTTAATCAGTGTTTCTTACCACAAGGGAAAGTGATGAAGAGGAAAAGTGGAAAGACCAGTACCTTAATTTCCTCTCCATGTTGCAGGGCAGATTTTACAGGGAAATGAAACTCCAACAAATAAACCCAGGTTAGAGCTTCAGAGGAAATTTGCTGTGCAGCGGACAATGGCAAAGTACCCAGAGAAGATCAAGTTTCCTATTTAAGCTGTTCAAGAACTACTGCAGAAAAGAAAGAAAGAAATGAAACAATTGCTGTAAGAGCTAGCCCTACTGAGCTCCTATCTCAAATATAACTTGAATCTACCACTGTAGTTTTTATGATGACCAGATGCCACTATTTCTGGGAACGCCTAGAATTTTCAAGGGTTACTCCCTTTTCCTGGCACATTTTTTGAAACTGGCGTTTGCCTTGGTTGCAGTATAGTCTGTCAGCTGCCTCATCTTTTCCTATCGATGCCTATCACTGCAACCTTCTTTATCCCAATAATACAAAGCAAACTTCCATTGTGCAGGGATCAGTACAATTGTCTTTAAACCTAGGAATTGAGGCCTTCTGTTTAACTGTATTAGGAGTTCTTGCAGATGGAGGAGAGTGTGTGAGAGATGGGGAAGGAATATGGTGGGGCATTCCTTGAGTCGGATGCAGATATGAGGACGTTGTGGTAGTATCAGACAAGAAAGGGTAAGAAAATTCATTCACTTTGGCACAGCATTCACCATGTCTTCTCTTTTTCCAACATTTTGTGTGGATTTGGAGGATTTTCTTTCTTTTCAATAGTGCCAGAGTTTCTGCTAGAACTATCAAGTCAGATGCAATTGAGCATCTGCAATAACTCTGAAGTGCTGCCACACATCCAGAAATCCCAGATGAGCCTACATCACACATGCAACATCATTCTACATAATGTGCTTAGTGAATCCTTTCAGGAAACACCAGGCTCATTGCACATCCATGCAGGAGGTTGGCTCTACAGCAACCCCAGTAGCACAGAATATGCTGCTAATGTTCCCCATGATAAATATGTGGCTGCGCAGGAGGTCTGAAGTGTCTCAGACAGTGCTTTATTGTTTCAGTATAGGCAAACTGTGCAGTGAATAGACTAGTGTTTATGCATGGGAATTGCTTAATGCCCAGTTTTTAAAAGTGATGCGCCTAACAGCAAAAAATATATACATATATAGACAGAGAGAGCGAGGAGAGAGAGAAAAATCAAATGACAATCAAGGAATGTATTTTTTGGGTGAGAGATTGGATAGCTCATTCTCTAGCAAACAGGATGCTTCATTCCTATACTTAGTATCAGTGGCAGATAATACCATCTTTGGCAGTGAAGCCTTCACTAGGTGAAAGTTTCCAAATGAAAGAGCACTTCCCTTTATTTCCTCTTTCTGGGAGGAATATATATACTGCTCTGGGAAGGAAACAAGACAGGCAAATTCAAGGCAAAGGAGAAGAATGGAAGAATGTGAAATTTCTATTAGTAAAACTGGGAGCTGAAAAAGGCAGGTTCTTTTAGTTCATATTAAAATGTTGTAAACCAAAGTGAAGTTGCAGGAGAAAAGAGAAAGTGACACCTCTTGAGATTCTGATTTTATTCAATGAATACAGAAAGATTGCTTAAGCTTTATATGATCAGAAAGACAGTCTATAGTAGGGAATTAAAATAAACTTAGAATATTTTACCCTTTCTGGTTGCCACCTTGACTTCTACCATGAAGACCGTGCATTGAAACCATAGCTGGGATTCAATAGGTGATAATGAGAGCTCTCATTCACAAGCTGGAAACTTTCATTCAAACTCTGAAAGTAGTTGCATGGTTCAGTAGCGTAAAGATTTAACTGTACAATATTCCTCAAACCTGAAGTGCTCTAAAAGAGAAACAAAATGTTTTCTCAAAAAAAAAAAAAGAAAAAGAAAAAAAAAAGAAAAAAGAAGAAGCACACATACTAAATAACTAGAGAGTACATTTGTTTCCAACCATTTGCTTTCTGATATCAGTTTTCAGGGAAGAAAACTCAACCCTCTGAGCCTGAGTTCTGGTATGAAATCATGGAGATCTGTGCTAAGATCTGATTTTCCACCCCGCTTAGGCAAATCTTTTTAAAGATTTCATTTTGAGTTTTTCTAAGTTCCCTTAATGGAGCTATTCTTATTTTACATCCTGATTATATTCATGTAAGTGAACGAAATGAGAATTCTCGATTTTTCTGAAAGGTTTCAAACAAAATATCTGTTTTTATGTAGTATCAATAGTAAATGGATAAAATGAAGAATTTTAATTTATTTTCTAATTTACCTAGGCACTACATTTCCCTTTTCAAGCACTTCCTCTGCTTATTTTTTTTCCTGTAGTCATACTAATATATATATAGTATAGTATGCAGTATATAAATATACTATGTCATACTAAATGTGTAAATAAGTATGACATAGTATATTTATATATATAATTAGTGTTATCCTTCTGGCAGTAAAATGGCAATTATGACAAAAGAAAAGACTTTGTCCTGTTTTTAGTTTGTCCTGTCTCCTTTGACTGGAAGCTCAGCAGGACACTTTCTTACGATGTGTACATAAACTAGAGGTACAACATGATCCTGCTGTCAGTGGGAGCTGCAGGAATTCTGTAATTACCTATAGTGTTTCCATTTTCTTGGTAACTGAGCAGGAGTAATCCTGAGGACCAGGTACACATCTTGATTCTTCTCAGAAGACAAGGATTCTGGGAACGCTTCATCTTTCTACAGTTGCATTTAAGCACTGCTATATTTTTAGAAGAAACACATTTTGCGGTTTTAGGAGCAATAATGCTACAACACCGGGAGAGACAACAGACAAGTAGTGAGGGAAGGGAAGAAAGTCTGGCGTTCTAATTGATATGGTGCAGGCAGCAGGCAGTCCTATTAGAGTTGAAATATTTGGGCATAGAAGAGACACATCCGTTTTTATCCCAGCCTAAAGGCAGTTTCATGGTTTTGCTTCTTTCCTGAAAGTAGTATGTCTTTCCACAGGGCACAATGATAGGGCGCAAATTTCAAGGAGCTTTACAAAATATTATCAGCATCTATAATGATGCCCAAATGCAAATGTGAAGTCAAACTGTTTGCACAACTGATCTGGTTAACATCCTTTTTTTGTATGAACAGGTCTAATAACATCCCATTAAATAAGTGATTTTCCATAGACTGCAGCAGCTCTAGCTATCAAGACAGTAATTCGAGCAGCCCTGTACAAAGTACATCATAAATAATCTATTCCAGGCTGTAAACCTATAATAAATCCTTTTATGAGAATAAAATCATCACTATGCCAAATACCAGTGGAAGAAAAATTGTCCATATATCTCTCTGAATTGTTGGTTATAATAATGAATTTCTAGTGGTTAGAATTTCTGTTTTGCAAACAGGTCTCGGAGCCAGTCATGTCAGTACATGCATGTTCTCAGGATTATGGCCTAATTAAGGGAAATCCAAGTTTTCTAAATTTTCTAAAGCTCAGGAGTAATAACATCAGGTGTAATGGCAAAGGATTAGAGAGCCTGGAGTCATAACCACCACTGTTGCCTCAATGTTTGTGCCCAGGATCTTTCTGAGTTACTATTTGCACTGGAGGACAGCACCACAGGTGCCCCTGCCCCACAATGGGAGCATAGTCCCAGCATAGAAGAACAAGGAAAATGGTCTTGTATCAAGGAGAAGCAGCATATCCCCATTTCTTCTCCTAACATAAGAGATTATTCATTCCCATATCTGGAAATGGTAGCCCATGTTTTGAAGTAACCACTTGGCGTGCATCATGGCGAGTACTAAGACTTTGTCTGTAAATGGTCCTCAGTGGCCTTCAGTACAAGGTGGATCAGAACATATAAGGTTATTTGCCTGAGATGTCAATTACATCTTTTCTCAAACTTTTTTTTTTTTTTTTAGATGTCCAGAGAACTCTTCCTACTCTGCAATATTTCTTCCCTTAACAGCAGTAGGTCATGAACATGTAAAGTACTGTGGTTTGCTTCTGCTCTTGTTCAGCAAGTACTTATACCCTTTCAACTGTGTCAAAAGCCTTTTCTATAGATGTAGAAACAGCAGTGCTCTGTTGCGAGATAACCTGAAACTTCTCTGCATTGAGCTAGTCTTTTGTCTATGCTGCCTTCATAACAGCAGTGCAGGTATGACAGTGAGACCAAAACTTCTTCAGAAAAAAATACAGTAGAAAACTATAAAGACATTA
This sequence comes from Tinamus guttatus, assembly GCF_059628265.1. Taxonomy (NCBI): domain Eukaryota; kingdom Metazoa; phylum Chordata; class Aves; order Tinamiformes; family Tinamidae; genus Tinamus; species Tinamus guttatus. The sequence continues at coordinate 1,533,454 of NW_028288668.1, forward strand.
TTAAAGCAATATAAATAATTTCAAGATAGATAGTAAATTTTAGTAGGGGCTTCTATAAATGACAAAAAAAAATCTCTGTTTAACAGTACATGTCTGTTAGAACTCAGATCTTCTTCAACCTGTCAAGAACCTGACTTGCAAAATTTCAGTGAATAGCGAATATCTTTTTGGTATAAGTAGTCACATGGGTATACCCAAATTAGTTCAGTTTTTTTTTTCTTTTTTTTTCTCTCTCCTTTTTTTTTAATAAAGCAGTAAAATAATCATTTGGTTGTTAGCAAATGTATGCTTAAGGCTTAGAATCTGAATCAAAGTCAGTGGGAAATATGATTGTTGAGAAGTGAGATGATAAAGCACTTGAATTCCAACATAGTCCATGCCTGATTTGGAAAGGATTTCAAATCTCTCATGCAGATATCCTTTTTGTGAATGATGGGACCTCTTCCTCCATCTTGTGAAAGGTGCCAAATCTTGTTGTGAAGGTGACTCCCAAAATGTAAATGTTCATTTAGAAAATGCTCTTTTCAGCCAAAAATATTAGTCAAGTTTAATTTGCATATAAGAGTATCTTCATCTATCTTGATATATAATTTTAAGTGAACCAAACATTTCACTGAAAAAAATAAAAAAAATAGATCATGTACCATAAAAGCAGTTACAACTGTGTAGATGTCTGATATTGCTATAGCTTATTCCACTTCTTATCAAGAAACATTTTTTTTCAACTAAATCCTTTTATATCTATGAATAACTGCGTTATTATAGGTATACATCACAGTTAGAAAATGTGGACTGCAAAATTTTAACCATCCAAGTACATCTTTTCTGTGCAATGTAAGAATTTATCAACAATCTCCCTTCCCCTCTAGCTGCTTCAGCTTCAGAATGACTCACTTAAAATACATTCATGAAGGAAAAATGTATGTTTCTTTTACTTGGAAAAAAAAAAAGTATTCCTGTGGATAATTTAATACGTAGAAAAAAAAAATACTTTCTTCTATTTACTTACAGTTTACCAAATTTTACAAGTTTGTAATAGTAACAGTGTGTGAAAGTAGATTTTTCTCCACTTTCTCACACTTTCTAAGTGCTTTTCAAGTGCAAAAGAATGTAATTTTTACTTCTTTTGGCTTCTTAAGAGAGAAAGCTAAAACCAACAAAAAGTAATACTTAAAATAAACTACTTCATAAACAAAGCTGTTTTCCCATAACCATTTTAAAAAACATCAAAATAGTGAATTTCTTTTTGCATTGAAATGATTTCTTGATGTCATGACACATAATACTTAGAAAGAAAAATTTGTCAGAGTACAGAAATACTATTGACTTAGAATACAAACTAAAGTCCTAAATGAAGTATATGAAAGGAAATTAAAGGCTTAGTAAAGGAACTAACCAAAATATCTATAAAAAGACAGAAATGCTTATAGTTTTGTGCTGCTCTAGTTGGAAGGGATATACAAATGTGACCATTTTTGTGATATTGACAGTTTTTCTAAGGAAAAAGAGGAAAAACAAAAGTAATTTTTCAAAAAGAGTTGTGTGTCAGTTTGTGTAGGTATGTCTACTCCAGCTGAATTATATTGCAAATGAGACATCTGCTGTAGAAGTAATGTCTTTAAGAATGGATATGTATATATATTTATATATGTATATATACTGGGAAATATATGTACATTGGGAAAGCAAGGAATTGCATTTAAACAGCTAAATAGGATACAGTCTTCCCATGATATTATTCATTATTACTGTGAGTTTAGTTAGGTGGGAGGTCTATTTACGTGATAGGTAAGCTGCCCGTCAAAGAGGTGCTTGGCTCTTGCTCCTGCTTTGCACTTTTAAGTTTACTTCCTATAGCAACATTTTCCAGTCATAACATCTCTTTCTTCACAGCTAAAAAGTCGAGGCTGCTAACCATCCCCCAGTGCTTCAAAATGTAGAAACCATAATTCAGACCTAAGGAAATCAACCAATTACAAGAAACTTGGTTTAACTTCCTGCTGTGGTAGACAAATGGAGATCTACTATGAAAATAAGCCTGCAAGATTAAGAAATATATGTAGGTATTTAGCAATTACAGTCAACTGGAACATTCTAAGTAGCAAACCCAGTCATTTTCTGTAAAGACTAGTTGCTGAGCATAGCATCTAAGGATAACGAAACTATTATGGTTTCTATATCCTAGACAGAGAAGTGTGTGTGAAATTTCCTGTTCTGGTTGTAGATTTCAGTGTTTTCATGGTAGTAGAATAAAGGACTAGTCTATAAACTGCAAAGAATGTGGCTCAAGAAATGTTTTCATTTCTGTCCACAGAAACAGAGATATCCTGCAAAGCTTCATGCACATAAATGTTACAGATCTATTCACAATTAAAGGTTTAGCCTAATAAGGAGTAAAGGTCTGTGACATGAGTTCAGGACACCTGGAGCTGATGAATGTTTACTGATCTTCCTAAAATGTAGTACTTACTCTGAAAACTGAAAAATAGTAATTTTTCTCAAATAACATCATCAAAAGTTGATTACCTGCATTATTTCATGTTTTAATAGTCCTAGTGTAGCAATAATAGTCTAAAATATGAGGTTAATCGAAGTTGTACTACAGGCTTTACTTCTTGAAAACAACTGAAGAACACAAGCACATCACCGTGTTACACTATCTTGCAAGTAATGTTAAAAAAAATGTATTTCTTAAATGTAGGCAGATTTTGATAGTCATCAAAACAATTACTCAGCAAATATGCATGAAATAGCTAATTTTGTTTGCTATGGTACTTTGTTCTGAAAATAAATTGCTCATAAAAAAGGCAGAACAAAAAAAGTACCCCAAACCATTTCTGCACGTTATCCTAAGTAAATGAACTATTCTATTTACTTCACTGTTAACTTTTAAAATTTCACCAACATGGCAGGTAATGTAAGCAGAGCATTACAAAATGCGATATAGCATTCTGGAAGGAAATTATTATCTTTTATGACTGCTGCTGCTTAAGATTGACTTTTGCTCTAGAGCACAAAAAAAAAAAGTGATGAAATGTCAGAATAGAGTGAAGTGAAAATTCCAAGCCTTGAGACATTAAAAATACTGCAGGAGCCTGGTAATTCAGCTAAATATGTCTAACCCAGTACTCCTGGCTTCTCATGTACAAAATAGACAACAAGCATTCTTTTTTTTTTTTTCAATCAGGATTTATGCAAATTCCTTTAAGTTGAAACTATACCACATAGGGCTATTGTAGAATCTTTTGGCATCTCTCACAAGTTAAACAAGGTCACAGTCAGGCTGGGTTAGGATTGCATGCGAGGTCTCCAAAGAAAACTAAGGATGCCGTGCGAAGCGGTCGTGGTCACAGTGTGAGTCTCGCTGGCTCGGAAGAGGAGCAGCGCTTCGCGTGTTCGGGCGAGCCTGCTAATAGACCAGCTGTCTCATTCAGGAGCGAAAGCCTGTGTCCTATCCTTGTAATGACAGTATCCCCTATATCCCCTTGCATACTTGGCAAGCAGGAGAGTATTAGCACTACTGTCCTGGCCAAAAACTCACTAGGGACTCTAGTTGCATTGGCAAAATTAATTATCTGTTGTGAATAATTTAGTTAATTAATTCAATCTTTTTTTTTTTTTTTGGTCAGTATTTGTTCTCCAGTTAAGACGTGAAAAAAATATTTCTGGTGGAAAGCTATGCAAACGATTCCTTTTACAGGTTGTGCATCACAGGTTAGATTTTCATGAGGTTTCTGATTTTGAGAAGTGCTTAGTGTTTTGTCAGTATCAGGTAGTCATAGCAGATAAACAAAACCATTTTTAATAAGAAAAAAAATGATTATGACAGAACTGAATTTCAGTTGGTTGCTAGTCTCCCTGCTACCTCCCTTAGGTAGCAAACAGTGCCCAATACACTGAAAAGCTAAATTAAATTAAGAAAAAAATATTGCAGGTGTCTCAAAGTTAATTATATTATGTCATTTTCAGGCATATGAGTTTCGTGGTAGGTGACAAGGATCCGGAGCAGTACCTCCATTGCTCAAAACACAGGCATGGATTCAAAGGCCCTCCGTTCTATTTGAGACAGGTCACAAAAGCACTGCTCACCTGACTAGTACAAGGTTACCTTAGTCTTGCCTCTTAACCAGTGAGCACAGAGAAGGGAATGGAGGTTACTGTACATCAGGTATCTTATGGGTCCAAGAATATAAATCGACCGCAAATGAACCATGGAATAATGTCATGGGTATGGAATAACTTCATTTTTTATTTAGAAGAAAAATACACCAAAAACTGCCTTGTTTTTTTTTTCCTTCAGAAAACATTTATATGCCACTTGAGAAGCTCAAAATTAAATTTATGCGTTGATTTTTTTTTCATTTTCATACTGTGCTGTTCATATGTTATTTTATAACCTGCTGTGCCTGTCCAGCTCAAAGCAGATAGCAAAATGCCAAACATTTGCTGCTCAGTAAGGATTTTGAGTTTGTATCTGGTTTAGTTTAAGTGCCAGTTTTTCAGAGACGAGTAGAGCCAGAGAGGGATTTGTTTGGTTATTGCTAATTTTTATGTCATCTTACCTTATGCTTTTTCATTTTAGTCTTCCACCTGCATTTCATAACAAAAGCAGATCGGTTTTGCTGTGGAGAAACATACTCCTGATCTGTACTCCTCCTTCCAGATCCATAGCCTCTGAGTCTTTCCATTGCAGCAGGTTTTTTGACTGTTTTGAAAGTCTTCCATTGCTGGACAGTGCTTTCATTGCACAGAATTTGAAAGCAGCACCTGAGGTGATGTTGAAATAAAAGCAATGCATAATGGGGAGGCAGCACCTCAAATTTAGCCTGATGTTTCAGAAGCTGTAGAGCCTGTAGTTTCCCCATGGGGATGATTCTGTCCCGTCTCCCACTGCTTTGGTCTTGACTTTAAAGTTAAGGGTTTTGTACAGCCTGTGCAGGCGCGAATGTGGATGCCAGTCTAAAGGACATGATCAGCTACTTCCTGATGTCACAGAATGCATTATGGCACTATGGTATCTCATCTGGAAAAACAAATTCTGTCTCATGAAGAAGGAAGAGCCTACTGTGGGAATTTCCACAATGGGGCTGTGGAACTCATGGGATAACTGTGCAATAACTATTTTCTAGAAGGAAATGTGAATAATACAGGCCAATGGTTGCAGTCTGTCAAAGCTTTCTCCACTCAGATAGCTCTACCAGCACAGTTTCTCCTGAGCTCTGAAATATTTTTAAAGCCGAGGGATTTTTTTTTTGAATTTTCTGTCTTCCTCCTTCCAAATTTTGCATGTCCCTAAGCTCCCATTAAATGCAATCTATCTGACCAGTAACTGTACATATGTGGTGAAAACACAAAAAGGAAAAAAAAGGAGGGGTCAGGGAAAGGTTGGCTGAATAGGCAATTAGTGGGAAATTTCATAAACAATAAGGGAAATGTATTTGTGTAGCCTTTTTGGTTTTTGGGTTTTTTTACTGCATAAATCTCTGTTTCATCTCTATTCTTTTCATGCATATTCAGTTTAAGGCAAAAAAAGCATCTTTCATGATATCAGGATGTTTTTATTCTTTATTTATTTTACTATAAATATCATGGTAATAATGCTGGTATTGGGAACCAGTCAAATGAACACAATTCAAATTAGCGGGCAAGCTAGGGGAGAGTCTTTCATTTACAGTGTGCTTGATCAGACCACATTAAAATCAGCAAGACTTAAGCCCATTCTGTTTACAGCCCACAGGTTGTTATCTAGTTTCAAACCTTTCTGTTTAGAATTGTACTGTATGCAGTTCACCATTAATTGGCAGTTTGGATTTTAATGACTGCTTTTTGGGGCGGGAACTGGAAATCCTGAAATCCATAGTCTGCCCTAAAATGTATTCATTTAATTGAAAACTTTTACAGAAAATTACTAATAATTTGGAAGTTAAATGTTTAGTCACAATGTTCATTATCAGATGCTGTGAATATATACACATCTAGATTTTAAATTATCTCCGTTCAGTTAAGGATGCCCATTTCACTAGGTTACTTGAAATATCATATATATAGGGTTATCACATTAGGAAAAAAAACAACAAACGAACCCAAAAATTCTCCCTCTCTTGTGTTCAGTGCCTTGTTTCTCTAATCCCCATAGACAGTGAGGAATAAAGGCTGTCTTTATACTGTCAATTTCTTTTACTGTACACATTGGCATTTGTCAATATTCCTTAGTACACAAATAATGCAAATATTCAAGGACACATAACAGCTTTAGAAGTTTGTTGCCACTTGTACATGGATGCACTAGAAAAACCTATGCATTAATTCATGTTAAAAACAAGGCTGTTGATGTTGGAAACCCACTAATGGAGCTCTACCGGGTGAACTAATGGATTAGTTCCACGAAATGTTCATACTCCTAATTAGTATCACTGATATATATATAAATATATTTATAAACATATATAGGCCATTTAGGAGAAAATATCACTGTAGAACTAAAATAATTTTATAAACATGCACAGTTCTTTAAGGGTTTTTCTGGGAGTTGAAATAAAATACAATTATGAAGTACACTTTCCTATTATTTTTAAACATGAGTTCAAACAGAAATGTGCTCAAGATCTAGGGCCATTTGGCACTGGATGTCTAGATCAAATCCTTAATTACATTTATATGCATTCTGCCTTCTTTTTGTAATGGCATTCATTCCTATACAGTGGTGCAAACCCTCTTTTAGTCAGGCAGAGCTCAGTCACACCTACTCGCAGTCATTCTCTTGTCACTCTGAGTTAGAGTGACCACTAACAAATGAGAAACAATTGAGAATCAGTATTTTCTCTTCTTACCTGACAATTCCTCCCGAAGAGCCTTAGGTGTTAGTCTCGGCTAAATGTAATTTGGATAACTGAACTCTGCCTACCCTGGTCTCCCTGAAGTTATAATTCAATGTTACATCCTTCTCTACTCCTTGCTCTAGACTGGATTTGCTTGGTTTGTCATTCCTCAAAATGAGCAACACATTTCACTTTCATTTAGAAAGATTGTTAAGATGATTATTTCCACCACAACTTGCTCAAGCTTTAAATCATGCCATCAGACTTCACCAAAACCAAGTTGAGATGCTGTATGTTGTGGGGTATTTTAAGAACTTAGTGCATCAACCGTCCCAACTGGGTAATAATCTGTAGTGCTTCAGAACTCTCGTATAGCCTGTATACCAAGCATTCCTCCTTTCTAGAAGAAAACAGGGCAGGAATAGATGGGTTTGGAAAGAAAATGATAATGTTTTCTTGTTTTGCTCTTGTTCTTCACAGTTCTATAATTAGACTAAAGATATTCCATCAAAAAATTCTAGTGTCGAATAGGTTCTAAATTGGAGATGTAAACACCAATGGCACAGCACTGGACTTTTAATTATGGCTGTCAAAATGTTAATCATATATCACTGATGGAATAATCTACCATATAATAAGGGACTGGAAAGCTTTTCATAATTCCCTCTGTTGTGATTAGGAAAAAATATTTCATTTGAAAAAAAACACCCTATATTTAGACCGCTTGTTTCAAATAAGCTCTTTTGATAGCATGTTATAATCAATAGTAAACCTACCTATATATTGTCTGTCTTTGCACAGTTCTTTAAAAAATCCATTTTCTCCCTTTGAAGACTTTTCATTGACATGCTGTTACCTGACAGCAGTAGGCGTTAAAGTGATATTAGGTTTTTTTATTGCAGTGAATCAGATATTCAGATTTGAAATTCAGTGCAAATATTTTCAGTAGTCATTGTAAATTACGGATTTTCACAACAATAGGTTTCCAAGTAGGAGGAGGTGGTTCAAAGAAATTTCAGTGCTTCATGCGAGTTTTAGTGCTTTTAGACTCTCTACCAGAAATTCTTAATCTTTTTTTTTTTTTTTGGCTGAAATTCAAATATTTTGATTTGCTCACACTTTTGATTATATTATAAATAAATTCAAGGAATAGAACACAAACAACCTGAATATTTTGCTTTAGAATGACTATATTGACATTTTGACCTTTTCTGAAGGTTTGATTGTCTTGGACCAAACAACAGAATGCTCAAGAAATTATTATTGCTTTGTTATAGAGTTATTAAATTGTATTGTATTTAGTCACCATATTTTGAAAAGTGGTCTTGCTTTTGAGTATCCTGCTTGACATGTATTCGATCTAATTCACATGATTTTACGTGCCAACTCTATGGATGCTGGTATTTGAGCTAAGCATCCAAATTCTTCCTGGTAATCAAAACACTAAATGTAAATTTCTAGTGTAATTTTAGACACATATTTTAGAATGAGAAGAATCATTGTAATTCCCCAGAATTGATGAAATATTAGGGAAGAGTCGAAGGTGCCATCCATAAAGCCCAGCCAAACTAACACAGAGATGATTAAGCCAAAGACTGGACAGAATCAAGCCAAAATAGAATAAACTTGACCAAATGAGTTAAAAATGAAAGGAGTTAAACTTGACTTAAAATTGAAAATGAGTTAAACTTGACTTAAAATGAATTAGTTGTAACAGAAGGACTCAGAAGTACAGTAAAACAGCCTTCCTCATGCAGTGAAGCCAAAATAAAGCAAATAGGCTCTTCCATTCTTCTAATCTTTTTGTGAACTAGCTCTATTTCAGAGAGTGTGTTAATTTGCTTTCTCTTCCTATTCTCTGAGTCAGACACTCAGAACATGTACTGTTTTTTCTAACCTGCACTTTCTTCTTAAGAATGAGGCTCTGTTGACCTCTTAGAAATAATTATAATTCCCTCACAGGAGAATATGATGAATTTTACATTTGTCTTTCCATCTCTAGTTTTCTATCTTACCTTTAAAATATTAGTCAGATATAATTCCCATGTTAGTATTATCGAAATAGTCTTTAACTTCACTGGGCTTTGGGTCAAGCCCAGTGTGCTTGTCCAACTTGAGAATACATTAGCAGTTGCAGGGAAGGCTATCTCATCAAATTATGAATGGACTCATCAGTTTAATGCCAAGCTTTCTTTTTTTTCCTTTTTCTGAGCCGAAATATTTTTTTCCATTTACTAATAAAATATTGGCTACCATTCTAGACAATAAACAAAACAAAACTATAAGACTATTGTAGTCTCCAGCTTACTTACCCAGCATTTCAACTAACAACCTAACATACTATTGTTATCGCATTAGAGAATTTGCCGGTCTTATTTGTTGATTTTACCCTGAAATTAAAAAAAGAATCGCTGTTTCTGGAATTAAATAGCAAAACCTAAATTTACAGATTTTAGTAACACAGGAGAAATGCACTGAAGGAACTCCTCTATAAAACTGAGTAAATCACATCCTCAATGAATTAGGTCTTTTTAATTTCAGTGAAGGCTAATATCTTCAGAATTGCCCTAGATATGCTCTTTACAATAGATTATATATTTTGATATGCATGTTATTACACTGTATAGGAATGAGTTTAAAAAAAAACAATGCAAGATGATTTAAAATCTGCTGAAGTGAGACTTGGAAGTCAAAGCATTTCGCATGCATTGACTAAGATGTGATTTTCAAAGAAAGAGGTCCATTTCTCTATCTTCTCTAGCTCTTTTACCTCAATCCCGAGTGGGGCACCTGAGAATCTCTTTCTGAGACAAGAGTGGGAGCATGAAGGACAGCTCACTTTTTACCTCTAAGTTAGACCTGACAAAGGAAATGCTGTAGATGCAGGACATATTTGAAAAGCACATTCACGTTTGGCTATATTAACTGGCCAAATTAATTACAAAAAGAATGCAGATGAAGAAGCAAGGTAGTGAGGTAAACTTATTTTCAAACAAGTAACCATGTATTTTCAGACCATAGAAGAAACTTGTGATTAAAAGCCAGCTTTCAAAAATGGTATTGAAAATCTGTGACAAGTGAAAAAAAAAAAAGTTACAAAGATGCTTTGAGGCCTGAAGAAAGTGATCTTTGTAGAATTTAAAATATGGGCTTCTGAATAAGTAACCAGGGAGAAGGTCAGGTGTGAACTTCCAGGGAAGTAATTCATGGATCTATGCTAACTTCTGTTGCAATAAATTATTTAACAATTATTTTTTATTTGTTTATTCCATCAAGAACACTTTACTGTACATATTTGCTCAGAGTATGCTTTTACAAGAACGCATTAGTGATATTTCCAGTGTGAGAGAGATATTCAGTGTCTACATTGGTGTTTCATTTTGGATCAGGAAAGAACTTTTGAAGCGAATCTCCCAATTTATGTGCTTTGGTTCATAGCGTGGTCTTGCGGAGCACAAGCTGGGTTCCATCATTTTTATGAAATTAAGTTAGAGTGGTTTCAAAGGAGAGTTGCTTGCAAAGTGAGACTAGATGAGTAAAGCAAACTCCTGAAGTAAACTTGAAATGTGTTGCATGGACTAATCAGCATCTGCTCTACAAATGTTCTCTTATTGGGATGCTCCACTTGTTACAAGAAGTGTAGCTAAAAAGAATCATTTGTTCAAATTCGTTAGTCACATTAAGTGACACAGTAGATATTTTTTTGCTTCTGTAGAACAATGTGATCACCTTGAAAACAAGGGCCTTCTTACACACTTCTCTCTCAACTTGATGACTCTTGCATGTCATTGTCCTTTCCCTTTGAGTTTCTCTGCGGTTATACTGTGGCACTCACATGCTACATTTTCTCTGTGTTGGCTTTTAGAATAATTATCTAAGTAACCCAGGACTGCTCCACTGCCATAACAATTCCTGTCCTCCTTTTTTTCTGTGAAGTAACCACCAGTATTGTACACACTGGGCTGAAAAAAAAACAGTTATTGCCCCTTTTGGACATTATATTAGAGTTCTCAAGGAGAAGTGGAGGAATATCTGAATGTTACTGAGACTATTTAAATAAACTCTGATCACTGCTAATTTGCATGTCCCATTTACACCATTTACATCATTGATCTCTTTGTATCCTAACAGATTTGTAAAACCATACTTAAAATGCTGATCAAAGACGTACACTATTTTCCCAGGTTGCACACACTCTTCCACCAAATGAATTAATCTTCAAACATCAAACTTAAACTCTTTCTTTGCTTAAGTGCCGGTTTATGTAATTCCATAGTGAAATGGGTTACCAGTGATAACCAGGCTGCATAGCATTATTTCTGCTATTGATTAGTTAAATCACTTTAGTCACTTTAGTTGGGTGTCTAACATTTGATGAAATTAAAGATTCTTAGTGTCCAAATTTTTATTGGATTTATTAAAAATAAAATTGCTACAAAAATTTCTACTGGATATCTACTGGTAGAGTATCTGAGATGAAACTCAGAGAAAAATTTTCACTGAATTTGTGAGGCTAGAAACAACCTCCAGATGATACTATGTTCTTTCAAAAACAATATACTTCCTTATATTTCTCATTGATTTTTTTTAATAACAGGAAAAGGCCCAAAGAAACATTTTCCTCATGTTATTTTTAGCAATTATTTTATCTTGTCAGAACACATATATCATCATTTAAATGTTGCTAAGATGGTTGAGTAGGTTGTAAAGCATCTTTTCCCTTTATTGTGTTGCTGTTAGAATCATGATCACACTAATAGCACTTACATTTACTTTAAAGAAAATATGATCAGACAGTATTATTGATAAGACTTTAAAACAGAGTAAAGAGATTACAAGTGCTGGATCGGGTTTCTCATGAGAATAATCATTTCCGTATACCTAAAATAACTTTTTTCTTTCTTTTTCTTCTTCAAAGCCTAGCACTGTAAAAGATGGAGCTGATAGAGCTCATTGATCCATCCATGTTCCTGTTGCTATCTATGCATGTCATCTGGCTCCTTAGCATTCACATGGATCTTTCACTTGCTTTGGGATAAAAATCCTGTTTAACTGCTCCAGGATGTTTAACTTCATGACTGAAACCTTATAGTAATCTATTACTGTACGTGAAAGAAATGACATACTGTGCTACTTATGTATTTAAATTACATATGCTTTCTTCATAAGTGTTGGTATTTTACGGTACCATATGACTTGTCTGTGTATTGTGCAGATCAAAGCAGATTTTGCAGCAACATATGAAAGAAATACAGCAAATAAGTTGTACAGGGGATTTTATTTTATTTTAATAGGTGCTTTTACATTGTTTCCTTTCGTACACACTGCGTCGGAGCATCTTTCATCCAACTACTATTCCTAAGTGGCTACATTTCCAGGAGGCGATCTCTGGGCCACGCTTCAGCAAAACATTTAAGATTATGTTTAACTAACTGCAAAACGGGAACTCTTTGTGGATATATTGTTGAGTGCCCTAAATGTCAAGGTCCCACAGACATGAAGAAACCAACAACAGGAAGCATCTGAGACAGCACTTGATATTAAAATTGAATCGGTTAAGTGAACACATCCAGACAATGTATTCCTTTGAATCTTCAGGAAGCCAGATGATAAGGAGCTCTCTAAATCAAAGATCTCAAATCAACAATTTGAAGAGGTACTGAGAAGCATCTCCTGATCTCTTACTCCCTCTGAAATAATGAAGTGTTAAGCATGTTCTGATTCCCAGTGACACCTCTATAAACTATAGTTCAAGCTAAGGAGACTCTTAAATATTTTGTGAAGTTATTCCTAAAAAGAATACATTATATAGGCAATGTGTTTTTCAAATTAGGTATAATCTTGCCCTTAAAACCAACGAAAGCCAATGTCAGGAAAAAAAAAAGATCAAAACTAAAGCTAGGAAAAGGTAAAAAAATAAAGAAAGGAGACAAGGATTTGAATGACTTCTGGCTTCATCTCTTCAAAAGCATGTTAGCAATTGTTTATAAAAACACATTCTTTATTCTTGCTCCTAGCTTAGAGATAACAACAAATAGAATAAGTTTTTTACTTTTTTAATTGGGATTCTTAGGTATTTTTAAGTAACTGTATTAGAAAATTATCTTTGAAAGAGCAGTAGTGGTAACTTCTGAGCTTGCCCGCCTTCAAGAACATACAATCTTGACACATGCTTGTGAGCCAGAAGACCCAAATTCTATTGCAATTGCCTTCACCAGTCATAATATTGAATATGCTTTTCACATTAACAAGTTGAAAGCAAACCAAAACAGCAGGAGCAGGAGTTGGAAGAGGCAGACCTCCAAAGGCCCTTTCCAACCTGAATGACTCTTTACATCTGAGCAGCAGCCTATTGGGACTGCTCCTGGAGTTGTTGGTGGGGGCAACATCTAGCAAATGTAGGCATAAATTATAGTTTGAGCTGAACTGCACCCTACATCTGCCTTTTTCTTACTACTGACTACAAAATGGCGTATACAGTGACAGATATATTCTCTACATTTGGCCAGATAAAATTTCCCTCAATTGCAGTGAATTCTCTCTTTTTCTCACATTTGTTTCTCCTTATCAACAACTTATTTTAATATATATATATATTTCAGTCTATTTCTAAAGTGGAAGTATTTTTATGTGTATTTTTTGCATTTGTTTATTTATATAACCCATAATACATTTATTATAGCTAACACCCAGGTAGACAGTGGGATCGCATAAAGCTTGTTTTCCTCCATAGTCATATTTAGTAACATAAAAGGGTGTCCAAGCCAAAGAGAATAGTGATAGAAAACATACTTAATGGTTAATAAGATAGACTTTTCCCCAACTTTTGTTCCCATTTGCTGTGTGACCATACGCAAGGTATTGTGCTTCAGTTTATTCAAATATGAAATAGTTATAATTAATATTCAGCATAATTAATGATTAAGTGCCTTCAGAACATGTAATGAAAAAAGCTCTGGAAGAGTGGAGCATTTTTGCTTCAGCCTGTTTAAAACTATATCCCCTTGCCACATATTTTCAAAAAGTCTGCAACTCCTTACTCAAGCTAAATGACTACTTCAATTAATAATTTATCTGAAGATTTTTGCTTTGTTTTCTCTCTGTAAATTGTTCTCAAATAGACTGCAATTTTTGGGGGGCTTATTACTTATTGCCATATTTCTTCAGTAACTAATTTTCAGCCTGAATATACTGATTTTTTTCCTGAAAATGTTTGTAATTTACTATTTGCACTGTGATGGTAGTTCTTTCCTTTTTAGTGAAGAGCATATGTAATTAATCAGTGCAGTCATACCTATGTGTAATGATGTTTTATAACTAAATCTGGAAAAATCCTGATTCGTGGATTTTAAAGGTCAGCAAGCACCAGGAGACCACCTACACAGAACATCTGTATAGTCCGTTTCCCCTGTGTTGAGCCTAATAATTTGTGCTTGACTCACAGTGGCAGACTCCTTTTAAGAGGATCTGCAAAAGATTATGAAGAAGAGGAAGCATATTTTAAATAGACTTAAATTCACTATATGGAGACTGATTCTTTCTTCTCCTCCCACTGGAAAATGTAGAAGGTTATGAATCAAAGATGACTAAAAATCATTGGATTAAGTTGTATCTTCCTTTCACGCTTGTTTGGGTAACTTCAGGAGGCAGAGAACAAAGCCCTGCTATTGGTAGGTTGTTCCAATAGTTAATTACCTTTGATGTTAAAAATGTTCTTACTCGTAATATGAATTTGTCAGGCTTTAATATCCCATATCAGTTCTTGTTAACAACTTTCTTTGCTAGTACTCCCCATGAAAGTTCCTATACACCATAATCAAGTCACCTCTTGATCTTTTTGATGAGCTAAACAGATTGAACTTCTTGTTTACTGTAAGCCTGTGTTTTAAGCCCTCAAATCATAGTTTTTTTCTGAACATTGTCTTGGATTTGTTGGCATGCTTTAATATCCTACTGCCACTATCAGCACTGCCATTTATACAGCTAAAGTTCATGGCATATTGATTAAGAACATCCATTTCCTGCTCAGAGATGAAGAAAAATGTCATTGTCAGTGTTGCCAGACAAATGATGAATCACACACATTTTAAACATGTTTTGGTTATATACACGCACACACAGATTCATGCACAAATTCAATTTTGATCCACACAAATAGTTTGACTGAAAATATCTATTTTTTCATATCATTGATGCTTGCTCCTACTTATATGTTTAAAAGCAAATCCTTGATTAAAACTTGATCATTTTAAAAACTAATATACTAATTAGAAAGAAAAATATTTCACTTATAAGCAAAATAATAATTTTTATGTGCATTTGACTTAAGTACAGGATCCAGTATTTGATCTGTTTGTCTTTCTATTTTTCAGTGATTTTGTAAATCATCTGGTTCTCAGTGTCACATATATGGCTAACTTCATGTACTTTTAATGTTAGAATTCTTCAAAGAGTAGGATTCAGACTTAAAAATAGTTTTCACAAACAATTTTTATTTTTCTTAAGGGAGAAAAGCAAGAACTTATCCCACATCTGATAGAATCAAAATTTGCCTTAAAATAAAAAACAAACAAGCAATCCAGCCCCATGATAAATACATTAATCATATATAAAACAATAATAATAATAAAATGTTACTGTAAAATAGCGCTTTATGGCCTCCTCCTGCAGTCAATGGATATGCTCATATGGATTTCAACAAAATTAGGATCAGGCTCTGAGCAGGATAATTTCTTGGCATCATACAGCAGGTTATATGAATGGACAGTTTACTTTGTGTCTTTACCATCTGTTCTGCCCTCTAATTACAAATGCAAAATGAACATAATTAAATATTGGCATCACACAAAAATAAGCTAGAAGTTATTTCAATGCATATGCATGTTCTTTATTAAATGCAACAAGCATCTGTTTTGTTTTCTTATGTTTGCAGACACAGATAAGGGGAAATTGCATTTTCCTGACAGAAAGGATATTTTTATTCATAAATTGGAATTCAATAGAAGAGATAACCCTTTAAAACAGTTTGCAAGCAGCAGTTTCTGTAAACAGAGATTCAGGCCTGAATTCTTTTCTGGGGCAGCACAAGAGGAACTGCAAATAACAGGAAGGAAAGCTATTATTAAACACTGCTTTGACCACCTGTTTAAGCAGAGTTCCCTCTTGGTGCATTGGTTGCAGTAGAACAAGCTACAACTTCTCAGCCTTATGTCATTTCCAGGATACATACCAGCTTATACACTAGCTGATACTGACCGAAGCTGTAATGGTTCCTGCTTGTTTCCGATCGGTTATATCTTATTAAGTATGTTGTTACTTTACAATGTAATCAAATATCAAATGCGTATAGTGTGTAAGGCACCATTACAATCCCCATGTTTCAAACAAAGTGAAGCAGCCGAGAGGCATTATGCTCTGCGTGTATCCCACATAAAAAAACTAACGAACGGGGGCATACATGACATTTCTTGAGTGCAGAGGGAAGGCATGTCATGTTCATGAAGGCATGTAACAGCACAAGCTCTCCTGCAATAGGGTTGGAGGAGTGTTTTAGGTGGGAGAGGGCAACCATGCTGCCAACCTATCCATCTTGCTCCCTTCCAGAATGAGTCGTCCTACAAATCACCTAAGGTTTTGCCTTAGAGAGAGCTAGTTGGAGCTATCCCAAGCAAAGAGGATGTGTCCAGGAGCATGGTGGCTTTCCTGTGACAGGGTGCCTGTCACAGAACATAGAAGAAATCGGTTGCTGTACCAATTTCCACTGCCATGGTGGTCAGGCATTTTGTTACTCATAAATTTTGAGGTCCTAGGGAAGAGTGAGGCATCCCTGAGTGAAATCTGTGCAAGATAATGTGCAAAGAGCTACCTAGCCTACTCAGTAAGATAACTGAGAAGTGTGTTTTAAAAGACAACTCTGGCAGTTAACTTCCTAAAACAAAGCTTCACTTTAGATTCACAGACATGAATCCCTTCAGTAGTATTATGCTGAAAATTTTGCTACTTCATATATTTTACAGTCAGCTTTTGTTGGACTAGAACTAGATGAGGACTGAGCTCAGGTGTCCTACTTGCTAAGTTAGACTTTACAACCAATATTAAAATCCCTCTTTTTCTATGTGTGCCCCTGCTGTGCAAACTAGAAAGAAGATAGCAAAACAACCAGGGCATCTTCTTTTGGGAGACAAGCCTTCCTGTCGCCATCAGGTAGACAAGCACTCCTACAGTTTGGCTGAATGGTCCAACAACAAAGCACTTGGGCAATATTTCCATGGGTCATGTTTGGTGCAGTTCCCAATCTATAGCTTTATATTGAAAATACCAATTAATTCTGATCAGCATGAGAAAACAGAACTAAGAAGAGAACCTGTTGTTCCAAGTGGGACTGTAATATAAGTCTTGGAAGGTTGTAAGTATGGAACCTTTTCTCTAGAGCTATGGGAGTACAGTCTATATAACTCTGCTATTCTTCTACACGTACCAGCAATGTATTGCTGTTAACTGAACAGGATGATGTCTCAGTGAGCATGAGGATGGGGTACACCATGCTGTAGGCTAGGTGATATATACTTTAGGTTCAATGTGGAAAATGTCACCTGCAACACCAAGCTGAGTCCCGTGGTGTCAGTCCCACAAGATGCCCTCTTCTGTGGATGGCATCAAGTCGCTGAGCACTATCAAGACTTCAGCAGTTTGGGGTTTCTTCAAAAACAGGTCATCAGGCACTGAGCACTTCCTCTGCCCTAACCAAAACTGTATAAAAACTTGGTTTTATAGTCCAATTTTGTCCTTTGGGCTCCCTCTAGAGCCAAATGAGAAAGACAAACAGTCTACCGCAATATTTTCTCAGCCACAAGATATGTGTCCAAGACAAACAGGATGACTTACCAACCAAGTATAGATAGAGCCTAGCTGACCAACTCAACCTAAAAATAGGGGAAAGGAAAACTACCCCTATAGGCTCTCCTAGTGAAAACTGAAGGATTCTCAAACTAGTTTGAGGATTTAAGTTTTCAGCTAGAAAATAGTTCAATTTCTATATCTGTGAATTTAGCTCTAAGTTAAGCACTGACAGATTTTTGTTTTCTGAATTTTATGCTGCTGAATGTATAAGCCACTACCCCTGTGTAACTGAATGAAATTCAGTCACAGAATCACAGAATGGTTGAGGTTGGAAGGGACCTCTAGAGATCATCCAGTCCAACCCGCCCTGCTCAGGGAGGGACACCTAGAGCATGTTGCACAGGAGCACATCCTTCTTGTTTGCTCACATGTTGGTAATTGATACAGATACTGATTATTATATTGCTACAGCTCTCTTGCAGGTTGACCAGCTTTTTTAAATTGAATGGCTAATTTGAGTCCCATCAAGAAAAAAGGAACAGGTTTCCACGAATCTGGGAGGAGTAGCCGATAGCCCAGAGGGCTGTGCTGCCATCCAGAGGGACCTGGACAGACTGGACAACTGGGCGGTGAAAAACCTCATGCAATTCAACAAGGCCAAGTGCAGGGTTCTGCACCTGGGGAGGAATAACCCTAGACACCAGTACAGGCTGGGGACCAACCTTCTGGAGAGCAGCTCTGTGGAGAAAGACCTGGGTGTCATGGTGGATGATAAGTTGACCATGAGGCAGCAGTGTGCTCTTGTGGCCAAGAAGGCCAATGGGATCCTGGGGTGCATTAAGAAGAGCATCTCTAGCAGGTCGAGGGAGGTGATCCTGCCCCTCTACTCAGCCCTAGTGAGGCCACATCTGGAGTATTGTGTCCAGTTCTGGGCACCACAGTATAAGAGGGATGTGGAGCTGCTGGAGAGAGTCTGGCGCAGGGCTACAAGGATGATCAGGGGCCTGGAACATCTGCCCTATGAGGAGAGGCTGAGGGAGCTGGGCCTGTTCAGCCTGAAGAAGAGAAGGCTGAGAGGGGATCTAATCAGTGTCTGTAAGTACCTCAAGGGAGGCAGTGAGGAGGATGGTGCTGGTCTCTTTTCAGTGGTGGCCACTGATAGGACTAGAGGAAATGGACGGAAACTGAAGCATCAAAAGTTCCACAGGAACTTAAGGAAAAATTTCTTAACAGGGAGGGTGACAGAGCACTGGAACAGGCTGCCCAGAGAGGTTGTGGAGTCTCCTTCTCTGGAGATCTTCAAAACCTGCTTGGATGCAGTCCTGTGCCACGTGCTCTAGGTGACCCTGCATGTGCAGGGGGGTTGGACTAGATGATCTCTAGAGGTCCCTTCCAACCTTAAGCATTCTATGATTCTATGATTCTATGAAGGAAACAAACAAAACAAATAAACAAATAAAAAAAAAGCTCCTGGTTGAATGCTTGCCTATAAATGAAAGTTATAGCAGTGGACAGGTATTACTTGCTATCTCCCGGACACATTTTTCTTCCAAGGAAACCCCTTCTACATCTGCTGACTGGACCCTGTAGAAGCTCCATAGGAAGGCTGAGCAATATTTACTTCATGGAAGTCAAGTGGTTGATGTATATCTGGTAGAAGTAGGAAGAATATAATACAAAGTATGCTTTTAAAGGGGGGCCTGAGATGTAGAATTCATATCCAGGATACCTCAGCAAGATATCTGGTGACATTCAGAATTGCAGTCACCATTTCAGGCACTCCAAAAAATTTCCAGCATATGCCCTTTTCTATTGTTTTTAAGCACAGAGGCTGCCTGGTGAGGATAACATAAAATTGGTACTGTACCTCACACATTGTGAGCAGGAAGGAGTTTGTTTTTCTTAGAGCCCTGTTGAAGTGTTAATTTAAAGAAGTAATAATGTAAATCTTATTCCAAACAGTCTACCCCCCTGGCAGATTTCTGTATTAAGATATCTGGGTAACTGACCAATGTTACTATAGCTCAGCAGGCATTATTTTCTTTTGGTAAAAGGACACCATAGTAAATTTCAATGAGAATAAGTTTAAAAAAAAAAAAAAAAAAGAACAGACCTAAAGAAGACTTGAATATGAAAGGAAAATACAAACCAGATGGGAATGATAGAGAGATGTTTTTATATCTTTTTTTTTTTTTTTCTTTTGAGATTGTTTAAGTGTTTCCCTTCCCTTCATTGGCCTTCTGCCTCTGAGTAACAGGAAGCAACATATTTTTGAGCAGAAGAAACTGGGAACTATCGATGGGCTGTACATTGCCACCCAGTTTAGCCAAGGCCAGTATCCAACACAGTCAGTGGAGTGTGCCCATTGCTTTCTCCAGGCGATATAGAGGGGAAAGCCTTGTGCCTCTGAAGTGCGTGGCAAAGTGCCCATTGCCTTCAGTGAGGCAAATTCTTCCTTTCTTGGGTGCAGAAGACTAATCTGGAAACTCCACTGCGTGTCTTTTGGGGAAGGAAGAGAAGCCTTCCTGTGGCTTTCTTGCTGTCATATGTGTTAATAAGTTTGGAAGATGCAAAACTAATGACTGTAGATCTGGTTGAGATGGTGCTGGACAATTCATCCTTCTTGCCCCATAACTGCTGAGAGGAATTCTCATCTCCCTTTCTGCTCCTCCTAATTAAGCTGTAACGACCATTGTGGCTCTGGGGATCTTTCTTCAAGTCATTGTTTCTCAGTATGGTTTTACTGACACATGAAAAAAAGCTCAGGGGCAGGAGTCGCATGGTGTTTTCTACTGAAGCTTCAGCTTTAAAGCTAAGATTCAGACTGCTTCACTCCACTGCTGACAATTTAGCAAATGGCCCATGTTATGCTGCTTTGATCTTCTGGAAGTTTTCAAAAATTTCATCCTTGAAGAAAGCTACGAGCCCAACAGATCCCCCAGTTCATTAGCAATCCTTTAGCAGTTCCCAACAATTAGAGCTGTCAGGCAGCCGAACTCCGTTTGGATGCCGGCTGCACATTCAAAATCCCTGACTAATGACTTGGTAAAAAGACTTGACAGTGTGTTGCAATTTGTTATAATTGAATCTAAGCTGCATCAGCTGTTTGAGGGGCTGAAATGTTTTCAAACATTACATTGATTTAAATTAATGCCACAAAAATATTCAGAAATCATGTCTGTCAGATTTAGTGCTAATAATCATGTTCTTTTCAGATATAAGGAAGACATTTCATCACCATTTGAAAGCATTGTCAAGAAGGCAGTTAAAATCTCCCCTTTCTACTCCCCGCTTAAATGAAAAATAAGTTGATAATCGTTATATTCATGAGAGGAAAGTGTTAGGTAACCATAATGGGACAGGGTGCAAGAGGGAGGTCTCCCGCATTGCATTACCCAAGGGAAGAAAAATTTGCAAAACTCATTAAAAATCATGATTTTCATTGACTATATAAAATATAAATATAAAACTTCAAATATAAAACTTACAAAAAATTAAAACCAATTCTTCAGCAATTGTTAGAAAAAGTTCAAATAGAAGGATCATCTTCCCTAACTCCCTCTCTGCCTTTATTTAAACTGGAGGCACATAAACTGAACAGTGAGATATTTGGCAAGCAGACTTCCAGCAAAAACTCTCTGGTTAAAACTTGCAAGGTTAAAACTTGCATCTGCCTTCAGAATATCTTTCATTCAAAAGAGGGGGGATGACATGAGATAACAAGGCAGCTTTATTTTCCAAGTTTTTTTTTTTTCCCTGTAATCCTCTGTTAGTACTGGAAAGCTTTTCATATAGGCTAAGATGACTCAGACTGTAAGCATTGGGCCTGAATTTTGATACTTTGAATGTCCTAGAGTCTAAATAAGAAGAAGGAGCCTACAGTTTCACTACAGAAATTTCAGCACCATGAAGATTATTTCTCTTGCACATTGCAGATTGCAAGTTGCAGATTGCAACTGAAGCTGAATTGCAGCACTACAGATTTTAGTTATCCTCACTCATTTTGCTTAACAGATGTGAAAGCTATCAACAGATCTAGCTGTAAAAGGAGTGAATTCACTTCTCTGACCTACAGCAACCTGCTCTAACAACAGTTTTACTCATCTAAGATTCTGAAGGTGTTGGGATTTCCCTGACCTGATATGGGCAACTGCTATGTACATACTAACTCTAAACTAGTCAGTGGAAAGAACTGTTAGGAGCAGTTCATCTCATCCTGAAGCTGACATGGCCTCAGCATTTGCAACACCTGAGCCAGCAACACCAGTAGAAAGCTGGGAAGACTTCAGCTTTCTAATCAGATATTTTTAGAAAACTAGCTCATTGATTGATTGATTACAAAAGAAAGCAAGAAAACAAGTAAACAGATCCCGCTCTGAATCTCTACACATTAATAAGCTCTTCTGATTATTCTTTTACAAGTTCACATCTACTTTCCTGCTCTTTGTCTTGTGAATAAACCTTAATATTAATAACCAAACATTTCTATATTTTACCATTAAAATTGCAGATTAAAATTTTAGTATATTAAAAGGAAAGCGCAACCTGGAGAAAGCAATTCTGACATGTCAATATTCAAATAAGCGAATAAAATTAAAATATTGTTATATATACACTCCAAAGTAACAATATCCTTCAAAACAAAATACAATAACACAGTTACAACGTAAGACTACTTTGTCTTCTTGAAGACATCTGCTGTGAACAGCAGTTAGAAAGAATCAGGTCTCAGATGACTATTTGGTACCAATGTAAAGAGTCTAATACTATAAATATGTTCATGTTACTTCAAAGGTAATTCAACATATTTTTATATTTTTGATGAAGTTTTACAAATTTAGGACTCTGTATGGGCTGGATGGAATGCAGGCAACTAACAACTTATTAGTCATTCTTTCAGTCTTGCTGATTTGTGAATCAATATGACCAATAAAACCTCTTATATAAAAAAGCCCTCCCTGCAACGTCTAATTACTGGGCCAAAAGGGCACACTGCTGCCTCATGGTCAGCTTGTTGTCCACCATGACACCCAGAACCTGGGTGTCATGGCACCCAGAGCTGCTCTCCAGAAGGTCGATCCCCAGCCTGTTCTGGTGTCTGGGGTTACTCCTCCCCAGGTGCAGGACCTTGCACTTGGCCTTGTTGAATTGCATGAGGTTTTTCACCACCCAGTTGTCCAGTCTGTCCAGGTCCCTCTGGATGGCAGTGCAGCCCTCTGGGGTATCAGCTACTCCTCCCAGTTTGGTATCATCAGCAAACTTGCTGAGGGAGCACTCTGTGCCTTCATCCAGGTCATTGATGAATAAATTGAACAGGATTGGTCTGAGGACTGACTCCTGGGGGACACCTCTAACTATAGGCTTCCATCTAGACACTACAGGCTTCCAGCTAGACTCTGTGCCACTGATCACAACCTTTTGAGCTCTGTCATCCAGCAAGTTCTCAATCCACCTCACTGTTCACTCATCTAACCCACACTTCCAGAGCTTGTTGAAGACAATGCTGTGAGGGACGGAGTCAAAAGTCTTGCTGAAATCGAGATATATGACATCCACTGCTCTCCCCTCTTGACTGACCCAGACAGTCATTCCTTCACCAAAGAAGGCTATCAGGTTAGTTAAGCATGATTTCCCCTTGCTGAATCCATGTCGACTACTCCTGAGCACCTTCTTGTCCTCCACATGCTTAGAGACAACAGCCAGTATGAGCTGTTCTATCATTTTTCCAGGGATGGAGGTGAGGCTGACTGGTCTGTAGTTGCCTGGGTCCTTCTTGCCATTTTCGAAGTTTTTATGCTTCAGAATTCTCAGGTTTTACAAAGATGTGTGTGGAAACTCTGAGTTCCAGGTTTCATGGCTAGCATTAAATAAAGCACAAAATAATTTTCCACTAATGCATCCTATATTTGTTTCACATACGCATTATCTTTAACTATTATGGACCTGATTCTTTTAGACAGGAGTAATTCCAAGAAATCCTGGTGTATGGACCTTACTGAGCATATAGGGATGGATTTATTTCAGTAACGTGGTCTACTGAAGCTAGTCCTGTGGCATTCCTGTGCAGTCATGGGAGCACTAGAAGCACCTCCATGCAGTGATTTGCCTCACTACCTACCTTAAACAACTATCTCTAGCCTTGATCCTGCCCCCGAACACGCTGTTCATTCCAATACCTCATAAAGTCATGCCAGCTTTTCAGATGCTAATACAGAAAAAAAAAATCAGAGAGAGAATTCATTTTGCCTTAAATCAACCCTCTCAATTTTTGCATTAGAAACTTGCTGGGAGTTGCCCTATAATCTCACCAACAGATTATGACCTTTTACTTTATTTTCATAGCCATCTTCAGTTCATGTGAAACCATCATATGGAGAAGTCCTAAGACAGAATTTCAATAAAAATAACCCAAGCTCCTGGAGTATAAGGGACACACCAGACTCTTCAAGTCATATTTTAGCATTTTAGTACATGATGTAATTTTTGTATGTTTTGAGCGATCACCAACATCTCCTGAAGCCAGAGGGAATTGCTTTGTATTCATATGCTCAGTGGTAAATTTTTAAATTTAGGTACTACAATGTGGAATTGGTGGCTTGATACTATTGATTATTACTAGTATTATTACTATTATTATTATTAAATACATAAAAGCTGGCATTTCTCCTTCTGTGTTGGAGTTACATCATACTACACCTACTATGTCTGCTGTATCTCAGATCACTTTCTAGGCTCAGTCTTGCTCCAGTCAAGCATCCTTGAACCCCTACTGTAAAATGCCCCCTTAAATTGTTTCTAATTTATTTTAAGTTTATGTTTGTTTGTTTGTTTTATTCAACGAGGTGCTTGTCTGCTCAAAAATCTTTATTTTTTTCACTGTAAATCAAAGCATTAAACATGTAAACTGAAATAAAAGTTGATTTAGAAAAGGGAGGGAAGAATCGGTTAATTATCCAGAGGTGTGATATCTACAAAATGAGCCAAGTCAGAAAAGGGTTATCCGTTTAATGTAAGTGGCCAAGTTAAACAACACACAATTGGGGTCAATTTAGCTCTCCAGACTTTCATAAACTCATACGTGGGAGGTCGAAAGAGGGAAGTCAATTAGCCCCAATTGCATCTTGTTTAACTTGGCTGGGTGAATCACTAAGTCTTTTGTAAATTGGCTCCTCTTGCAGATATCACACCTTTTGTATGACTGAACAGTTTTCTACTTTTTTATTGATGTCAGGTATTTTTTATCAGATATCACTATTTGGGGAGGGGATTGATAATACCATAATTAAATAACAAGAATGCATTTACCTATTTCAGTGCCAGGAGAAAACAAATAAGTATGGGTAGAGTTTTGAATGAAATCACATAGTCAGCAGGCTTTGTGTTCACAGATTCCTGACATAAAGCCAAGCACATAATCTACTGGCCTATACAGAGCATTCAGTGAAAGCTGTCTGGAATGCCCATGCATTAAATTAGACACCAAAAGAAGCATCAAATGTCCCATGAATGCCTCAAAAACAACAAAGACAAAAAGCCACTAAACATTGTAAGAGAAAAAAGCTACCTACTTGGCATAATATGTTCTACTACTTTTAGGACTCTCTATAGAGTATCTTCTTGCAAAAGTCAGCTTGTTTTTGCTGTTGTTATTGTTGTTGTTATTATTTAATGGGCTACTGAAATTTGTTTTAGCAATTGTTTACACAAATATAAATAAAATGTTTCTGTTGACCAGGAGTTAGATCACATCGTACATAAGATGCAGAAAACAGGCAGAGAAAGAAAAAAACTATTGCCGTAGTGGCAAGTAATAGTCCTTTCTTTATAAGGCAGGCTGTGGCAGAAATGTGGCAGAGGCACACAGAATCATAGAATCATAGAATCGTTAAGGTTGGAAGGGACCTCTAGAGATCATCTAGTTCAACCATCTATTCCTCTACCAGCTTTAAGAGTGCAATGACAATGGTAAACTGGGAGCCTTCAATGTATATCTGAACTAGATGCCACTGTGGTCAAATACTTGACTGTACAGACTTGATTGCTGTCTGCAACTTAACTTTTTGTTTTTAAGGAACATGCATATTGACTTCAAGTTACCTATATATGATGTATTAATTCAAGATGCCTGCACTAAATGCACATAATACTTGCCTACAAGCAGAGTGTTGCAAGTATGTCAGTGGTCATGTCATGTATGCTTCATTCTTGACTATAGCCAAGAGTAAATCAAAGCACTGAATAGATAAACTATATTTGAATAGCTGACTTCTGTGCAGGATCCTGGTGCTTCTGTGCATATTTAGCAAACTTATTATGCTACCTATATAAAAGAATTTAGCAAAGGTTACTAGATATTTTGACCCAAGCATCAACATTTTCCTCCTTCAATGCTACTGTGTAGTGTCACTGAGCATGTGAAAACTGTATTTCTTTTCTAGAGGGCCTAGGAATTACTAAAATACTTAAACTGTTCATCTCCCCCACAGAGTAGAAGATCTGTGCATATTAATTATCTTTGATCTAAAAGCTTTTTGGCAATTTAAAGTCATTAGAGATGCATTTAGCCACTCCCTGCAATCAATCTAAGTTGAATGCAGTTCTCAGTTTCTGGGTAGTATGGATAACTCAGTGACAGCTCTGACTGGTATTTAATATATAATATGATGGAGCCATTCGATGGGGAAAAAATACTAATCAAATGTATGAAGGAGGGAGATAAATTCAAAATGTTTTCCTGATAATGTCTGTTTTAGAACAGTTGCTGATGGAAGCATTTTGAGATGTATACATAATTACACACACACTCACAGTCTATGTGAGTTCATAGGCTTGCAAGTCCAACACAGGACTTGATGCTATACTTTGCTTCAGTTGCATCTGCACTGAGTTTAACGGTTCCTCACTTTCAAACTAACATGCGTTTTTTATGTGACCTCCTTCTTCTAAAATGTATTTGTACCCTAACAGATTTCAGTAGTACTGGATATAATATTTACATGACCACCGATACTGAATATTTTGCCTTTACTTTTTCTGTAGCATGAGGCATATGGGACTAAAATAATGAAAATGATTCTGCTTAGGTATGAAAAGATGATATAACTGTTCCAGGATACACTCATTTGAAGTGTTAAGAAATTGTTCCTCAAACTTGTTTGTTATGATATTTGACCAGGCTTTATATGGTTAGTTAAAATCAGCCATTCTTATTATTTCATCAGATTCAGTTGCCTCTTTGATCTTCAATATTTTGTACTGATCCAGAGACTGGTTGCATAAGACCACAAGTGTGTTTGTACAACTTAGTGAGATTCAACATACTTACAATTAGTGCCAAAATGGCATTTGATCTTGTCAGTACCACCCTCAGCAAAGCAGCCACAACAGAGCCAGAGAGGCTTTTTCTCATTATCGCACTACAGAGAATCTCTGTCTGCCAATAAAAAGAAAGGTGAATGCAAGTTCACGTGCCTACAATGGCTGTAGTTTTCCTTACTTAGTAGGCTCCAAAAGCCTTAGCTACTTTAAAGACCAATTCTTTCATTATGTGTAAGGGCCACATATTGTTGTAGAACATTTCACTGACAAAACATGACATAGTTTTCCTCTGGAATACATTTTGATATTATAGCACTTGAATATATATGTACCTCAGTAATGTATGGGTGCGCTTGTCAAAGAAAAAGAGGAGAGGAGAGGAGAGGAGAGGAGAGGAGAGGAGAGGAGAGGAGAGGAGAGGAGAGGAGAGGAGAGGAGAGAAGGAGAAAAGAGGAGAAGGGAAGGAAAGAGAAAGAAAATAAAATTAGTATTTATGTAATGTATATTATTACATAATATAATACTTGAACTACGTAATGAACCGTGTAATGGTTGAAATGATTTTTTTTTTCCCAAAGTGACTTAAATACAGTTGCTGCTTTTTTCTGAAAGAGAATTGACCTATTATTGGTCAATTGATCTATTGACCTGAGAATTGATCTATTACTGTCATAAATAAGTGAAATAAGGGAA
This sequence comes from Tinamus guttatus, assembly GCF_059628265.1. NCBI lineage: Eukaryota > Metazoa > Chordata > Aves > Tinamiformes > Tinamidae > Tinamus > Tinamus guttatus. The sequence goes on from NW_028288668.1 coordinate 1,561,122, forward strand.
CACAACTTATTCTGAAACTTAAATATCATCTCTAAGCATCGAATTACAGAACTATCCAGTTACACAAAAATAAAACGCATGATGAAAGTCCTCTTTGATGACATCCTCTTACTGCCAATCGTTATTTAACTTTCACTATGTCTCATAGAATCACAGAATGGTTTAGATTGGAAGGGATCTCTAAAGATTATCTAGTCCCATCCCTCTGCTCAAGCAGGGACACCTAGAGCACATGGGTTGCACCCAGGTGGGTTTTGAATAACTCCAAATGAGGAGACTCCAGAATTTCTCCAGGCAGCCTGTTTCATTGCTCTGTCACCCTCACAGTACAGAAGTTCTTTCTCACATGGAGGTGGAACTTCCTGTGTTTCAGTTAGTATCCATTACCCCTTGTCCTATCACTGGTCAGCAACAAGAAGAGTTTGGCCCCATTCTCTTCTATTTTCTTTCCTCAGGTATTTGTACATGTTGATAAGATCTCCCCTCAATCTACTCTTCTCCAAGCTAAACAGGCCTAGCTCGCTTAGTCTTTCCTCATGAGACAGTTGTTTGAGTCCCTTAATCATCTTTGTCATTCTATGCTGGACCCTCTCCAGTAGGTCCATATCCCTCTTGTACTGGGAAGACCAGAACTGCACACAATATTCCAGGTCTGCTAACACCCTGGCGACCTCTACCACCTACCCAAGCTCCTTCTGCCTTTCCAAGTCTCTTAGTACTTTGTTGATATCGATTAGACAAATTTACAGAAAGATTTTTGTTAAGAGAACATATTTTAATGGTGTTTGTAGCATGTGGGACTATTTGAGAGTTCAAAATGGATAAATTAACAATCAGATCTTTCCAAAATAACATTATTGTTGGGAGCTTGAGACCACAGGAAAAAATGATTGGACGTGTGAAATTTAGAGGCAACTTTGGCTGCAGTGACCATGAGAAGGTGGAGTTCTCTCTTTGAAATTATCTTCTGATTATCTTTGGGGTGGTTTCTGAGGAGTGGGAAAAAAGCAAATGTTACCTCTGTCTTCCAGATGGGCAAGAAGGCTGCAGGATCTGATTACAGACCTTACTGTGATCCCTGGGAAGAGATGAACCAAACATATATTTTCAAACATATTGAGGACAAGATGATGATTGAGAGAAGTCAGCAGGGATTTATGAAGAGGAAATCATGTCTGATCAGCCTGACAGCTTTCTATGATGAAATGACAAGATTGGTAGATGAGCAGAGAGCCACTAATGTTGTTTATCAATGTTAATGTTTATCAACAACATTAATGAACAAATTTATCAACTACACAGACTTCAGCAAGACCTTCGACACTGTTTCCTATAGACAAGCTGAATGGGCTGGACGAATGGACAATGATGGAATGAAAACTGGCTGAAATGTTGGGCTCAGATGTTTGTGGTCAGTGACATGAAGGCCAGCTAGTCACTAGTGGTGTATCTCAGGGGGGCTAGTGCTTTTTAAAAATAGTCATTAATGACCTGGATGATGGGACTGAATTCACCCATCATCAGGAAGTTTTCAAATGATAGAGACCTTGGAGGAAAGGCTGATACACCAGATGTGTGCGTTGCAATTCAGATGGACTTCAAGAAGCTATAGAAATGGGCAAACAGAAAGCTCATGAAGTTCCACAAAGGGAAATGCAAAGTCTCTCAGTGAGGGAGGAAAAAGCTTATGTGCCAATATAGCTGTCTGGAAAGCAGTTTTGAAGGAAGAACCTGCGGGTCCTGGTGGACAGCAAGTTGAATATGTCAGCAGTGTGTCCTTGCAGTAAAGAAGGCTAAAACATCCTGGGTTGCACTAACATTGCCGGTGGGAGGTATCTTTTCCTCTGTTCAGCCCTGGTGAGACCACACTTGAGTGCTAGGTCCAAATCTGAACTTCCCAATATGAGAGACATGGACTTACTGGAGCAGCTCCAAAAATAGGCTATGGAGATTATTACTGTCTTGGAGCATCTGACATAGGAGAAGAGGCTGAGAGAGCTGGGATGGTTTAGCCTGGAAAAGAGAAGGGTCTGAGGGATGTTGTCAATGTGCGTAAATACCTGATGGGGTGAGAAGGAAGAGACAAACTCTTTGTTGTGTCAAGAGTCAGACAGGAAGTTCAACAAGTTCAAACACAGGAAGTTCTTTTTTTTTTTTTTTTTTTTTTTTTTTTTTTTTTTTTTAAATGTAAGAGTGGTCAGACGCTGAAACAGGAACTTAAGGAAGTTGTGGAGTCTCCATCCTTGGAAATTTACAAAACCAAAATTGAAAATGTCCTGAGCAAGCTACTCTAGCTGAGTCTGCTTTGAGAAAGAATTGGTCTAAGAAGATCTCTAGAGATCCCTTCCAATCTAAACTATTGCATGAATATCAAGATAGGTATGACCACCACATACGTAAGGTAAAGCAACAAGCAAAGACCAATGATCAATAGACAGCAAGTAACTGCTGCTTCAGAGAAAAACAGCCTTTGGGAAAAAGCATCAGATTTTAGTTTAGAAAAAAAAAATCATTTACGTTAGAGGACCTAACCTGTAGAAGGACAGAGGACCTTCAATTTGACTGGCTGTGAAAAAGGTAATATAGAGTGTGGATTGCATATATAGGAACCTATAAGAACTTATTTCATCCTATAGGAACACCCAGTATACAACTTGGAGAGAATGGGATCCTTCCAAAAGACTGGAGGGTACATGTGATATGGTACAGAAGGAAAACACCAAGTAGGCCTGTTTGTATTCATCTACTCTGTTTCTAGCAAAACAACATCTGAATCCATCTCTCCTGCATTGTAGTCTCTCCCTGTCTTCTATCTCATTTAATTTTTAGCCTATTCTTTTGTCCTTCAAAACCACCAAGAAGGCAGAGACTAACTCTGTTGGCCACACTGTGGTCTAGCAAGGCACTGGTGATGATCGACATAGAAGAGGACAGAAACCGTTTTTGTCAGGGTGGCGGTGTCGCAGCTCCCACTGATTAACCCTGATTAGCCCTATGTGGAACACCTTTCAGGGAATCTCTTCCCTTTTAATCAATGGTAGGTATTACACTGGAAGGCAGTGAATGAGGAAAAGGGGAGTTGCTGGAATTCCTTGCCCACATGTGTTTCACTCCCAGTAAGCATGTGCCAAAGATCTGAATGCTTTAGCCACGGGGTGTTCAACAGGTTTCACTTGTATTCATAAGCAGGATTGCACAGATGAAAAGAGTGCTACGCATCCACCTTTTTGTGTGTGTTACTGCAAGTTTTGAACCTGGCAAAGCCCATGTTGTCACACTGCTTTGGAGCCATTCCCTGGGGCACAGACTCAAGCATTAATATGTAAATGTCCACACTGTTTAACTACTAGCATGTTCCCTTAGAGGATTCAGTCCTCCTTCAGCTAACACATTCCCCTGATATCCATGAGGAATATTTAGAGCCCTAAAAATACATGAAGATAATGTAACCTAGACACTGTTCTTAAACAATCAGCATGTATGAGGACACCCTGTTTTGCAGGAAAATAATTTAGTCATGTGCATAGAGAGAACCTGCCCTATTGCTAGTATGTAGAGTAGAGGCTATCCTTCCCTGCCCTCTCCCCGCTTTTTTTTTTCTTTTTAAGTTTGAAAAAAAACTTACTTAAAAAACTTAACTTAAAAAAAAAAACTTATTTCATTCTTGCTGTACATGCATAGGAGTACAAAAGGTGCATGCACGCCATAGCTGAGGGACAAAAACAGATCATCCAAAAAGCAGACAAAATGATTGCAACAGTAATTTACACAGCTAGATTTCAGATACTAGACTGATGAGTGCTATGGAAAGCAGTACAACATGGAGATAAAATTAGTGACTCATTAGTTTTTAAATAGGGATTTTTTTTTTGAGAAACATCCCTAGACACATAATTTTTACGCTACTTTATAGCAGGTTGTAGAAATACAAATCATTCAAGTAATACCCAACATTTTGTCCACTATAGCGAAGGAGTATAGTGGAGGGTTTGAGACCCTACAGAAAGCAGTAGGGATTATTTGAGCAAAACTGTAGTTAACTCACAGTGCGTTTTCAGAAGTTTGCTATAATTTTTTTGCCTACTTTTTTCTCAATCCAGAGCAATTAGGATTTAGTGTGGTAGTGGATATTTCCAAAATAGACTTAAATATTTCCAGGAACTGTGTCTTTTTCTTCCTGACAACTGCAATCTGTCAAGCTCTACCCTTTCTTTCTATAGTTGTGCAGTGACTACAGATGTCTTTCAAGCAAGACTATTAAGACAATGCATTTGCATTCTAGTGAGTTCAGCCAGCCAGTGTTGAATGATATTTGGCCTATGGAGTGTCACTTCCTTTCAGCCAATCTGTGTAATTCAAAAGGCACAGCTGTTGCATAGGGAAAAAAAAAAGCCCTCTCTCTGCAAGGTGTTCAGACATTCATCAGAAAATATCAGCTGCTAAAATGTAATAATCAGATGTTATAGGTATACCTCAGAATGAGCATTTCCTCTTCCATCAGCCGTGCTATCTCACTGTGGCAGTATGAAGAATGGACAAGTCTTTTTGATATATGAAGTCTTAATCTTTTATTCAGAAAGTATATCCTGATCAGTGTTTAAATGTGATAGGTTACAAAATGAAGCATCTTACTGTTTAAATTGCAGCCGTCAAGGGACAATGAGTCTTGTTAATCTCCCTGCATAGTTACTCTATGGCAGCTATCACGATGGCGTTTTTTCTTATCACAGTAATAACATGATCCAAGCAGAATCTGTTAAAAGGTGATTCCCCCTCCTCACCCTTTGATTACCTTTCACAGTCCTGGAATATTCTGGAATGAAAAGTGTAATACTGGCCTTCTGCGCAAACTCTGTAGTCATCTAGTTAAATTTGTATTGCCTTAACATAATTGACCTTGAGAATTCCACTTATTCAGAAAAGCTAATCAGGGTTTTCCTTTTAATTAGTCAGCTTAAAAACTGGAAAAAAAAATAAAGCAAAACCAAAACTCCAAAACACACTAACAAACTCACAGCCCTTTCCTTACGCCGCCTCCAAAACACATATATGGTTGACTACACTGTTCCCCAGTAAAATATCAGGAATGAAGTCTTCTGCAATCAATGCTCGTTGCATTGGCCTATATTTACTGCCTGGTTTATATGACACTATGGTAACATGTTTGACTAACTTTTATAATGGAATCTTTCAAAAGGAAGGTTCTCCTTACACCTGAGGACTTCTGAGCCCCAAAAATTTTCAATCGTGTTTGAAAGAAAGCATGTTGTTATACAGAGATATCCTGAGATGTGTTATAATGGGAGCTAAAAACCAATGGTACAAAAACTTGCACTGCTTTTTTAATTTGTCCCAAGAGATAATCACAGAATCACAGAATGGTTGAGATTGGATGGTACCTCTAGAGATCATTTAGCTCAACCCCCCTTCTCAAGCAGAGATACCTCGAGCACGTTGCACAGGGTCACATCCAGGAATGTTTTGAATACCTCCAAAGAAGGAGACTCCAATGCTGGAAATCAAGAAAAAAAAATCAGTAGTTGTATTCTTGACAGACAGGCAAACGTCCCTCATTTTTTTCTGCTTTTCTTATAACTCTTAAGCCTCTTATATCGACCTGGAGCGCTCATGATTTGATGTGCAATTCCATGTCATGACTTGCCCTGGAAAGGCAATAATTTATTGGATATGTAGGACTACTTGCTCTATTTGCCTGTAAATGACATCTATTTGCATTTACAGAAAAAGAAAGTTAAACCTTCCAGCACAGAAAGAACGAGAAGCACAGATCAGCAGGGACAAACTGCTGAATACATAACCAAAACTTCTTGAATACATGGTAGAGAGATTCAGTTTCTATCACTGCTCTAACTTGTGGTTAGTGAATTTAAATTCAGTACCCTCCAGGCTAGTGAACCAAAGAAAAATATTTCAGTGATGAGTGGATTTCATACAACCTAACATTAGCCCTATAGCCCTATAGGCAGTAGACAGTTATTCCAACAGTTATTCCTTGCTTTTTTTTCCCTTTTTTTTTTTCCTCTGGAGGCTGACTGGATTCTCCAGAGAGTAAACACATATGATAAGTTCTTCAGATAGGTGGAATAAATCACCTCTGGAAGTCTATATTTTTAATGCACATAGGGAAGAAGTTATGATCACTGCTTTACTCAAAATACCTTTCAAATCACTAAAATCACTATTTTATCAAAACAATTACATATAGGTTTCAATATTTTAGCAGATAAGCATGGAAACTTACATTTTTCTGGGAATATACGTATGTACCTCAAGATGTAGTGTATCTGTTGCAGTCTTATAATGCCTTGCCTAGTGACATAGTTTCTTTATTATAGTTGTCTCATGTAAATCCGGATGGAACTAAGACAATAGTATAAATGTGGATATGAAGAATTATATGTTGTTTATTACTTCCACATGAAAGTATTAGTATTTCCAGAAGAGAAAAAAGTGTGCTTCATGCACAGATAGCTTTTATCTACATGAAACTGTGAAGACATTCTGCATGCTGGAGCATCATGTTTCTTTTTAACAAATGGAACATTGTGGCTTTGTGTGAATTATTTAAGCCAAATGTCAAAGACTTTCAAAAAGGATGTTGAGCAGTTATAGAGATGTTTCTGGAAAGAACATTTTTGGTTCAGAGAGCCTACAAAGCTTTGGGATGTTCATATAATATTTAAAAAAGAATATTTCTCATAACAGATGTATAAACAATTCATAATTAATAAATAACAAATATGTTTTGTAGCAATTCTTTCCACAGAGAGAAACAAAGAATGTAGAGTGGAAACTCTGTTGACTCCAGACCTTAACTATCATGGGCAATTATATCATAATGAACATCTGCTTATAAACTTGTCAAATCCCCATGTAAAATTTCATAGATTGTTGAATCCCCACACATACATTGTCAAGACTCTTCATATTTGCACCTTTTGGATATTTATATAACTCCTTTGAGTTCTTAGCTCAATTGTTTCATGGACAGTTTATACCTATTTGCCTTTAGGCCAACACTACCTTTCAGGATGAGAAAAAATATTTACCTGTATTGCTAAGTCACTGAGAGCCATGGAGTGAGATTTGTCTCAGAAAACTTACCTTAAATTTGGGTCTTTATTCACTGTAAGTTTCCTCTGTATGCTTATAGAAGTGAAGCAGGCAACTCTGAATTACTGAAATCTCATTCTAAGATGGACATATGTTAAGATCATGAGACAGATCTCATCTGCGCTTCATCCAGTTAGTATTACTCTAGTGAAAATATCTTATCAAATACATATGAGGACTGTATTCTCTCTTTTTTTTTTTTTTTCACAACAAACTTTGTCAGCTCAGGGACACCTTGTGTTTGTATCTTCTATCCCATATCTCATAGCACCAGCCTAAGAAGAAAAATCATTCACTGGCTGCTGTTTTCTTTGAACACTGCCTGTTTCTAGTTCTCCTGGTCTCCTGATCATCTATTTTTTTTTATATTGTATACTAATGTTTCTCTATAATGGTATTGACTGGTAATGTCTCTATATCATCAGCAACTTAATTAACAACCTCCTGACTTCTATGCTTAAGTTATTAATAC